>NC_134648.1:22614217-22915703 GCF_030463565.1 Pelecanus crispus
GGAGGCAAGGCAAAGGCAGATGGGCAGAATGTGTTTGTCTGTGAAAGCGGTGTCAAGGGAAGGTGAGGACCAGCAACAGCTCTAAGCCCATTAGGCCTGTCGCCTGGGAGAAATGGCTTGCGTGTTGTCACTATGGGAGGTGGTCTGTGCCGGGAGTGACAGTGAGATTGCACCTGAGAATGTGTGTTGGGAGTGCTGGGAGGCAAAGCCAGGGCAGATTCCCAGAGTGTGTTTGGCTGTGAAAGCGGTGTCAAGGGAAGGTAAGGACCAGCCACAGCTCTAAGCCCTTAGGCCTATCGTATGGGAGAAATGGCTTGCACGTCTGCACTTTGGGAGGTGGTCTGTGCCAGGAGTGAGAGTTAGATTGCGCCTGAGAATGTGTGTTGGGAGTGCTGGGAGGCAAGGCAAAGGCAGATGGCCAGAGTGTGTTTGGCTGTGAAAGCGGTGTCAAGGGAAGGTGAGGACCAGCATCTGCTCTAAGCCCTTAGATGTAGCGTGCGTCAGAAATCGCTTGGTTGTTGGCACTTTGGGAGGTGGTGTGTGCCGAGAGTGAGAGTGTGTTGGGATTGCCGGGAGGCAAGGCAAAGGCAGATGGCCAGAGTGTGTTTGTCTGTGAAAGCGCTGTGAAGGGAAGGTGATGACCAGCAACAGCTCTAAGCCCTTAGGCCTATCGTATGGGAGAAATGGCTTGGGTGTTTGCACTTTGGGAGGTGGTCTGTGCCGGGAGTGAGAGTGAGAGTGAGCCTGAGAATGTGTGTTGGGAGTGCTGGGAGGCAAGGTAAAGGCAGATGGCCAGAGTGTGTTTGGCTGTGAAAGCGGTGTCAAGGGAAGGTGAGGACCAGCAACAGCTCTAATGCCTTAGGCCTATCGTATGGGAGAAATGGCTTGGACGTTTGCACTTTGGGAACTGGTCTGTTCCGGGAGTGAGAGTGAGATTGAGTCTGAGAATGTGTGTTGGGAGTGCTGGGAGGCAAGGCAAAGGCCGATGGGCAGAGTGTGTTTGGCTGTGAAAGCGGTGTCAAGGGAAGGTAAGGACCAGCATCAGCTCTAAGCCCTTAGGCCTATCGTATGGTAGAAATGGCTTCGGTGTTTGCACTTTGGGAGGTGGTCTGTGCCAGGAGTGAGAGTGAGATTGAACCTGAGAATGTGTGTTGGGAGTGCTGGGAGGCAAGGTAAAGGCAGATGGCCAGAGTGTGTTTGGCTGTGAAAGCGGTGTCAAGGGAAGGTGAGGACCAGCAACTGCTCTAAGCCCTTAGATGTAGCGTGCGTCAGAAATCGCTTGGACGTTTGCACTTTGGGAGTTGGTCTGTGCTGGGAGTGAGAGTGAGAGCCTGAGTGAGCCTGAGAATGTGTGTTGGCAGTGCCGGGAGGCAAGGTAAAGGCAGATGGCCAGAGTGTGTTTATCTGTGAAAGCACTGTGAAGGGAAGGTGAGGACCAGCAACAGCTCTGAGCCCTTAGATGTAGCGTGCGTCAGAACTCGCTTGGTTGTTGGCACTTTGGGAGGTGGTGTGTGCCGAGAGTGAGAGTGTGTTGGGATTGCCGGGAGGCAAGGCAAAGGCAGATGGGCAGAGTGTGTTTGTCTGTGAAAGCGGTGTCAAGGGAAGGTGAGGACCAGCAACAGCTCTAATCCCTTAGGCCTATCGTATGGGAGAAATGGCTTGGACGTTTGCACTTTGGGAAGTGGTCTGTTCCGTTAGTGAGAGTGAGAGTGAGCCTGAGAATGTGTGTTGGGAGTGCTGGGAGGCAAGGCAAAGGCAGATGGGCAGAGTGTGTTTGGCTGTGAAAGCGGTGTCAAGGGAAGGTGAGGACCAGCAACAGCTCTAAGCCCTTAGGCCTATCGTATGGGAGAAATGGCTTGGGTGTTTGCACTTTGGGAGGTGGTCTGTGCCAGGAGTGAGAGTGAGATTGAACCTGAGAATGTGTGTTGGGAGTGCTGGGAGGCAAAGCCAGGGTAGATGGCCAGAGTGTGTTTGGCTGTGAAAGCGGTGTCAAGGGAAGGTGAGGACCAGCAACAGCTCTAAGCCCTTACATGTAGCGTGCCTCCGAAATAGCTTGGGTGTTGGCACTTTGGGAGGTGGTCTGTGCCAAGAGTGAGACTGTGTGTTGGGAGTGCTGGGAGGCAAGGCAAAGGCAGATGGGCAGAATGTGTTTGTCTGTGAAAGCGGTGTCAAGGGAAGGTGAGGACCAGCAACAGCTCTAAGCCCATTAGGCCTGTCGCCTGGGAGAAATGGCTTGCGTGTTGTCACTATGGGAGGTGGTCTGTGCCGGGATTGACAGTGAGATTGCACCTGAGAATGTGTGTTGGGAGTGCTGGGAGGCAAAGCCAGGGCAGATTCCCAGAGTGTGTTTGGCTGTGAAAGCGGTGTCAAGGGAAGGTAAGGACCAGCCACAGCTCTAAGCCCTTAGGCCTATCGTATGGGAGAAATGGCTTGCACGTCTGCACTTTGGGAGGTGGTCTGTGCCAGGAGTGAGAGTTAGATTGCGCCTGAGAATGTGTGTTGGGAGTGCTGGGAGGCAAAGCCAGGCTAGATGGGCAGAGTGTGTTTGGCTGTGAAAGCGCTGTGAAGGGAAGGTGAGGACCAGCAACAGCTCTGAGCCCTTAGATGTAGCGTGTGTCAGAAACCGCTTGGGTGCTGGCACTTTGGGAGGTGGTGTGTGCCGAGAGTGAGAGTGTGTTGGGATTGCCGGGAGGCAAGGCAAAGGCAGATGGCCAGAGTGTGTTTGGCTGTGAAAGCGGTGTCAAGGGAAGGTGAGGACCAGCATCTGCTCTAAGCCCTTAGATGTAGCGTGCGTCAGAAATCGCTTGGTTGTTGGCACTTTGGGAGGTGGTGTGTGCCGAGAGTGAGAGTGTGTTGGGATTGCCGGGAGGCAAGGCAAAGGCAGATGGGCAGAGTGTGTTTGGCTGTGAAAGCGGTGTCAAGGGAAGGTAAGGACCAGCATCAGCTCTAAGCCCTTAGGCCTATCGTATGGTAGAAATGGCTTCGGTGTTTGCACTTTGGGAGGTGGTCTGTGCCAGGAGTGAGAGTGAGATTGAACCTGAGAATGTGTGTTGGGAGTGCTGGGAGGCAAGGTAAAGGCAGATGGCCAGAGTGTGTTTGGCTGTGAAAGCGGTGTCAAGGGAAGGTGAGGACCAGCAACTGCTCTAAGCCCTTAGATGTAGCGTGCGTCAGAAATCGCTTGGACGTTTGCACTTTGGGAGTTGGTCTGTGCTGGGAGTGAGAGTGAGAGCCTGAGTGAGCCTGAGAATGTGTGTTGGCAGTGCCGGGAGGCAAGGTAAAGGCAGATGGCCAGAGTGTGTTTATCTGTGAAAGCACTGTGAAGGGAAGGTGAGGACCAGCAACAGCTCTGAGCCCTTAGATGTAGCGTGCGTCAGAACTCGCTTGGTTGTTGGCACTTTGGGAGGTGGTGTGTGCCGAGAGTGAGAGTGTGTTGGGATTGCCGGGAGGCAAGGCAAAGGCAGATGGGCAGAGTGTGTTTGTCTGTGAAAGCGGTGTCAAGGGAAGGTGAGGACCAGCAACAGCTCTAATCCCTTAGGCCTATCGTATGGGAGAAATGGCTTGGACGTTTGCACTTTGGGAAGTGGTCTGTTCCGTTAGTGAGAGTGAGAGTGAGCCTGAGAATGTGTGTTGGGAGTGCTGGGAGGCAAGGCAAAGGCAGATGGCCAGAGTGTGTTTGGCTGTGAAAGCGGTGTCAAGGGAAGGTGAGGACCAGCAACAGCTCTAAGCCCTTAGGCCTATCGTATGGGAGAAATGGCTTGGGTGTTTGCACTTTGGGAGGTGGTCTGTGCCAGGAGTGAGAGTGAGATTGAACCTGAGAATGTGTGTTGGGAGTGCTGGGAGGCAAAGCCAGGGTAGATGGGCAGAGTGTGTTTGGCTGTGAAAGCGGTGTCAAGGGAAGGTGAGGACCAGCAACAGCTCTAAGCCCTTACATGTAGCGTGCCTCCGAAATAGCTTGGGTGTTGGCACTTTGGGAGGTGGTCTGTGCCAAGAGTGAGACTGTGTGTTGGGAGTGCTGGGAGGCAAGGCAAAGGCAGATGGGCAGAATGTGTTTGTCTGTGAAAGCGGTGTCAAGGGAAGGTGAGGACCAGCAACAGCTCTAAGCCCATTAGGCCTGTCGCCTGGGAGAAATGGCTTGCGTGTTGTCACTATGGGAGGTGGTCTGTGCCGGGAGTGACAGTGAGATTGCACCTGAGAATGTGTGTTGGGAGTGCTGGGAGGCAAAGCCAGGGCAGATTCCCAGAGTGTGTTTGGCTGTGAAAGCGGTGTCAAGGGAAGGTAAGGACCAGCCACAGCTCTAAGCCCTTAGGCCTATCGTATGGGAGAAATGGCTTGCACGTCTGCACTTTGGGAGGTGGTCTGTGCCAGGAGTGAGAGTTAGATTGCGCCTGAGAATGTGTGTTGGGAGTGCTGGGAGGCAAAGCCAGGCTAGATGGGCAGAGTGTGTTTGGCTGTGAAAGCGCTGTGAAGGGAAGGTGATGACCAGCAACAGCTCTGAGCCCTTAGATGTAGCGTGTGTCAGAAACCGCTTGGGTGCTGGCACTTTGGGAGGTGGTGTGTGCCGAGAGTGAGAGTGTGTTGGGATTGCCGGGAGGCAAGGCAAAGGCAGATGGCCAGAGTGTGTTTGGCTGTGAAAGCGGTGTCAAGGGAAGGTGAGGACCAGCATCTGCTCTAAGCCCTTAGATGTAGCGTGCGTCAGAAATCGCTTGGTTGTTGGCACTTTGGGAGGTGGTGTGTGCCGAGAGTGAGAGTGTGTTGGGATTGCCGGGAGGCAAGGCAAAGGCAGATGGCCAGAGTGTGTTTGTCTGTGAAAGCGCTGTGAAGGGAAGGTGATGACCAGCAACAGCTCTAAGCCCTTAGGCCTATCGTATGGGAGAAATGGCTTGGGTGTTTGCACTTTGGGAGGTGGTCTGTGCCGGGAGTGAGAGTGAGAGTGAGCCTGAGAATGTGTGTTGGGAGTGCTGGGAGGCAAGGTAAAGGCAGATGGCCAGAGTGTGTTTGGCTGTGAAAGCGGTGTCAAGGGAAGGTGAGGACCAGCAACAGCTCTAAGCCCTTAGATGTAGCGTGCGTCAGAAATCGCTTGGACGTTTGCACTTTGGGAGTTGGTCTGTGCTGGGAGTGAGAGTGAGAGCCTGAGTGAGCCTGAGAATGTGTGTTGGCAGTGCCGGGAAGCAAGGTAAAGGCAGATGGCCAGAGTGTGTTTGGCTGTGAAAGCGCTGTGAAGGGAAGGTGAGGACCAGCAACAGCTCTGAGCCCTTAAATGTAGCGTGCGTCAGAACTCGCTTGGTTGTTGGCACTTTGGGAGGTGGTGTGTGCCGAGAGTGAGAGTGTGTTGGGATTGCCGGGAGGCAAGGCAAAGGCAGATGGGCAGAGTGTGTTTGTCTGTGAAAGCGGTGTCAAGGGAAGGTGAGGACCAGCAACAGCTCTAATCCCTTAGGCCTATCGTATGGGAGAAATGGCTTGGACGTTTGCACTTTGGGAAGTGGTCTGTTCCGGGAGTGAGAGTGAGATTGAGTCTGAGAATGTGTGTTGGGAGTGCTGGGAGGCAAGGCAAAGGCAGATGGGCAGAGTGTGTTTGGCTGTGAAAGCGGTGTCAAGGGAAGGTGAGGACCAGCATCAGCTCTAAGCCCTTAGGCCTATCGTATAGGAGAAATGGCTTCGGTGTTTGCACTTTGGGAGGTGGTCTGTGCCAGGAGTGAGAGTGAGATTGAACCTGAGAATGTGTGTTGGGAGTGCTGGGTGGCAAAGCCAGGGTAGATGGCCAGAGTGTGTTTGGCTGTGAAAGCGGTGTCAAGGGAAGGTGAGGACCAGCAACAGCTCTAAGCCCTTACATGTAGCGTGCCTCCGAAATAGCTTGGGTGTTGGCACTTTGGGAGGTGGTGTGTGCCAAGAGTGAGACTGTGTGTTGGGAGTGCTGGGAGGCAAGGCAAAGGCAGATGGGCAGAATGTGTTTGTCTGTGAAAGCGGTGTCAAGGGAAGGTGAGGACCAGCAACAGCTCTAAGCCCATTAGGCCTGTCGCCTGGGAGAAATGGCTTGCGTGTTGTCACTATGGGAGGTGGTCTGTGCCGGGAGTGACAGTGAGATTGCACCTGAGAATGTGTGTTGGGAGTGCTGGGAGGCAAAGCCAGGGCAGATTCCCAGAGTGTGTTTGGCTGTGAAAGCGGTGTCAAGGGAAGGTAAGGACCAGCCACAGCTCTAAGCCCTTAGGCCTATCGTATGGGAGAAATGGCTTGCACGTCTCCACTTTGGGAGGTGGTCTGTGCCAGGAGTGAGAGTTAGATTGCGCCTGAGAATGTGTGTTGGGAGTGCTGGGAGGCAAAGCCAGGCTAGATGGCCAGAGTGTGTTTGCCTGTGAAAGCGCTGTGAAGGGAAGGTGATGACCAGCAACAGCTCTGAGCCCTTAGATGTAGCGTGTGTCAGAAACCGCTTGGGTGCTGGCACTTTGGGAGGTGGTGTGTGCCGAGAGTGAGAGTGTGTTGGGATTGCCGGGAGGCAAGGCAAAGGCAGATGGCCAGAGTGTGTTTGGCTGTGAAAGCGGTGTCAAGGGAAGGTGAGGACCAGCATCTGCTCTAAGCCCTTAGATGTAGCGTGCGTCAGAAATCGCTTGGTTGTTGGCACTTTGGGAGGTGGTGTGTGCCGAGAGTGAGAGTGTGTTGGGATTGCCGGGAGGCAAGGCAAAGGCAGATGGCCAGAGTGTGTTTGTCTGTGAAAGCGCTGTGAAGGGAAGGTGATGACCAGCAACAGCTCTAAGCCCTTAGGCCTATCGTATGGGAGAAATGGCTTGGGTGTTTGCACTTTGGGAGGTGGTCTGTGCCGGTAGTGAGAGTGAGAGTGAGCCTGAGAATGTGTGTTGGGAGTGCTGGGAGGCAAGGTAAAGGCAGATGGCCAGAGTGTGTTTGGCTGTGAAAGCGGTGTCAAGGGAAGGTGAGGACCAGCAACAGCTCTAAGCCCTTAGATGTAGCGTGCGTCAGAAATCGCTTGGACGTTTGCACTTTGGGAGTTGGTCTGTGCTGGGAGTGAGAGTGAGAGCCTGAGTGAGCCTGAGAATGTGTGTTGGCAGTGCCGGGAAGCAAGGTAAAGGCAGATGGCCAGAGTGTGTTTGGCTGTGAAAGCGCTGTGAAGGGAAGGTGAGGACCAGCAACAGCTCTGAGCCCTTAGATGTAGCGTGCGTCAGAACTCGCTTGGTTGTTGGCACTTTGGGAGGTGGTGTGTGCCGAGAGTGAGAGTGTGTTGGGATTGCCGGGAGGCAAGGCAAAGGCAGATGGGCAGAGTGTGTTTGTCTGTGAAAGCGGTGTCAAGGGAAGGTGAGGACCAGCAACAGCTCTAATCCCTTAGGCCTATCGTATGGGAGAAATGGCTTGGACGTTTGCACTTTGGGAAGTGGTCTGTTCCGTTAGTGAGAGTGAGAGTGAGCCTGAGAATGTGTGTTGGGAGTGCTGGGAGGCAAGGCAAAGGCAGATGGGCAGAGTGTGTTTGGCTGTGAAAGCGGTGTCAAGGGAAGGTGAGGACCAGCATCAGCTCTAAGCCCTTAGGCCTATCGTATAGGAGAAATGGCTTCGGTGTTTGCACTTTGGGAGGTGGTCTGTGCCAGGAGTGAGAGTGAGATTGAACCTGAGAATGTGTGTTGGGAGTGCTGGGTGGCAAAGCCAGGGTAGATGGCCAGAGTGTGTTTGGCTGTGAAAGCGGTGTCAAGGGAAGGTGAGGACCAGCAACAGCTCTAAGCCCTTACATGTAGCGTGCCTCCGAAATAGCTTGGGTGTTGGCACTTTGGGAGGTGGTCTGTGCCAAGAGTGAGACTGTGTGTTGGGAGTGCTGGGAGGCAAGGCAAAGGCAGATGGGCAGAATGTGTTTGTCTGTGAAAGCGGTGTCAAGGGAAGGTGAGGACCAGCAACAGCTCTAAGCCCATTAGGCCTGTCGCCTGGGAGAAATGGCTTGCGTGTTGTCACTATGGGAGGTGCTCTGTGCCGGGAGTGACAGTGAGATTGCACCTGAGAATGTGTGTTGGGAGTGCTGGGAGGCAAAGCCAGGGCAGATTCCCAGAGTGTGTTTGGCTGTGAAAGCGGTGTCAAGGGAAGGTAAGGACCAGCCACAGCTCTAAGCCCTTAGGCCTATCGTATGGGAGAAATGGCTTGCACGTCTCCACTTTGGGAGGTGGTCTGTGCCAGGAGTGAGAGTTAGATTGCGCCTGAGAATGTGTGTTGGGAGTGCTGGGAGGCCAAGCCAGGGTAGATGGCCAGAGTGTGTTTGGCTGTGAAAGCGCTGTGAAGGGAAGGTGATGACCAGCAACAGCTCTGAGCCCTTAGATGTAGCGTGTGTCAGAAACCGCTTGGGTGCTGGCACTTTGGGAGGTGGTGTGTGCCGAGAGTGAGAGTGTTTTGGGAGTGGTGGGAGTTGAGGCAAAGGCAGATGGCCAGAGTGTGTTTGGCTGTGAAAGCGGTGTCAAGGGAAGGTGAGGACCAGCCACATCTCTAAGCCCTTAGATGTAGCGTGCGTCAGAAATCGCTTGGACGTTTGCACTTTGGGAGTTGGTCTGTGCTGGGAGTGAGAGTGAGAGCCTGAGTGAGCCTGAGAATGTGTGTTGGCAGTGCCGGGAGGCAAGGTAGAGGCAGATGGCCAGAGTGTGTTTGTCTGTGAAAGCGCTGTGAAGGGAAGGTGATGACCAGCAACAGCTCTAAGCCCTTAGATGTAGCGTGCGTCAGAAATCGCTTGGTTGTTGGCACTTTGGAAGGTAGTGTGTTCCGAGAGTGAGAGTGTGTTGGGATTGCCGGGAGGCAAGGCAAAGGCAGATGGGCAGAGTGTGTTTGGCTGTGAAAGCGGTGTCAAGGGAAGGTGAGGACCAGCAACAGCTCTAAGCCCTTAGGCCTATCGTATGGGAGAAATGGCTCGGACGTTTGCACTTTGGGAGGTGGTCTGTGCCGGTAGTGAGAGTGAGAGTGAGCCTGAGAATGTGTGTTGGGAGTGCTGGTAGGCAAGGCAAAGGCCGATGGGCAGAGAGTGTTTGGCTGTGAAAGCGGTGTGAAGGGAAGGTGAGGACCAGCATCAGCTCTAAGCCCTTAGGCCTATCGTATGGGAGAAATGGCTTGGGTGTTTGCACTTTGGGAAGTGGTCTGTGCCGGGAGTGAGAGTGAGATTGAGCCTGAGAATGTGTGTTGGGAGTGCTGGGAGGCAAGGCAAAGGCCGATGGGCAGAGTGTGTTTGGCTGTGAAAGCGGTGTCAAGGGAAGGTGAGGACCAGCAACAACTCTAAGCCCATTAGGCCTGTCGCCTGGGAGAAATGGCTTGCGTGTTGTCACTATGGGAGGTGGTCTGTGCCGGGAGTGACAGTGAGATTGCACCTGAGAATGTGTGTTGGGAGTGCTGGGAGGCAAAGCCAGGGCAGATTCCCAGAGTGTGTTTGGCTGTGAAAGCGGTGTCAAGGCAAGGTAAGGACCAGCCACAGCTCTAAGCCCTTAGGCCTATCGTATGGGAGAAGTGGCTTGCACGTCTGCACTTTGGGAGGTGGTCTGTGCCAGGAGTGAGAGTTAGATTGCGCCTGAGAATGTGTGTTGGGAGTGCTGGGAGGCAAAGCCAGGCTAGATGGGCAGAGTGTGTTTGGCTGTGAAAGCGCTGTGAAGGGAAGGTGATGACCAGCAACAGCTCTGAGCCCTTAGATGTAGCGTGTGTCAGAAACCGCTTGGGTGCTGGCACTTTGGGAGGTGGTGTGTGCCGAGAGTGAGAGTGTGTTGGGATTGCCGGGAGGCAAGGCAAAGGCAGATGGCCAGAGTGTGTTTGGCTGTGAAAGCGGTGTCAAGGGAAGGTGAGGACCAGCATCTGCTCTAAGCCCTTAGATGTAGCGTGCGTCAGAAATCGATTGGTTGTTGGCACTTTGGGAGGTGGTTTGTGCCGAGAGTGAGAGTGTGTTGGGATTGCCGGGAGGCAAGGCAAAGGCAGATGGGCAGAGTGTGTTTGTCTGTGAAAGCGGTGTCAAGGGAAGGTAAGGACCAGCCACAGCTCTAAGCCCTTAGGCCTATCGTATGGGAGAAATGGCTTGCACGTCTGCACTTTGGGAGGTGGTCTGTGCCAGGAGTGAGAGTTAGATTGCGCCTGAGAATGTGTGTTGGGAGTGCTGGGAGGCAAAGCCAGGGCAGATTCCCAGAGTGTGTTTGGCTGTGAAAGCGGTGTCAAGGCAAGGTAAGGACCAGCCACAGCTCTAAGCCCTTAGGCCTATCGTATGGGAGAAATGGCTTGCACGTCTGCACTTTGGGAGGTGGTCTGTGCCAGGAGAGAGAGTTAGATTGCGCCTGAGAATGTGTGTTGGGAGTGCTGGGAGGCAAAGCCAGGCTAGATGGGCAGAGTGTGTTTGGCTGTGAAAGCGCTGTGAAGGGAAGGTGAGGAACAGCAACAGCTCTGAGCCCTTAGATGTAGCGTGTGTCAGAAACCGCTTGGGTGCTGGCACTTTGGAGGTGGTGTGTGCCGAGAGTGAGAGTGTGTTGGGATTGCCGGGAGGCAAGGCAAAGGCAGATGGGCAGAGTGTGTTTGGCTGTGAAAGCGGTGTCAAGGGAAGGTAAGGACCAGCATCAGCTCTAAGCCCTTAGGCCTATCGTATGGTAGAAATGGCTTCGGTGTTTGCACTTTGGGAGGTGGTCTGTGCCAGGAGTGAGAGTGAGATTGAACCTGAGAATGTGTGTTGGGAGTGCTGGGAGGCAAGGTAAAGGCAGATGGGCAGAGTGTGTTTGGCTGTGAAAGCGGTGTCAAGGGAAGGTGAGGACCAGCAACTGCTCTAAGCCCTTAGATGTAGCGTGCGTCAGAAATCGCTTGGACGTTTGCACTTTGGGAGTTGGTCTGTGCTGGGAGTGAGAGTGAGAGCCTGAGTGAGCCTGAGAATGTGTGTTGGCAGTGCCGGGAGGCAAGGTAAAGGCAGATGGCCAGAGTGTGTTTATCTGTGAAAGCACTGTGAAGGGAAGGTGAGGACCAGCAACAGCTCTGAGCCCTTAGATGTAGCGTGCGTCAGAACTCGCTTGGTTGTTGGCACTTTGGGAGGTGGTGTGTGCCGAGAGTGAGAGTGTGTTGGGATTGCCGGGAGGCAAGGCAAAGGCAGATGGGCAGAGTGTGTTTGTCTGTGAAAGCGGTGTCAAGGGAAGGTGAGGACCAGCAACAGCTCTAATCCCTTAGGCCTATCGTATGGGAGAAATGGCTTGGACGTTTGCACTTTGGGAAGTGGTCTGTTCCGTTAGTGAGAGTGAGAGTGAGCCTGAGAATGTGTGTTGGGAGTGCTGGGAGGCAAGGCAAAGGCAGATGGCCAGAGTGTGTTTGGCTGTGAAAGCGGTGTGAAGGGAAGGTGAGGACCAGCAACAGCTCTAAGCCCTTAGGCCTATCGTATGGGAGAAATGGCTTGGGTGTTTGCACTTTGGGAGGTGGTCTGTGCCAGGAGTGAGAGTGAGATTGAACCTGAGAATGTGTGTTGGGAGTGCTGGGAGGCAAAGCCAGGGTAGATGGCCAGAGTGTGTTTGGCTGTGAAAGCGGTGTCAAGGGAAGGTGAGGACCAGCAACAGCTCTAAGCCCTTACATGTAGCGTGCCTCCGAAATAGCTTGGGTGTTGGCACTTTGGGAGGTGGTCTGTGCCAAGAGTGAGACTGTGTGTTGGGAGTGCTGGGAGGCAAGGCAAAGGCAGATGGGCAGAATGTGTTTGTCTGTGAAAGCGGTGTCAAGGGAAGGTGAGGACCAGCAACAGCTCTAAGCCCATTAGGCCTGTCGCCTGGGAGAAATGGCTTGCGTGTTGTCACTATGGGAGGTGGTCTGTGCCGGGAGTGACAGTGAGATTGCACCTGAGAATGTGTGTTGGGAGTGCTGGGAGGCAAAGCCAGGGCAGATTCCCAGAGTGTGTTTGGCTGTGAAAGCGGTGTCAAGGGAAGGTAAGGACCAGCCACAGCTCTAAGCCCTTAGGCCTATCGTATGGGAGAAATGGCTTGCACGTCTCCACTTTGGGAGGTGGTCTGTGCCAGGAGTGAGAGTTAGATTGCGCCTGAGAATGTGTGTTGGGAGTGCTGGGAGGCAAAGCCAGGCTAGATGGGCAGAGTGTGTTTGGCTGTGAAAGCGCTGTGAAGGGAAGGTGAGGACCAGCAACAGCTCTGAGCCCTTAGATGTAGTGTGTGTCAGAAACCGCTTGGGTGCTGGCACTTTGGGAGGTGGTGTGTGCCGAGAGTGAGAGTGTGTTGGGATTGCCGGGAGGCAAGGCAAAGGCAGATGGCCAGAGTGTGTTTGGCTGTGAAAGCGGTGTCAAGGGAAGGTGAGGACCAGCATGTGCTCTAAGCCCTTAGATGTAGCGTGCGTCAGAAATCGCTTGGTTGTTGGCACTTTGGGAGGTGGTGTGTGCCGAGAGTGAGAGTGTGTTGGGATTGCCGGGAGGCAAGGCAAAGGCAGATGGGCAGAGTGTGTTTGTCTGTGAAAGCGCTGTGAAGGGAAGGTGATGACCAGCAACAGCTCTAAGCCCTTAGGCCTATCGTATGGGAGAAATGGCTTGGGTGTTTGCACTTTGGGAGGTGGTCTGTGCCGGGAGTGAGAGTGAGCCTGAGAATGTGTGTTGGGAGTGCTGGGAGGCAAGGTAAAGGCAGATGGCCAGAGTGTGTTTGGCTGTGAAAGCGGTGTCAAGGGAAGGTGAGGACCAGCAACAGCTCTAATGCCTTAGGCCTATCGTATGGGAGAAATGGCTTGGACGTTTGCACTTTGGGAAGTGGTCTGTTCCGGGAGTGAGAGTGAGATTGAGTCTGAGAATGTGTGTTGGGAGTGCTGGGAGGCAAGGCAAAGGCCGATGGGCAGAGTGTGTTTGGCTGTGAAAGCGGTGTGAAGGGAAGGTGAGGACCAGCAACAGCTCTAATCCCTTAGGCCTATCGTATGGGAGAAATGGCTTGGACGTTTGCACTTTGGGAAGTGGTCTGTTCCGTTAGTGAGAGTGAGAGTGAGCCTGAGAATGTGTGTTGGGAGTGCTGGGAGGCAAGGCAAAGGCAGATGGCCAGAGTGTGTTTGGCTGTGAAAGCGGTGTCAAGGGAAGGTGAGGACCAGCATCAGCTCTAAGCCCTTAGGCCTATCGTATAGGAGAAATGGCTTCGGTGTTTGCACTTTGGGAGGTGGTCTGTGCCAGGAGTGAGAGTGAGATTGAACCTGAGAATGTGTGTTGGGAGTGCTGGGTGGCAAAGCCAGGGTAGATGGCCAGAGTGTGTTTGGCTGTGAAAGCGGTGTCAAGGGAAGGTGAGGACCAGCAACAGCTCTAAGCCCTTACATGTAGCGTGCCTCCGAAATAGCTTGGGTGTTGGCACTTTGGGAGGTGGTCTGTGCCAAGAGTGAGACTGTGTGTTGGGAGTGCTGGGAGGCAAGGCAAAGGCAGATGGGCAGAATGTGTTTGTCTGTGAAAGCGGTGTCAAGGGAAGGTGAGGACCAGCAACAGCTCTAAGCCCATTAGGCCTGTCGCCTGGGAGAAATGGCTTGCGTGTTGTCACTATGGGAGGTGGTCTGTGCCGGGAGTGACAGTGAGATTGCACCTGAGAATGTGTGTTGGGAGTGCTGGGAGGCAAAGCCAGGGCAGATTCCCAGAGTGTGTTTGGCTGTGAAAGCGGTGTCAAGGGAAGGTAAGGACCAGCCACAGCTCTAAGCCCTTAGGCCTATCGTATGGGAGAAATGGCTTGCACGTCTGCACTTTGGGAGGTGGTCTGTGCCAGGAGTGAGAGTTTGATTGCGCCTGAGAATGTGTGTTGGGAGTGCTGGGAGGCAAAGCCAGGGCAGATTCCCAGAGTGTGTTTGGCTGTGAAAGCGGTGTCAAGGCAAGGTAAGGACCAGCCACAGCTCTAAGCCCTTAGGCCTATCGTATGGGAGAAATGGCTTGCACGTCTGCACTTTGGGAGGTGGTCTGTGCCAGGAGAGAGAGTTAGATTGCGCCTGAGAATGTGTGTTGGGAGTGCTGGGAGGCAAAGCCAGGCTAGATGGGCAGAGTGTGTTTGGCTGTGAAAGCGCTGTGAAGGGAAGGTGAGGACCAGCAACAGCTCTGAGCCCTTAGATGTAGCGTGTGTCAGAAACCGCTTGGGTGCTGGCACTTTGGAGGTGGTGTGTGCCGAGAGTGAGAGTGTGTTGGGATTGCCGGGAGGCAAGGCAAAGGCAGATGGGCAGAGTGTGTTTGGCTGTGAAAGCGGTGTCAAGGGAAGGTAAGGACCAGCATCAGCTCTAAGCCCTTAGGCCTATCGTATGGTAGAAATGGCTTCGGTGTTTGCACTTTGGGAGGTGGTCTGTGCCAGGAGTGAGAGTGAGATTGAACCTGAGAATGTGTGTTGGGAGTGCTGGGAGGCAAGGTAAAGGCAGATGGCCAGAGTGTGTTTGGCTGTGAAAGCGGTGTCAAGGGAAGGTGAGGACCAGCAACTGCTCTAAGCCCTTAGATGTAGCGTGCGTCAGAAATCGCTTGGACGTTTGCACTTTGGGAGTTGGTCTGTGCTGGGAGTGAGAGTGAGAGCCTGAGTGAGCCTGAGAATGTGTGTTGGCAGTGCCGGGAGGCAAGGTAAAGGCAGATGGCCAGAGTGTGTTTATCTGTGAAAGCACTGTGAAGGGAAGGTGAGGACCAGCAACAGCTCTGAGCCCTTAGATGTAGCGTGCGTCAGAACTCGCTTGGTTGTTGGCACTTTGGGAGGTGGTGTGTGCCGAGAGTGAGAGTGTGTTGGGATTGCCGGGAGGCAAGGCAAAGGCAGATGGGCAGAGTGTGTTTGTCTGTGAAAGCGGTGTCAAGGGAAGGTGAGGACCAGCAACAGCTCTAATCCCTTAGGCCTATCGTATGGGAGAAATGGCTTGGACGTTTGCACTTTGGGAAGTGGTCTGTTCCGTTAGTGAGAGTGAGAGTGAGCCTGAGAATGTGTGTTGGGAGTGCTGGGAGGCAAGGCAAAGGCAGATGGCCAGAGTGTGTTTGGCTGTGAAAGCGGTGTCAAGGGAAGGTGAGGACCAGCAACAGCTCTAAGCCCTTAGGCCTATCGTATGGGAGAAATGGCTTGGGTGTTTGCACTTTGGGAGGTGGTCTGTGCCAGGAGTGAGAGTGAGATTGAACCTGAGAATGTGTGTTGGGAGTGCTGGGAGGCAAAGCCAGGGTAGATGGCCAGAGTGTGTTTGGCTGTGAAAGCGGTGTCAAGGGAAGGTGAGGACCAGCAACAGCTCTAAGCCCTTACATGTAGCGTGCCTCCGAAATAGCTTGGGTGTTGGCACTTTGGGAGGTGGTCTGTGCCAAGAGTGAGACTGTGTGTTGGGAGTGCTGGGAGGCAAGGCAAAGGCAGATGGGCAGAATGTGTTTGTCTGTGAAAGCGGTGTCAAGGGAAGGTGAGGACCAGCAACAGCTCTAAGCCCATTAGGCCTGTCGCCTGGGAGAAATGGCTTGCGTGTTGTCACTATGGGAGGTGGTCTGTGCCGGGAGTGACAGTGAGATTGCACCTGAGAATGTGTGTTGGGAGTGCTGGGAGGCAAAGCCAGGGCAGATTCCCAGAGTGTGTTTGGCTGTGAAAGCGGTGTCAAGGGAAGGTAAGGACCAGCCACAGCTCTAAGCCCTTAGGCCTATCGTATGGGAGAAATGGCTTGCACGTCTGCACTTTGGGAGGTGGTCTGTGCCAGGAGTGAGAGTTAGATTGCGCCTGAGAATGTGTGTTGGGAGTGCTGGGAGGCAAAGCCAGGCTAGATGGGCAGAGTGTGTTTGGCTGTGAAAGCGCTGTGAAGGGAAGGTGATGACCAGCAACAGCTCTGAGCCCTTAGATGTAGCGTGTGTCAGAAACCGCTTGGGTGCTGGCACTTTGGGAGGTGGTGTGTGCCGAGAGTGAGAGTGTGTTGGGATTGCCGGGAGGCAAGGCAAAGGCAGATGGCCAGAGTGTGTTTGGCTGTGAAAGCGGTGTCAAGGGAAGGTGAGGACCAGCATCTGCTCTAAGCCCTTAGATGTAGCGTGCGTCAGAAATCGCTTGGTTGTTGGCACTTTGGGAGGTGGTGTGTGCCGAGAGTGAGAGTGTGTTGGGATTGCCGGGAGGCAAGGCAAAGGCAGATGGGCAGAGTGTGTTTGTCTGTGAAAGCGCTGTGAAGGGAAGGTGATGACCAGCAACAGCTCTAAGCCCTTAGGCCTATCGTATGGGAGAAATGGCTTGGGTGTTTGCACTTTGGGAGGTGGTCTGTGCCGGGAGTGAGAGTGAGAGTGAGCCTGAGAATGTGTGTTGGGAGTGCTGGGAGGCAAGGTAAAGGCAGATGGCCAGAGTGTGTTTGGCTGTGAGAGCGGTGTCAAGGGAAGGTGAGGACCAGCAACAGCTCTAAGCCCTTAGATGTAGCGTGCGTCAGAAATCGCTTGGACGTTTGCACTTTGGGAGTTGGTCTGTGCTGGGAGTGAGAGTGAGAGCCTGAGTGAGCCTGAGAATGTGTGTTGGCAGTGCCGGGAAGCAAGGTAAAGGCAGATGGCCAGAGTGTGTTTGGCTGTGAAAGCGCTGTGAAGGGAAGGTGAGGACCAGCAACAGCTCTGAGCCCTTAGATGTAGCGTGCGTCAGAACTCGCTTGGTTGTTGGCACTTTGGGAGGTGGTGTGTGCCGAGAGTGAGAGTGTGTTGGGATTGCCGGGAGGCAAGGCAAAGGCAGATGGGCAGAGTGTGTTTGTCTGTGAAAGCGGTGTCAAGGGAAGGTGAGGACCAGCAACAGCTCTAATCCCTTAGGCCTATCGTATGGGAGAAATGGCTTGGACGTTTGCACTTTGGGAAGTGGTCTGTTCCGGGAGTGAGAGTGAGATTGAGTCTGAGAATGTGTGTTGGGAGTGCTGGGAGGCAAGGCAAAGGCAGATGGGCAGAGTGTGTTTGGCTGTGAAAGCGGTGTCAAGGGAAGGTGAGGACCAGCATCAGCTCTAAGCCCTTAGGCCTATCGTATAGGAGAAATGGCTTCGGTGTTTGCACTTTGGGAGGTGGTCTGTGCCAGGAGTGAGAGTGAGATTGAACCTGAGAATGTGTGTTGGGAGTGCTGGGAGGCAAAGCCAGGGTAGATGGCCAGAGTGTGTTTGGCTGTGAAAGCGGTGTCAAGGGAAGGTGAGGACCAGCAACAGCTCTAAGCCCTTACATGTAGCGTGCCTCCGAAATAGCTTGGGTGTTGGCACTTTGGGAGGTGGTGTGTGCCAAGAGTGAGACTGTGTGTTGGGAGTGCTGGGAGGCAAGGCAAAGGCAGATGGGCAGAATGTGTTTGTCTGTGAAAGCGGTGTCAAGGGAAGGTGAGGACCAGCAACAGCTCTAAGCCCATTAGGCCTGTCGCCTGGGAGAAATGGCTTGCGTGTTGTCACTATGGGAGGTGGTCTGTGCCGGGAGTGACAGTGAGATTGCACCTGAGAATGTGTGTTGGGAGTGCTGGGAGGCAAAGCCAGGGCAGATTCCCAGAGTGTGTTTGGCTGTGAAAGCGGTGTCAAGGGAAGGTAAGGACCAGCCACAGCTCTAAGCCCTTAGGCCTATCGTATGGGAGAAATGGCTTGCACGTCTCCACTTTGGGAGGTGGTCTGTGCCAGGAGTGAGAGTTAGATTGCGCCTGAGAATGTGTGTTGGGAGTGCTGGGAGGCAAAGCCAGGCTAGATGGCCAGAGTGTGTTTGGCTGTGAAAGCGCTGTGAAGGGAAGGTGATGACCAGCAACAGCTCTGAGCCCTTAGATGTAGCGTGTGTCAGAAACCGCTTGGGTGCTGGCACTTTGGGAGGTGGTGTGTGCCGAGAGTGAGAGTGTGTTGGGATTGCCGGGAGGCAAGGCAAAGGCAGATGGCCAGAGTGTGTTTGGCTGTGAAAGCGGTGTCAAGGGAAGGTGAGGACCAGCATCTGCTCTAAGCCCTTAGATGTAGCGTGCGTCAGAAATCGCTTGGACGTTTGCACTTTGGGAGTTGGTCTGTGCTGGGAGTGAGAGTGAGAGCCTGAGTGAGCCTGAGAATGTGTGTTGGCAGTGCCGGGAGGCAAGGTAGAGGCAGATGGCCAGAGTGTGTTTGTCTGTGAAAGCGCTGTGAAGGGAAGGTGATGACCAGCAACAGCTCTAAGCCCTTAGATGTAGCGTGCGTCAGAAATCGCTTGGTTGTTGGCACTTTGGAAGGTAGTGTGTTCCGAGAGTGAGAGTGTGTTGGGATTGCCGGGAGGCAAGGCAAAGGCAGATGGGCAGAGTGTGTTTGGCTGTGAAAGCGGTGTCAAGGGAAGGTGAGGACCAGCAACAGCTCTAAGCCCTTAGGCCTATCGTATGGGAGAAATGGCTCGGACGTTTGCACTTTGGGAGGTGGTCTGTGCCGGTAGTGAGAGTGAGAGTGAGACTGAGAATGTGTGTTGGGAGTGCTGGTAGGCAAGGCAAAGGCCGATGGGCAGAGTGTGTTTGGCTGTGAAAGCGGTGTGAAGGGAAGGTGAGGACCAGCATCAGCTCTAAGCCCTTAGGCCTATCGTATGGGAGAAATGGCTTGGGTGTTTGCACTTTGGGAAGTGGTCTGTGCCGGGAGTGAGAGTGAGATTGAGTCTGAGAATGTGTGTTGGGAGTGCTGGGAGGCAAGGCAAAGGCCGATGGGCAGAGTGTGTTTGGCTGTGAAAGCGGTGTCAAGGGAAGGTGAGGACCAGCAACAACTCTAAGCCCATTAGGCCTGTCGCCTGGGAGAAATGGCTTGCGTGTTGTCACTATGGGAGGTGGTCTGTGCCGGGAGTGACAGTGAGATTGCACCTGAGAATGTGTGTTGGGAGTGCTGGGAGGCAAAGCCAGGGCAGATTCCCAGAGTGTGTTTGGCTGTGAAAGCGGTGTCAAGGCAAGGTAAGGACCAGCCACAGCTCTAAGCCCTTAGGCCTATCGTATGGGAGAAATGGCTTGCACGTCTGCACTTTGGGAGGTGGTCTGTGCCAGGAGTGAGAGTTAGATTGCGCCTGAGAATGTGTGTTGGGAGTGCTGGGAGGCAAAGCCAGGCTAGATGGGCAGAGTGTGTTTGGCTGTGAAAGCGCTGTGAAGGGAAGGTGAT
The DNA here is from genome assembly GCF_030463565.1 of Pelecanus crispus. Lineage (NCBI taxonomy): Eukaryota > Metazoa > Chordata > Aves > Pelecaniformes > Pelecanidae > Pelecanus > Pelecanus crispus. Next base: position 22,633,181 of record NC_134648.1, read on the forward strand.
GACCAGCAACAGCTCTGAGCCCTTAGATGTAGCGTGTGTCAGAAACCGCTTGGGTGCTGGCACTTTGGGAGGTGGTGTGTGCCGAGAGTGAGAGTGTGTTGGGATTGCCGGGAGGCAAGGCAAAGGCAGATGGCCAGAGTGTGTTTGGCTGTGAAAGCGGTGTCAAGGGAAGGTGAGGACCAGCATCTGCTCTAAGCCCTTAGATGTAGCGTGCGTCAGAAATCGCTTGGTTGTTGGCACTTTGGGAGGTGGTTTGTGCCGAGAGTGAGAGTGTGTTGGGATTGCCGGGAGGCAAGGCAAAGGCAGATGGGCAGAGTGTGTTTGTCTGTGAAAGCGGTGTCAAGGGAAGGTGAGGACCAGCAACAGCTCTAATCCCTTAGGCCTATCGTATGGGAGAAATGGCTTGGACGTTTGCACTTTGGGAAGTGGTCTGTTCCGTTAGTGAGAGTGAGAGTGAGCCTGAGAATGTGTGTTGGGAGTGCTGGGAGGCAAGGCAAAGGCAGATGGGCAGAGTGTGTTTGGCTGTGAAAGCGGTGTCAAGGGAAGGTGAGGACCAGCATCAGCTCTAAGCCCTTAGGCCTATCGTATAGGAGAAATGGCTTCGGTGTTTGCACTTTGGGAGGTGGTCTGTGCCAGGAGTGAGAGTGAGATTGAACCTGAGAATGTGTGTTGGGAGTGCTGGGTGGCAAAGCCAGGGTAGATGGCCAGAGTGTGTTTGGCTGTGAAAGCGGTGTCAAGGGAAGGTGAGGACCAGCAACAGCTCTAATCCCTTAGGCCTATCGTATGGGAGAAATGGCTTGGACGTTTGCACTTTGGGAAGTGGTCTGTTCCGGGAGTGAGAGTGAGAGTGAGCCTGAGAATGTGTGTTGGGAGTGCTGGGAGGCAAGGCAAAGGCAGATGGGCAGAGTGTGTTTGGCTGTGAAAGCGGTGTCAAGGGAAGGTGAGGACCAGCATCAGCTCTAAGCCCTTAGGCCTATCGTATAGGAGAAATGGCTTCGGTGTTTGCACTTTGGGAGGTGGTCTGTGCCAGGAGTGAGAGTGAGATTGAACCTGAGAATGTGTGTTGGGAGTGCTGGGTGGAAAAGCCAGGGTAGATGGGCAGAGTGTGTTTGGCTGTGAAAGCGGTGTCAAGGGAAGGTGAGGACCAGCAACAGCTCTAAGCCCTTACATGTAGCGTGCCTCCGAAATAGCTTGGGTGTTGGCACTTTGGGAGGTGGTCTGTGCCAAGAGTGAGACTGTGTGTTGGGAGTGCTGGGAGGCAAGGCAAAGGCAGATGGGCAGAATGTGTTTGTCTGTGAAAGCGGTGTCAAGGGAAGGTGAGGACCAGCAACAGCTCTAAGCCCATTAGGCCTGTCGCCTGGGAGAAATGGCTTGCGTGTTGTCACTATGGGAGGTGGTCTGTGCCGGGAGTGAGAGTGAGATTGCACCTGAGAATGTGTTTTGGGAGTGCTGGGAGGCAAAGCCAGGGCAGATTCCCAGAGTGTGTTTGGCTGTGAAAGCGGTGTCAAGGGAAGATAAGGACCAGCCACAGCTCTAAGCCCTTAGGCCTATCGTATGGGAGAAATGGGTTGCACGTCTGCACTTTGGGAGGTGGTCTGTGCCAGGAGTGAGAGTTAGATTGCGCCTGAGAATGTGTGTTGGGAGTGCTGGGAGGCAAAGCCAGGCTAGATGGCCAGAGTGTGTTTGCCTGTGAAAGCGCTGTGAAGGGAAGGTGATGACCAGCAACAGCTCTGAGCCCTTAGATGTAGCGTGTGTCAGAAACCGCTTGGGTGCTGGCACTTTGGGAGGTGGTGTGTGCCGAGAGTGAGAGTGTGTTGGGATTGCCGGGAGGCAAGGCAAAGGCAGATGGCCAGAGTGTGTTTGGCTGTGAAAGCGGTGTCAAGGGAAGGTGAGGACCAGCATCTGCTCTAAGCCCTTAGATGTAGCGTGCGTCAGAAATCGCTTGGTTGTTGGCACTTTGGGAGGTGGTGTGTGCCGAGAGTGAGAGTGTGTTGGGATTGCCGGGAGGCAAGGCAAAGGCAGATGGGCAGAGTGTGTTTGTCTGTGAAAGCGCTGTGAAGGGAAGGTGATGACCAGCAACAGCTCTAAGCCCTTAGGCCTATCGTATGGGAGAAATGGCTTGGGTGTTTGCACTTTGGGAGGTGGTCTGTGCCGGTAGTGAGAGTGAGAGTGAGCCTGAGAATGTGTGTTGGGAGTGCTGGGAGGCAAGGTAAAGGCAGATGGCCAGAGTGTGTTTGGCTGTGAAAGCGGTGTCAAGGGAAGGTGAGGACCAGCAACAGCTCTAAGCCCTTAGATGTAGCGTGCGTCAGAAATCGCTTGGACGTTTGCACTTTGGGAGTTGGTCTGTGCTGGGAGTGAGAGTGAGAGCCTGAGTGAGCCTGAGAATGTGTGTTGGCAGTGCCGGGAAGCAAGGTAAAGGCAGATGGCCAGAGTGTGTTTGGCTGTGAAAGCGCTGTGAAGGGAAGGTGATGACCAGCAACAGCTCTGAGCCCTTAGATGTAGCGTGCGTCAGAACTCGCTTGGTTGTTGGCACTTTGGGAGGTGGTGTGTGCCGAGAGTGAGAGTGTGTTGGGATTGCCGGGAGGCAAGGCAAAGGCAGATGGGCAGAGTGTGTTTGTCTGTGAAAGCGGTGTCAAGGGAAGGTGAGGACCAGCAACAGCTCTAATCCCTTAGGCCTATCGTATGGGAGAAATGGCTTGGACGTTTGCACTTTGGGAAGTGGTCTGTTCCGGGAGTGAGAGTGAGATTGAGTCTGAGAATGTGTGTTGGGAGTGCTGGGAGGCAAGGCAAAGGCAGATGGGCAGAGTGTGTTTGGCTGTGAAAGCGGTGTCAAGGGAAGGTGAGGACCAGCATCAGCTCTAAGCCCTTAGGCCTATCGTATAGGAGAAATGGCTTCGGTGTTTGCACTTTGGGAGGTGGTCTGTGCCAGGAGTGAGAGTGAGATTGAACCTGAGAATGTGTGTTGGGAGTGCTGGGTGGCAAAGCCAGGGTAGATGGGCAGAGTGTGTTTGGCTGTGAAAGCGGTGTCAAGGGAAGGTGAGGACCAGCAACAGCTCTAAGCCCTTACATGTAGCGTGCCTCCGAAATAGCTTGGGTGTTGGCACTTTGGGAGGTGGTCTGTGCCAAGAGTGAGACTGTGTGTTGGGAGTGCTGGGAGGCAAGGCAAAGGCAGATGGGCAGAATGTGTTTGTCTGTGAAAGCGGTGTCAAGGGAAGGTGATGACCAGCAACAGCTCTAAGCCCATTAGGCCTGTCGCCTGGGAGAAATGGCTTGCGTGTTGTCACTATGGGAGGTGGTCTGTGCCGGGAGTGACAGTGAGATTGCACCTGAGAATGTGTGTTGGGAGTGCTGGGAGGCAAAGCCAGGGCAGATTCCCAGAGTGTGTTTGGCTGTGAAAGCGGTGTCAAGGGAAGGTAAGGACCAGCCACAGCTCTAAGCCCTTAGGCCTATCGTATGGGAGAAATGGCTTGCACGTCTCCACTTTGGGAGGTGGTCTGTGCCAGGAGTGAGAGTTAGATTGCGCCTGAGAATGTGTGTTGGGAGTGCTGGGAGGCCAAGCCAGGGTAGATGGCCAGAGTGTGTTTGGCTGTGAAAGCGCTGTGAAGGGAAGGTGATGACCAGCAACAGCTCTGAGCCCTTAGATGTAGCGTGTGTCAGAAACCGCTTGGGTGCTGGCACTTTGGGAGGTGGTGTGTGCCGAGAGTGAGAGTGTTTTGGGAGTGGTGGGAGTTGAGGCAAAGGCAGATGGCCAGAGTGTGTTTGGCTGTGAAAGCGGTGTCAAGGGAAGGTGAGGACCAGCCACATCTCTAAGCCCTTAGATGTAGCGTGCGTCAGAAATCGCTTGGACGTTTGCACTTTGGGAGTTGGTCTGTGCTGGGAGTGAGAGTGAGAGCCTGAGTGAGCCTGAGAATGTGTGTTGGCAGTGCCGGGAGGCAAGGTAGAGGCAGATGGCCAGAGTGTGTTTGTCTGTGAAAGCGCTGTGAAGGGAAGGTGATGACCAGCAACAGCTCTAAGCCCTTAGATGTAGCGTGCGTCAGAAATCGCTTGGTTGTTGGCACTTTGGAAGGTAGTGTGTTCCGAGAGTGAGAGTGTGTTGGGATTGCCGGGAGGCAAGGCAAAGGCAGATGGGCAGAGTGTGTTTGTCTGTGAAAGCGGTGTCAAGGGAAGGTGAGGACCAGCAACAGCTCTAATCCCTTAGGCCTATCGTATGGGAGAAATGGCTCGGACGTTTGCACTTTGGGAGGTGGTCTGTGCCGGTAGTGAGAGTGAGAGTGAGCCTGAGAATGTGTGTTGGGAGTGCTGGTAGGCAAGGCAAAGGCCGATGGGCAGAGTGTGTTTGGCTGTGAAAGCGGTGTGAAGGGAAGGTGAGGACCAGCATCAGCTCTAAGCCCTTAGGCCTATCGTATGGGAGAAATGGCTTGGGTGTTTGCACTTTGGGAAGTGGTCTGTGCCGGGAGTGAGAGTGAGATTGAGTCTGAGAATGTGTGTTGGGAGTGCTGGGAGGCAAGGCAAAGGCCGATGGGCAGAGTGTGTTTGGCTGTGAAAGCGGTGTCAAGGGAAGGTGAGGACCAGCAACAACTCTAAGCCCATTAGGCCTGTCGCCTGGGAGAAATGGCTTGCGTGTTGTCACTATGGGAGGTGGTCTGTGCCGGGAGTGACAGTGAGATTGCACCTGAGAATGTGTGTTGGGAGTGCTGGGAGGCAAAGCCAGGGCAGATTCCCAGAGTGTGTTTGGCTGTGAAAGCGGTGTCAAGGGAAGGTAAGGACCAGCCACAGCTCTAAGCCCTTAGGCCTATCGTATGGGAGAAATGGCTTGCACGTCTGCACTTTGGGAGGTGGTCTGTGCCAGGAGTGAGAGTTAGATTGCGCCTGAGAATGTGTGTTGGGAGTGCTGGGAGGCAAGGCAAAGGCAGATGGCCAGAGTGTGTTTGGCTGTGAAAGCGGTGTCAAGGGAAGGTGAGGACCAGCATCTGCTCTAAGCCCTTAGATGTAGCGTGCGTCAGAAATCGCTTGGTTGTTGGCACTTTGGGAGGTGGTGTGTGCCGAGAGTGAGAGTGTGTTGGGATTGCCGGGAGGCAAGGCAAAGGCAGATGGCCAGAGTGTGTTTGTCTGTGAAAGCGCTGTGAAGGGAAGGTGATGACCAGCAACAGCTCTAAGCCCTTAGGCCTATCGTATGGGAGAAATGGCTTGGGTGTTTGCACTTTGGGAGGTGGTCTGTGCCGGGAGTGAGAGTGAGAGTGAGCCTGAGAATGTGTGTTGGGAGTGCTGGGAGGCAAGGTAAAGGCAGATGGCCAGAGTGTGTTTGGCTGTGAAAGCGGTGTCAAGGGAAGGTGAGGACCAGCAACAGCTCTAATGCCTTAGGCCTATCGTATGGGAGAAATGGCTTGGACGTTTGCACTTTGGGAACTGGTCTGTTCCGGGAGTGAGAGTGAGATTGAGTCTGAGAATGTGTGTTGGGAGTGCTGGGAGGCAAGGCAAAGGCCGATGGGCAGAGTGTGTTTGGCTGTGAAAGCGGTGTCAAGGGAAGGTAAGGACCAGCATCAGCTCTAAGCCCTTAGGCCTATCGTATGGTAGAAATGGCTTCGGTGTTTGCACTTTGGGAGGTGGTCTGTGCCAGGAGTGAGAGTGAGATTGAACCTGAGAATGTGTGTTGGGAGTGCTGGGAGGCAAGGTAAAGGCAGATGGCCAGAGTGTGTTTGGCTGTGAAAGCGGTGTCAAGGGAAGGTGAGGACCAGCAACTGCTTTAAGCCCTTAGATGTAGCGTGCGTCAGAAATCGCTTGGACGTTTGCACTTTGGGAGTTGGTCTGTGCTGGGAGTGAGAGTGAGAGCCTGAGTGAGCCTGAGAATGTGTGTTGGCAGTGCCGGGAGGCAAGGTAAAGGCAGATGGCCAGAGTGTGTTTATCTGTGAAAGCACTGTGAAGGGAAGGTGAGGACCAGCAACAGCTCTGAGCCCTTAGATGTAGCGTGCGTCAGAACTCGCTTGGTTGTTGGCACTTTGGGAGGTGGTGTGTGCCGAGAGTGAGAGTGTGTTGGGATTGCCGGGAGGCAAGGCAAAGGCAGATGGGCAGAGTGTGTTTGTCTGTGAAAGCGGTGTCAAGGGAAGGTGAGGACCAGCAACAGCTCTAATCCCTTAGGCCTATCGTATGGGAGAAATGGCTTGGACGTTTGCACTTTGGGAAGTGGTCTGTTCCGTTAGTGAGAGTGAGAGTGAGCCTGAGAATGTGTGTTGGGAGTGCTGGGAGGCAAGGCAAAGGCAGATGGCCAGAGTGTGTTTGGCTGTGAAAGCGGTGTCAAGGGAAGGTGAGGACCAGCAACAGCTCTAAGCCCTTAGGCCTATCGTATGGGAGAAATGGCTTGGGTGTTTGCACTTTGGGAGGTGGTCTGTGCCAGGAGTGAGAGTGAGATTGAACCTGAGAATGTGTGTTGGGAGTGCTGGGAGGCAAAGCCAGGGTAGATGGCCAGAGTGTGTTTGGCTGTGAAAGCGGTGTCAAGGGAAGGTGAGGACCAGCAACAGCTCTAAGCCCTTACATGTAGCGTGCCTCCGAAATAGCTTGGGTGTTGGCACTTTGGGAGGTGGTCTGTGCCAAGAGTGAGACTGTGTGTTGGGAGTGCTGGGAGGCAAGGCAAAGGCAGATGGGCAGAATGTGTTTGTCTGTGAAAGCGGTGTCAAGGGAAGGTGAGGACCAGCAACAGCTCTAAGCCCATTAGGCCTGTCGCCTGGGAGAAATGGCTTGCGTGTTGTCACTATGGGAGGTGGTCTGTGCCGGGAGTGACAGTGAGATTGCACCTGAGAATGTGTGTTGGGAGTGCTGGGAGGCAAAGCCAGGGCAGATTCCCAGAGTGTGTTTGGCTGTGAAAGCGGTGTCAAGGGAAGGTAAGGACCAGCCACAGCTCTAAGCCCTTAGGCCTATCGTATGGGAGAAATGGCTTGCACGTCTGCACTTTGGGAGGTGGTCTGTGCCAGGAGTGAGAGTTAGATTGCGCCTGAGAATGTGTGTTGGGAGTGCTGGGAGGCAAAGCCAGGCTAGATGGGCAGAGTGTGTTTGGCTGTGAAAGCGCTGTGAAGGGAAGGTGATGACCAGCAACAGCTCTGAGCCCTTAGATGTAGCGTGTGTCAGAAACCGCTTGGGTGCTGGCACTTTGGGAGGTGGTGTGTGCCGAGAGTGAGAGTGTGTTGGGATTGCCGGGAGGCAAGGCAAAGGCAGATGGCCAGAGTGTGTTTGGCTGTGAAAGCGGTGTCAAGGGAAGGTGAGGACCAGCATCTGCTCTAAGCCCTTAGATGTAGCGTGCGTCAGAAATCGCTTGGTTGTTGGCACTTTGGGAGGTGGTGTGTGCCGAGAGTGAGAGTGTGTTGGGATTGCCGGGAGGCAAGGCAAAGGCAGATGGCCAGAGTGTGTTTGTCTGTGAAAGCGCTGTGAAGGGAAGGTGATGACCAGCAACAGCTCTAAGCCCTTAGGCCTATCGTATGGGAGAAATGGCTTGGGTGTTTGCACTTTGGGAGGTGGTCTGTGCCGGGAGTGAGAGTGAGAGTGAGCCTGAGAATGTGTGTTGGGAGTGCTGGGAGGCAAGGTAAAGGCAGATGGCCAGAGTGTGTTTGGCTGTGAAAGCGGTGTCAAGGGAAGGTGAGGACCAGCAACAGCTCTAAGCCCTTAGATGTAGCGTGCGTCAGAAATCGCTTGGACGTTTGCACTTTGGGAGTTGGTCTGTGCTGGGAGTGAGAGTGAGAGCCTGAGTGAGCCTGAGAATGTGTGTTGGCAGTGCCGGGAAGCAAGGTAAAGGCAGATGGCCAGAGTGTGTTTGGCTGTGAAAGCGCTGTGAAGGGAAGGTGAGGACCAGCAACAGCTCTGAGCCCTTAGATGTAGCGTGCGTCAGAACTCGCTTGGTTGTTGGCACTTTGGGAGGTGGTGTGTGCCGAGAGTGAGAGTGTGTTGGGATTGCCGGGAGGCAAGGCAAAGGCAGATGGGCAGAGTGTGTTTGTCTGTGAAAGCGGTGTCAAGGGAAGGTGAGGACCAGCAACAGCTCTAATCCCTTAGGCCTATCGTATGGGAGAAATGGCTTGGACGTTTGCACTTTGGGAAGTGGTCTGTTCCGTTAGTGAGAGTGAGAGTGAGCCTGAGAATGTGTGTTGGGAGTGCTGGGAGGCAAGGCAAAGGCAGATGGGCAGAGTGTGTTTGGCTGTGAAAGCGGTGTCAAGGGAAGGTGAGGACCAGCAACAGCTCTAAGCCCTTAGGCCTATCGTATGGGAGAAATGGCTTGGGTGTTTGCACTTTGGGAGGTGGTCTGTGCCAGGAGTGAGAGTGAGATTGAACCTGAGAATGTGTGTTGGGAGTGCTGGGAGGCAAAGCCAGGGTAGATGGCCAGAGTGTGTTTGGCTGTGAAAGCGGTGTCAAGGGAAGGTGAGGACCAGCAACAGCTCTAAGCCCTTACATGTAGCGTGCCTCCGAAATAGCTTGGGTGTTGGCACTTTGGGAGGTGGTCTGTGCCAAGAGTGAGACTGTGTGTTGGGAGTGCTGGGAGGCAAGGCAAAGGCAGATGGGCAGAATGTGTTTGTCTGTGAAAGCGGTGTCAAGGGAAGGTGAGGACCAGCAACAGCTCTAAGCCCATTAGGCCTGTCGCCTGGGAGAAATGGCTTGCGTGTTGTCACTATGGGAGGTGGTCTGTGCCGGGATTGACAGTGAGATTGCACCTGAGAATGTGTGTTGGGAGTGCTGGGAGGCAAAGCCAGGGCAGATTCCCAGAGTGTGTTTGGCTGTGAAAGCGGTGTCAAGGGAAGGTAAGGACCAGCCACAGCTCTAAGCCCTTAGGCCTATCGTATGGGAGAAATGGCTTGCACGTCTGCACTTTGGGAGGTGGTCTGTGCCAGGAGTGAGAGTTAGATTGCGCCTGAGAATGTGTGTTGGGAGTGCTGGGAGGCAAAGCCAGGCTAGATGGGCAGAGTGTGTTTGGCTGTGAAAGCGCTGTGAAGGGAAGGTGAGGACCAGCAACAGCTCTGAGCCCTTAGATGTAGCGTGTGTCAGAAACCGCTTGGGTGCTGGCACTTTGGGAGGTGGTGTGTGCCGAGAGTGAGAGTGTGTTGGGATTGCCGGGAGGCAAGGCAAAGGCAGATGGCCAGAGTGTGTTTGGCTGTGAAAGCGGTGTCAAGGGAAGGTGAGGACCAGCATCTGCTCTAAGCCCTTAGATGTAGCGTGCGTCAGAAATCGCTTGGTTGTTGGCACTTTGGGAGGTGGTGTGTGCCGAGAGTGAGAGTGTGTTGGGATTGCCGGGAGGCAAGGCAAAGGCAGATGGGCAGAGTGTGTTTGGCTGTGAAAGCGGTGTCAAGGGAAGGTGATGACCAGCAACAGCTCTAAGCCCTTAGGCCTATCGTATGGTAGAAATGGCTTCGGTGTTTGCACTTTGGGAGGTGGTCTGTGCCAGGAGTGAGAGTGAGATTGAACCTGAGAATGTGTGTTGGGAGTGCTGGGAGGCAAGGTAAAGGCAGATGGCCAGAGTGTGTTTGGCTGTGAAAGCGGTGTCAAGGGAAGGTGAGGACCAGCAACTGCTCTAAGCCCTTAGATGTAGCGTGCGTCAGAAATCGCTTGGACGTTTGCACTTTGGGAGTTGGTCTGTGCTGGGAGTGAGAGTGAGAGCCTGAGTGAGCCTGAGAATGTGTGTTGGCAGTGCCGGGAGGCAAGGTAAAGGCAGATGGCCAGAGTGTGTTTATCTGTGAAAGCACTGTGAAGGGAAGGTGAGGACCAGCAACAGCTCTGAGCCCTTAGATGTAGCGTGCGTCAGAACTCGCTTGGTTGTTGGCACTTTGGGAGGTGGTGTGTGCCGAGAGTGAGAGTGTGTTGGGATTGCCGGGAGGCAAGGCAAAGGCAGATGGGCAGAGTGTGTTTGTCTGTGAAAGCGGTGTCAAGGGAAGGTGAGGACCAGCAACAGCTCTAATCCCTTAGGCCTATCGTATGGGAGAAATGGCTTGGACGTTTGCACTTTGGGAAGTGGTCTGTTCCGTTAGTGAGAGTGAGAGTGAGCCTGAGAATGTGTGTTGGGAGTGCTGGGAGGCAAGGCAAAGGCAGATGGCCAGAGTGTGTTTGGCTGTGAAAGCGGTGTCAAGGGAAGGTGAGGACCAGCAACAGCTCTAAGCCCTTAGGCCTATCGTATGGGAGAAATGGCTTGGGTGTTTGCACTTTGGGAGGTGGTCTGTGCCAGGAGTGAGAGTGAGATTGAACCTGAGAATGTGTGTTGGGAGTGCTGGGAGGCAAAGCCAGGGTAGATGGGCAGAGTGTGTTTGGCTGTGAAAGCGGTGTCAAGGGAAGGTGAGGACCAGCAACAGCTCTAAGCCCTTACATGTAGCGTGCCTCCGAAATAGCTTGGGTGTTGGCACTTTGGGAGGTGGTCTGTGCCAAGAGTGAGACTGTGTGTTGGGAGTGCTGGGAGGCAAGGCAAAGGCAGATGGGCAGAATGTGTTTGTCTGTGAAAGCGGTGTCAAGGGAAGGTGAGGACCAGCAACAGCTCTAAGCCCATTAGGCCTGTCGCCTGGGAGAAATGGCTTGCGTGTTGTCACTATGGGAGGTGGTCTGTGCCGGGAGTGACAGTGAGATTGCACCTGAGAATGTGTGTTGGGAGTGCTGGGAGGCAAAGCCAGGGCAGATTCCCAGAGTGTGTTTGGCTGTGAAAGCGGTGTCAAGGGAAGGTAAGGACCAGCCACAGCTCTAAGCCCTTAGGCCTATCGTATGGGAGAAATGGCTTGCACGTCTGCACTTTGGGAGGTGGTCTGTGCCAGGAGTGAGAGTTAGATTGCGCCTGAGAATGTGTGTTGGGAGTGCTGGGAGGCAAAGCCAGGCTAGATGGGCAGAGTGTGTTTGGCTGTGAAAGCGCTGTGAAGGGAAGGTGATGACCAGCAACAGCTCTGAGCCCTTAGATGTAGCGTGTGTCAGAAACCGCTTGGGTGCTGGCACTTTGGGAGGTGGTGTGTGCCGAGAGTGAGAGTGTGTTGGGATTGCCGGGAGGCAAGGCAAAGGCAGATGGCCAGAGTGTGTTTGGCTGTGAAAGCGGTGTCAAGGGAAGGTGAGGACCAGCATCTGCTCTAAGCCCTTAGATGTAGCGTGCGTCAGAAATCGCTTGGTTGTTGGCACTTTGGGAGGTGGTGTGTGCCGAGAGTGAGAGTGTGTTGGGATTGCCGGGAGGCAAGGCAAAGGCAGATGGCCAGAGTGTGTTTGTCTGTGAAAGCGCTGTGAAGGGAAGGTGATGACCAGCAACAGCTCTAAGCCCTTAGGCCTATCGTATGGGAGAAATGGCTTGGGTGTTTGCACTTTGGGAGGTGGTCTGTGCCGGGAGTGAGAGTGAGAGTGAGCCTGAGAATGTGTGTTGGGAGTGCTGGGAGGCAAGGTAAAGGCAGATGGCCAGAGTGTGTTTGGCTGTGAAAGCGGTGTCAAGGGAAGGTGAGGACCAGCAACAGCTCTAAGCCCTTAGATGTAGCGTGCGTCAGAAATCGCTTGGACGTTTGCACTTTGGGAGTTGGTCTGTGCTGGGAGTGAGAGTGAGAGCCTGAGTGAGCCTGAGAATGTGTGTTGGCAGTGCCGGGAAGCAAGGTAAAGGCAGATGGCCAGAGTGTGTTTGGCTGTGAAAGCGCTGTGAAGGGAAGGTGAGGACCAGCAACAGCTCTGAGCCCTTAGATGTAGCGTGCGTCAGAACTCGCTTGGTTGTTGGCACTTTGGGAGGTGGTGTGTGCCGAGAGTGAGAGTGTGTTGGGATTGCCGGGAGGCAAGGCAAAGGCAGATGGGCAGAGTGTGTTTGGCTGTGAAAGCGGTGTCAAGGGAAGGTGAGGACCAGCAACAGCTCTAATCCCTTAGGCCTATCGTATGGGAGAAATGGCTTGGACGTTTGCACTTTGGGAAGTGGTCTGTTCCGGGAGTGAGAGTGAGATTGAGTCTGAGAATGTGTGTTGGGAGTGCTGGGAGGCAAGGCAAAGGCAGATGGGCAGAGTGTGTTTGGCTGTGAAAGCGGTGTCAAGGGAAGGTGAGGACCAGCATCAGCTCTAAGCCCTTAGGCCTATCGTATAGGAGAAATGGCTTCGGTGTTTGCACTTTGGGAGGTGGTCTGTGCCAGGAGTGAGAGTGAGATTGAACCTGAGAATGTGTGTTGGGAGTGCTGGGTGGCAAAGCCAGGGTAGATGGCCAGAGTGTGTTTGGCTGTGAAAGCGGTGTCAAGGGAAGGTGAGGACCAGCAACAGCTCTAAGCCCTTACATGTAGCGTGCCTCCGAAATAGCTTGGGTGTTGGCACTTTGGGAGGTGGTGTGTGCCAAGAGTGAGACTGTGTGTTGGGAGTGCTGGGAGGCAAGGCAAAGGCAGATGGGCAGAATGTGTTTGTCTGTGAAAGCGGTGTCAAGGGAAGGTGAGGACCAGCAACAGCTCTAAGCCCATTAGGCCTGTCGCCTGGGAGAAATGGCTTGCGTGTTGTCACTATGGGAGGTGGTCTGTGCCGGGAGTGACAGTGAGATTGCACCTGAGAATGTGTGTTGGGAGTGCTGGGAGGCAAAGCCAGGGCAGATTCCCAGAGTGTGTTTGGCTGTGAAAGCGGTGTCAAGGGAAGGTAAGGACCAGCCACAGCTCTAAGCCCTTAGGCCTATCGTATGGGAGAAATGGCTTGCACGTCTCCACTTTGGGAGGTGGTCTGTGCCAGGAGTGAGAGTTAGATTGCGCCTGAGAATGTGTGTTGGGAGTGCTGGGAGGCAAAGCCAGGCTAGATGGCCAGAGTGTGTTTGGCTGTGAAAGCGCTGTGAAGGGAAGGTGATGACCAGCAACAGCTCTGAGCCCTTAGATGTAGCGTGTGTCAGAAACCGCTTGGGTGCTGGCACTTTGGGAGGTGGTGTGTGCCGAGAGTGAGAGTGTGTTGGGATTGCCGGGAGGCAAGGCAAAGGCAGATGGCCAGAGTGTGTTTGGCTGTGAAAGCGGTGTCAAGGGAAGGTGAGGACCAGCATCTGCTCTAAGCCCTTAGATGTAGCGTGCGTCAGAAATCGCTTGGTTGTTGGCACTTTGGGAGGTGGTGTGTGCCGAGAGTGAGAGTGTGTTGGGATTGCCGGGAGGCAAGGCAAAGGCAGATGGGCAGAGTGTGTTTGTCTGTGAAAGCGCTGTGAAGGGAAGGTGATGACCAGCAACAGCTCTAAGCCCTTAGGCCTATCGTATGGGAGAAATGGCTTGGGTGTTTGCACTTTGGGAGGTGGTCTGTGCCGGTAGTGAGAGTGAGAGTGAGCCTGAGAATGTGTGTTGGGAGTGCTGGGAGGCAAGGTAAAGGCAGATGGCCAGAGTGTGTTTGGCTGTGAAAGCGGTGTCAAGGGAAGGTGAGGACCAGCAACAGCTCTAAGCCCTTAGATGTAGCGTGCGTCAGAAATCGCTTGGACGTTTGCACTTTGGGAGTTGGTCTGTGCTGGGAGTGAGAGTGAGAGCCTGAGTGAGCCTGAGAATGTGTGTTGGCAGTGCCGGGAAGCAAGGTAAAGGCAGATGGCCAGAGTGTGTTTGGCTGTGAAAGCGCTGTGAAGGGAAGGTGAGGACCAGCAACAGCTCTGAGCCCTTAGATGTAGCGTGCGTCAGAACTCGCTTGGTTGTTGGCACTTTGGGAGGTGGTGTGTGCCGAGAGTGAGAGTGTGTTGGGATTGCCGGGAGGCAAGGCAAAGGCAGATGGGCAGAGTGTGTTTGTCTGTGAAAGCGGTGTCAAGGGAAGGTGAGGACCAGCAACAGCTCTAATCCCTTAGGCCTATCGTATGGGAGAAATGGCTTGGACGTTTGCACTTTGGGAAGTGGTCTGTTCCGGGAGTGAGAGTGAGATTGAGTCTGAGAATGTGTGTTGGGAGTGCTGGGAGGCAAGGCAAAGGCAGATGGGCAGAGTGTGTTTGGCTGTGAAAGCGGTGTCAAGGGAAGGTGAGGACCAGCATCAGCTCTAAGCCCTTAGGCCTATCGTATAGGAGAAATGGCTTCGGTGTTTGCACTTTGGGAGGTGGTCTGTGCCAGGAGTGAGAGTGAGATTGAACCTGAGAATGTGTGTTGGGAGTGCTGGGTGGCAAAGCCAGGGTAGATGGCCAGAGTGTGTTTGGCTGTGAAAGCGGTGTCAAGGGAAGGTGAGGACCAGCAACAGCTCTAAGCCCTTACATGTAGCGTGCCTCCGAAATAGCTTGGGTGTTGGCACTTTGGGAGGTGGTCTGTGCCAAGAGTGAGACTGTGTGTTGGGAGTGCTGGGAGGCAAGGCAAAGGCAGATGGGCAGAATGTGTTTGTCTGTGAAAGCGGTGTCAAGGGAAGGTGAGGACCAGCAACAGCTCTAAGCCCATTAGGCCTGTCGCCTGGGAGAAATGGCTTGCGTGTTGTCACTATGGGAGGTGGTCTGTGCCGGGAGTGACAGTGAGATTGCACCTGAGAATGTGTGTTGGGAGTGCTGGGAGGCAAAGCCAGGGCAGATTCCCAGAGTGTGTTTGGCTGTGAAAGCGGTGTCAAGGGAAGGTAAGGACCAGCCACAGCTCTAAGCCCTTAGGCCTATCGTATGGGAGAAATGGCTTGCACGTCTCCACTTTGGGAGGTGGTCTGTGCCAGGAGTGAGAGTTAGATTGCGCCTGAGAATGTGTGTTGGGAGTGCTGGGAGGCCAAGCCAGGGTAGATGGCCAGAGTGTGTTTGGCTGTGAAAGCGCTGTGAAGGGAAGGTGATGACCAGCAACAGCTCTGAGCCCTTAGATGTAGCGTGTGTCAGAAACCGCTTGGGTGCTGGCACTTTGGGAGGTGGTGTGTGCCGAGAGTGAGAGTGTTTTGGGAGTGGTGGGAGTTGAGGCAAAGGCAGATGGCCAGAGTGTGTTTGGCTGTGAAAGCGGTGTCAAGGGAAGGTGAGGACCAGCCACATCTCTAAGCCCTTAGATGTAGCGTGCGTCAGAAATCGCTTGGACGTTTGCACTTTGGGAGTTGGTCTGTGCTGGGAGTGAGAGTGAGAGCCTGAGTGAGCCTGAGAATGTGTGTTGGCAGTGCCGGGAGGCAAGGTAGAGGCAGATGGCCAGAGTGTGTTTGTCTGTGAAAGCGCTGTGAAGGGAAGGTGATGACCAGCAACAGCTCTAAGCCCTTAGATGTAGCGTGCGTCAGAAATCGCTTGGTTGTTGGCACTTTGGAAGGTAGTGTGTTCCGAGAGTGAGAGTGTGTTGGGATTGCCGGGAGGCAAGGCAAAGGCAGATGGGCAGAGTGTGTTTGGCTGTGAAAGCGGTGTCAAGGGAAGGTGAGGACCAGCAACAGCTCTAAGCCCTTAGGCCTATCGTATGGGAGAAATGGCTCGGACGTTTGCACTTTGGGAGGTGGTCTGTGCCGGTAGTGAGAGTGAGAGTGAGCCTGAGAATGTGTGTTGGGAGTGCTGGTAGGCAAGGCAAAGGCCGATGGGCAGAGAGTGTTTGGCTGTGAAAGCGGTGTGAAGGGAAGGTGAGGACCAGCATCAGCTCTAAGCCCTTAGGCCTATCGTATGGGAGAAATGGCTTGGGTGTTTGCACTTTGGGAAGTGGTCTGTGCCGGGAGTGAGAGTGAGATTGAGCCTGAGAATGTGTGTTGGGAGTGCTGGGAGGCAAGGCAAAGGCCGATGGGCAGAGTGTGTTTGGCTGTGAAAGCGGTGTCAAGGGAAGGTGAGGACCAGCAACAACTCTAAGCCCATTAGGCCTGTCGCCTGGGAGAAATGGCTTGCGTGTTGTCACTATGGGAGGTGGTCTGTGCCGGGAGTGACAGTGAGATTGCACCTGAGAATGTGTGTTGGGAGTGCTGGGAGGCAAAGCCAGGGCAGATTCCCAGAGTGTGTTTGGCTGTGAAAGCGGTGTCAAGGCAAGGTAAGGACCAGCCACAGCTCTAAGCCCTTAGGCCTATCGTATGGGAGAAGTGGCTTGCACGTCTGCACTTTGGGAGGTGGTCTGTGCCAGGAGTGAGAGTTAGATTGCGCCTGAGAATGTGTGTTGGGAGTGCTGGGAGGCAAAGCCAGGCTAGATGGGCAGAGTGTGTTTGGCTGTGAAAGCGCTGTGAAGGGAAGGTGATGACCAGCAACAGCTCTGAGCCCTTAGATGTAGCGTGTGTCAGAAACCGCTTGGGTGCTGGCACTTTGGGAGGTGGTGTGTGCCGAGAGTGAGAGTGTGTTGGGATTGCCGGGAGGCAAGGCAAAGGCAGATGGCCAGAGTGTGTTTGGCTGTGAAAGCGGTGTCAAGGGAAGGTGAGGACCAGCATCTGCTCTAAGCCCTTAGATGTAGCGTGCGTCAGAAATCGCTTGGTTGTTGGCACTTTGGGAGGTGGTTTGTGCCGAGAGTGAGAGTGTGTTGGGATTGCCGGGAGGCAAGGCAAAGGCAGATGGGCAGAGTGTGTTTGTCTGTGAAAGCGGTGTCAAGGGAAGGTAAGGACCAGCCACAGCTCTAAGCCCTTAGGCCTATCGTATGGGAGAGATGGCTTGCACGTCTGCACTTTGGGAGGTGGTCTGTGCCAGGAGTGAGAGTTAGATTGCGCCTGAGAATGTGTGTTGGGAGTGCTGGGAGGCAAAGCCAGGGCAGATTCCCAGAGTGTGTTTGGCTGTGAAAGCGGTGTCAAGGCAAGGTAAGGACCAGCCACAGCTCTAAGCCCTTAGGCCTATCGTATGGGAGAAATGGCTTGCACGTCTGCACTTTGGGAGGTGGTCTGTGCCAGGAGAGAGAGTTAGATTGCGCCTGAGAATGTGTGTTGGGAGTGCTGGGAGGCAAAGCCAGGCTAGATGGGCAGAGTGTGTTTGGCTGTGAAAGCGCTGTGAAGGGAAGGTGAGGAACAGCAACAGCTCTGAGCCCTTAGATGTAGCGTGTGTCAGAAACCGCTTGGGTGCTGGCACTTTGGAGGTGGTGTGTGCCGAGAGTGAGAGTGTGTTGGGATTGCCGGGAGGCAAGGCAAAGGCAGATGGGCAGAGTGTGTTTGGCTGTGAAAGCGGTGTCAAGGGAAGGTAAGGACCAGCATCAGCTCTAAGCCCTTAGGCCTATCGTATGGTAGAAATGGCTTCGGTGTTTGCACTTTGGGAGGTGGTCTGTGCCAGGAGTGAGAGTGAGATTGAACCTGAGAATGTGTGTTGGGAGTGCTGGGAGGCAAGGTAAAGGCAGATGGCCAGAGTGTGTTTGGCTGTGAAAGCGGTGTCAAGGGAAGGTGAGGACCAGCAACTGCTCTAAGCCCTTAGATGTAGCGTGCGTCAGAAATCGCTTGGACGTTTGCACTTTGGGAGTTGGTCTGTGCTGGGAGTGAGAGTGAGAGCCTGAGTGAGCCTGAGAATGTGTGTTGGCAGTGCCGGGAGGCAAGGTAAAGGCAGATGGCCAGAGTGTGTTTATCTGTGAAAGCACTGTGAAGGGAAGGTGAGGACCAGCAACAGCTCTGAGCCCTTAGATGTAGCGTGCGTCAGAACTCGCTTGGTTGTTGGCACTTTGGGAGGTGGTGTGTGCCGAGAGTGAGAGTGTGTTGGGATTGCCGGGAGGCAAGGCAAAGGCAGATGGGCAGAGTGTGTTTGTCTGTGAAAGCGGTGTCAAGGGAAGGTGAGGACCAGCAACAGCTCTAATCCCTTAGGCCTATCGTATGGGAGAAATGGCTTGGACGTTTGCACTTTGGGAAGTGGTCTGTTCCGTTAGTGAGAGTGAGAGTGAGCCTGAGAATGTGTGTTGGGAGTGCTGGGAGGCAAGGCAAAGGCAGATGGCCAGAGTGTGTTTGGCTGTGAAAGCGGTGTCAAGGGAAGGTGAGGACCAGCAACAGCTCTAAGCCCTTAGGCCTATCGTATGGGAGAAATGGCTTGGGTGTTTGCACTTTGGGAGGTGGTCTGTGCCAGGAGTGAGAGTGAGATTGAACCTGAGAATGTGTGTTGGGAGTGCTGGGAGGCAAAGCCAGGGTAGATGGGCAGAGTGTGTTTGGCTGTGAAAGCGGTGTCAAGGGAAGGTGAGGACCAGCAACAGCTCTAAGCCCTTACATGTAGCGTGCCTCCGAAATAGCTTGGGTGTTGGCACTTTGGGAGGTGGTCTGTGCCAAGAGTGAGACTGTGTGTTGGGAGTGCTGGGAGGCAAGGCAAAGGCAGATGGGCAGAATGTGTTTGTCTGTGAAAGCGGTGTCAAGGGAAGGTGAGGACCAGCAACAGCTCTAAGCCCATTAGGCCTGTCGCCTGGGAGAAATGGCTTGCGTGTTGTCACTATGGGAGGTGGTCTGTGCCGGGAGTGACAGTGAGATTGCACCTGAGAATGTGTGTTGGGAGTGCTGGGAGGCAAAGCCAGGGCAGATTCCCAGAGTGTGTTTGGCTGTGAAAGCGGTGTCAAGGGAAGGTAAGGACCAGCCACAGCTCTAAGCCCTTAGGCCTATCGTATGGGAGAAATGGCTTGCACGTCTCCACTTTGGGAGGTGGTCTGTGCCAGGAGTGAGAGTTAGATTGCGCCTGAGAATGTGTGTTGGGAGTGCTGGGAGGCAAAGCCAGGCTAGATGGGCAGAGTGTGTTTGGCTGTGAAAGCGCTGTGAAGGGAAGGTGAGGACCAGCAACAGCTCTGAGCCCTTAGATGTAGTGTGTGTCAGAAACCGCTTGGGTGCTGGCACTTTGGGAGGTGGTGTGTGCCGAGAGTGAGAGTGTGTTGGGATTGCCGGGAGGCAAGGCAAAGGCAGATGGCCAGAGTGTGTTTGGCTGTGAAAGCGGTGTCAAGGGAAGGTGAGGACCAGCATGTGCTCTAAGCCCTTAGATGTAGCGTGCGTCAGAAATCGCTTGGTTGTTGGCACTTTGGGAGGTGGTGTGTGCCGAGAGTGAGAGTGTGTTGGGATTGCCGGGAGGCAAGGCAAAGGCAGATGGGCAGAGTGTGTTTGTCTGTGAAAGCGCTGTGAAGGGAAGGTGATGACCAGCAACAGCTCTAAGCCCTTAGGCCTATCGTATGGGAGAAATGGCTTGGGTGTTTGCACTTTGGGAGGTGGTCTGTGCCGGGAGTGAGAGTGAGCCTGAGAATGTGTGTTGGGAGTGCTGGGAGGCAAGGTAAAGGCAGATGGCCAGAGTGTGTTTGGCTGTGAAAGCGGTGTCAAGGGAAGGTGAGGACCAGCAACAGCTCTAATGCCTTAGGCCTATCGTATGGGAGAAATGGCTTGGACGTTTGCACTTTGGGAAGTGGTCTGTTCCGGGAGTGAGAGTGAGATTGAGTCTGAGAATGTGTGTTGGGAGTGCTGGGAGGCAAGGCAAAGGCCGATGGGCAGAGTGTGTTTGGCTGTGAAAGCGGTGTGAAGGGAAGGTGAGGACCAGCAACAGCTCTAATCCCTTAGGCCTATCGTATGGGAGAAATGGCTTGGACGTTTGCACTTTGGGAAGTGGTCTGTTCCGTTAGTGAGAGTGAGAGTGAGCCTGAGAATGTGTGTTGGGAGTGCTGGGAGGCAAGGCAAAGGCAGATGGGCAGAGTGTGTTTGGCTGTGAAAGCGGTGTCAAGGGAAGGTGAGGACCAGCATCAGCTCTAAGCCCTTAGGCCTATCGTATAGGAGAAATGGCTTCGGTGTTTGCACTTTGGGAGGTGGTCTGTGCCAGGAGTGAGAGTGAGATTGAACCTGAGAATGTGTGTTGGGAGTGCTGGGTGGCAAAGCCAGGGTAGATGGCCAGAGTGTGTTTGGCTGTGAAAGCGGTGTCAAGGGAAGGTGAGGACCAGCAACAGCTCTAAGCCCTTACATGTAGCGTGCCTCCGAAATAGCTTGGGTGTTGGCACTTTGGGAGGTGGTCTGTGCCAAGAGTGAGACTGTGTGTTGGGAGTGCTGGGAGGCAAGGCAAAGGCAGATGGGCAGAATGTGTTTGTCTGTGAAAGCGGTGTCAAGGGAAGGTGAGGACCAGCAACAGCTCTAAGCCCATTAGGCCTGTCGCCTGGGAGAAATGGCTTGCGTGTTGTCACTATGGGAGGTGGTCTGTGCCGGGAGTGACAGTGAGATTGCACCTGAGAATGTGTGTTGGGAGTGCTGGGAGGCAAAGCCAGGGCAGATTCCCAGAGTGTGTTTGGCTGTGAAAGCGGTGTCAAGGGAAGGTAAGGACCAGCCACAGCTCTAAGCCCTTAGGCCTATCGTATGGGAGAAATGGCTTGCACGTCTGCACTTTGGGAGGTGGTCTGTGCCAGGAGTGAGAGTTTGATTGCGCCTGAGAATGTGTGTTGGGAGTGCTGGGAGGCAAAGCCAGGGCAGATTCCCAGAGTGTGTTTGGCTGTGAAAGCGGTGTCAAGGCAAGGTAAGGACCAGCCACAGCTCTAAGCCCTTAGGCCTATCGTATGGGAGAAATGGCTTGCACGTCTGCACTTTGGGAGGTGGTCTGTGCCAGGAGAGAGAGTTAGATTGCGCCTGAGAATGTGTGTTGGGAGTGCTGGGAGGCAAAGCCAGGCTAGATGGGCAGAGTGTGTTTGGCTGTGAAAGCGCTGTGAAGGGAAGGTGAGGACCAGCAACAGCTCTGAGCCCTTAGATGTAGCGTGTGTCAGAAACCGCTTGGGTGCTGGCACTTTGGAGGTGGTGTGTGCCGAGAGTGAGAGTGTGTTGGGATTGCCGGGAGGCAAGGCAAAGGCAGATGGGCAGAGTGTGTTTGGCTGTGAAAGCGGTGTCAAGGGAAGGTAAGGACCAGCATCAGCTCTAAGCCCTTAGGCCTATCGTATGGTAGAAATGGCTTCGGTGTTTGCACTTTGGGAGGTGGTCTGTGCCAGGAGTGAGAGTGAGATTGAACCTGAGAATGTGTGTTGGGAGTGCTGGGAGGCAAGGTAAAGGCAGATGGCCAGAGTGTGTTTGGCTGTGAAAGCGGTGTCAAGGGAAGGTGAGGACCAGCAACTGCTCTAAGCACTTAGATGTAGCGTGCGTCAGAAATCGCTTGGACGTTTGCACTTTGGGAGTTGGTCTGTGCTGGGAGTGAGAGTGAGAGCCTGAGTGAGCCTGAGAATGTGTGTTGGCAGTGCCGGGAGGCAAGGTAAAGGCAGATGGCCAGAGTGTGTTTATCTGTGAAAGCACTGTGAAGGGAAGGTGAGGACCAGCAACAGCTCTGAGCCCTTAGATGTAGCGTGCGTCAGAACTCGCTTGGTTGTTGGCACTTTGGGAGGTGGTGTGTGCCGAGAGTGAGAGTGTGTTGGGATTGCCGGGAGGCAAGGCAAAGGCAGATGGGCAGAGTGTGTTTGTCTGTGAAAGCGGTGTCAAGGGAAGGTGAGGACCAGCAACAGCTCTAATCCCTTAGGCCTATCGTATGGGAGAAATGGCTTGGACGTTTGCACTTTGGGAAGTGGTCTGTTCCGTTAGTGAGAGTGAGAGTGAGCCTGAGAATGTGTGTTGGGAGTGCTGGGAGGCAAGGCAAAGGCAGATGGCCAGAGTGTGTTTGGCTGTGAAAGCGGTGTCAAGGGAAGGTGAGGACCAGCAACAGCTCTAAGCCCTTACATGTAGCGTGCCTCCGAAATAGCTTGGGTGTTGGCACTTTGGGAGGTGGTCTGTGCCAAGAGTGAGACTGTGTGTTGGGAGTGCTGGGAGGCAAGGCAAAGGCAGATGGGCAGAGTGTGTTTGTCTGTGAAAGCGGTGTCAAGGGAAGGTGAGGACCAGCAACAGCTCTAAGCCCATTAGGCCTGTCGCCTGGGAGAAATGGCTTGCGTGTTGTCACTATGGGAGGTGGTCTGTGCCGGGAGTGACAGTGAGATTGCACCTGAGAATGTGTGTTGGGAGTGCTGGGAGGCAAAGCCAGGGCAGATTCCCAGAGTGTGTTTGGCTGTGAAAGCGGTGTCAAGGGAAGGTAAGGACCAGCCACAGCTCTAAGCCCTTAGGCCTATCGTATGGGAGAAATGGCTTGCACGTCTGCACTTTGGGAGGTGGTCTGTGCCAGGAGTGAGAGTTAGATTGCGCCTGAGAATGTGTGTTGGGAGTGCTGGGAGGCAAAGCCAGGCTAGATGGGCAGAGTGTGTTTGGCTGTGAAAGCGCTGTGAAGGGAAGGTGAGGACCAGCAACAGCTCTGAGCCCTTAGATGTAGCGTGTGTCAGAAACCGCTTGGGTGCTGGCACTTTGGGAGGTGGTGTGTGCCGAGAGTGAGAGTGTGTTGGGATTGCCGGGAGGCAAGGCAAAGGCAGATGGCCAGAGTGTGTTTGGCTGTGAAAGCGGTGTCAAGGGAAGGTGAGGACCAGCATCTGCTCTAAGCCCTTAGATGTAGCGTGCGTCAGAAATCGCTTGGTTGTTGGCACTTTGGGAGGTGGTGTGTGCCGAGAGTGAGAGTGTGTTGGGATTGCCGGGAGGCAAGGCAAAGGCAGATGGCCAGAGTGTGTTTGTCTGTGAAAGCGCTGTGAAGGGAAGGTGATGACCAGCAACAGCTCTAAGCCCTTAGGCCTATCGTATGGGAGAAATGGCTTGGGTGTTTGCACTTTGGGAGGTGGTCTGTGCCGGGAGTGAGAGTGAGAGTGAGCCTGAGAATGTGTGTTGGGAGTGCTGGGAGGCAAGGTAAAGGCAGATGGCCAGAGTGTGTTTGGCTGTGAAAGCGGTGTCAAGGGAAGGTGAGGACCAGCAACAGCTCTAAGCCCTTAGATGTAGCGTGCGTCAGAAATCGCTTGGACGTTTGCACTTTGGGAGTTGGTCTGTGCTGGGAGTGAGAGTGAGAGCCTGAGTGAGCCTGAGAATGTTTGTTGGCAGTGCCGGGAAGCAAGGTAAAGGCAGATGGCCAGAGTGTGTTTGGCTGTGAAAGCGCTGTGAAGGGAAGGTGAGGACCAGCAACAGCTCTGAGCCCTTAGATGTAGCGTGCGTCAGAACTCGCTTGGTTGTTGGCACTTTGGGAGGTGGTGTGTGCCGAGAGTGAGAGTGTGTTGGGATTGCCGGGAGGCAAGGCAAAGGCAGATGGGCAGAGTGTGTTTGGCTGTGAAAGCGGTGTCAAGGGAAGGTGAGGACCAGCAACAGCTCTAATCCCTTAGGCCTATCGTATGGGAGAAATGGCTTGGACGTTTGCACTTTGGGAAGTGGTCTGTTCCGTTAGTGAGAGTGAGAGTGAGCCTGAGAATGTGTGTTGGGAGTGCTGGGAGGCAAGGCAAAGGCAGATGGGCAGAGTGTGTTTGGCTGTGAAAGCGGTGTCAAGGGAAGGTGAGGACCAGCATCAGCTCTAAGCCCTTAGGCCTATCGTATAGGAGAAATGGCTTCGGTGTTTGCACTTTGGGAGGTGGTCTGTGCCAGGAGTGAGAGTGAGATTGAACCTGAGAATGTGTGTTGGGAGTGCTGGGTGGCAAAGCCAGGGTAGATGGCCAGAGTGTGTTTGGCTGTGAAAGCGGTGTCAAGGGAAGGTGAGGACCAGCAACAGCTCTAAGCCCTTACATGTAGCGTGCCTCCGAAATAGCTTGGGTGTTGGCACTTTGGGAGGTGGTCTGTGCCAAGAGTGAGACTGTGTGTTGGGAGTGCTGGGAGGCAAGGCAAAGGCCGATGGGCAGAGTGTGTTTGGCTGTGAAAGCGGTGTCAAGGGAAGGTGAGGACCAGCAACAACTCTAAGCCCATTAGGCCTGTCGCCTGGGAGAAATGGCTTGCGTGTTGTCACTATGGGAGGTGGTCTGTGCCGGGAGTGACAGTGAGATTGCACCTGAGAATGTGTGTTGGGAGTGCTGGGAGGCAAAGCCAGGGCAGATTCCCAGAGTGTGTTTGGCTGTGAAAGCGGTGTCAAGGCAAGGTAAGGACCAGCCACAGCTCTAAGCCCTTAGGCCTATCGTATGGGAGAAATGGCTTGCACGTCTGCACTTTGGGAGGTGGTCTGTGCCAGGAGTGAGAGTTAGATTGCGCCTGAGAATGTGTGTTGGGAGTGCTGGGAGGCAAGGCAAAGGCAGATGGCCAGAGTGTGTTTGGCTGTGAAAGCGGTGTCAAGGGAAGGTGAGGACCAGCATCTGCTCTAAGCCCTTAGATGTAGCGTGCGTCAGAAATCGCTTGGTTGTTGGCACTTTGGGAGGTGGTGTGTGCCGAGAGTGAGAGTGTGTTGGGATTGCCGGGAGGCAAGGCAAAGGCAGATGGCCAGAGTGTGTTTGTCTGTGAAAGCGCTGTGAAGGGAAGGTGATGACCAGCAACAGCTCTAAGCCCTTAGGCCTATCGTATGGGAGAAATGGCTTGGGTGTTTGCACTTTGGGAGGTGGTCTGTGCCGGGAGTGAGAGTGAGAGTGAGCCTGAGAATGTGTGTTGGGAGTGCTGGGAGGCAAGGTAAAGGCAGATGGCCAGAGTGTGTTTGGCTGTGAAAGCGGTGTCAAGGGAAGGTGAGGACCAGCAACAGCTCTAATGCCTTAGGCCTATCGTATGGGAGAAATGGCTTGGACGTTTGCACTTTGGGAACTGGTCTGTTCCGGGAGTGAGAGTGAGATTGAGTCTGAGAATGTGTGTTGGGAGTGCTGGGAGGCAAGGCAAAGGCCGATGGGCAGAGTGTGTTTGGCTGTGAAAGCGGTGTCAAGGGAAGGTAAGGACCAGCATCAGCTCTAAGCCCTTAGGCCTATCGTATGGTAGAAATGGCTTCGGTGTTTGCACTTTGGGAGGTGGTCTGTGCCAGGAGTGAGAGTGAGATTGAACCTGAGAATGTGTGTTGGGAGTGCTGGGAGGCAAGGTAAAGGCAGATGGGCAGAGTGTGTTTGGCTGTGAAAGCGGTGTCAAGGGAAGGTGAGGACCAGCAACTGCTCTAAGCCCTTAGATGTAGCGTGCGTCAGAAATCGCTTGGACGTTTGCACTTTGGGAGTTGGTCTGTGCTGGGAGTGAGAGTGAGAGCCTGAGTGAGCCTGAGAATGTGTGTTGGCAGTGCCGGGAGGCAAGGTAAAGGCAGATGGCCAGAGTGTGTTTATCTGTGAAAGCACTGTGAAGGGAAGGTGAGGACCAGCAACAGCTCTGAGCCCTTAGATGTAGCGTGCGTCAGAACTCGCTTGGTTGTTGGCACTTTGGGAGGTGGTGTGTGCCGAGAGTGAGAGTGTGTTGGGATTGCCGGGAGGCAAGGCAAAGGCAGATGGGCAGAGTGTGTTTGTCTGTGAAAGCGGTGTCAAGGGAAGGTGAGGACCAGCAACAGCTCTAATCCCTTAGGCCTATCGTATGGGAGAAATGGCTTGGACGTTTGCACTTTGGGAAGTGGTCTGTTCCGTTAGTGAGAGTGAGAGTGAGCCTGAGAATGTGTGTTGGGAGTGCTGGGAGGCAAGGCAAAGGCAGATGGCCAGAGTGTGTTTGGCTGTGAAAGCGGTGTCAAGGGAAGGTGAGGACCAGCAACAGCTCTAAGCCCTTAGGCCTATCGTATGGGAGAAATGGCTTGGGTGTTTGCACTTTGGGAGGTGGTCTGTGCCAGGAGTGAGAGTGAGATTGAACCTGAGAATGTGTGTTGGGAGTGCTGGGAGGCAAAGCCAGGGTAGATGGGCAGAGTGTGTTTGGCTGTGAAAGCGGTGTCAAGGGAAGGTGAGGACCAGCAACAGCTCTAAGCCCTTACATGTAGCGTGCCTCCGAAATAGCTTGGGTGTTGGCACTTTGGGAGGTGGTCTGTGCCAAGAGTGAGACTGTGTGTTGGGAGTGCTGGGAGGCAAGGCAAAGGCAGATGGGCAGAATGTGTTTGTCTGTGAAAGCGGTGTCAAGGGAAGGTGAGGACCAGCAACAGCTCTAAGCCCATTAGGCCTGTCGCCTGGGAGAAATGGCTTGCGTGTTGTCACTATGGGAGGTGGTCTGTGCCGGGATTGACAGTGAGATTGCACCTGAGAATGTGTGTTGGGAGTGCTGGGAGGCAAAGCCAGGGCAGATTCCCAGAGTGTGTTTGGCTGTGAAAGCGGTGTCAAGGGAAGGTAAGGACCAGCCACAGCTCTAAGCCCTTAGGCCTATCGTATGGGAGAAATGGCTTGCACGTCTGCACTTTGGGAGGTGGTCTGTGCCAGGAGTGAGAGTTAGATTGCGCCTGAGAATGTGTGTTGGGAGTGCTGGGAGGCAAAGCCAGGCTAGATGGGCAGAGTGTGTTTGGCTGTGAAAGCGCTGTGAAGGGAAGGTGAGGACCAGCAACAGCTCTGAGCCCTTAGATGTAGCGTGTGTCAGAAACCGCTTGGGTGCTGGCACTTTGGGAGGTGGTGTGTGCCGAGAGTGAGAGTGTGTTGGGATTGCCGGGAGGCAAGGCAAAGGCAGATGGCCAGAGTGTGTTTGGCTGTGAAAGCGGTGTCAAGGGAAGGTGAGGACCAGCATCTGCTCTAAGCCCTTAGATGTAGCGTGCGTCAGAAATCGCTTGGTTGTTGGCACTTTGGGAGGTGGTGTGTGCCGAGAGTGAGAGTGTGTTGGGATTGCCGGGAGGCAAGGCAAAGGCAGATGGGCAGAGTGTGTTTGGCTGTGAAAGCGGTGTCAAGGGAAGGTAAGGACCAGCATCAGCTCTAAGCCCTTAGGCCTATCGTATGGTAGAAATGGCTTTGGTGTTTGCACTTTGGGAGGTGGTCTGTGCCAGGAGTGAGAGTGAGATTGAACCTGAGAATGTGTGTTGGGAGTGCTGGGAGGCAAGGTAAAGGCAGATGGGCAGAGTGTGTTTGGCTGTGAAAGCGGTGTCAAGGGAAGGTGAGGACCAGCAACTGCTCTAAGCCCTTAGATGTAGCGTGCGTCAGAAATCGCTTGGACGTTTGCACTTTGGGAGTTGGTCTGTGCTGGGAGTGAGAGTGAGAGCCTGAGTGAGCCTGAGAATGTGTGTTGGCAGTGCCGGGAGGCAAGGTAAAGGCAGATGGCCAGAGTGTGTTTATCTGTGAAAGCACTGTGAAGGGAAGGTGAGGACCAGCAACAGCTCTGAGCCCTTAGATGTAGCGTGCGTCAGAACTCGCTTGGTTGTTGGCACTTTGGGAGGTGGTGTGTGCCGAGAGTGAGAGTGTGTTGGGATTGCCGGGAGGCAAGGCAAAGGCAGATGGGCAGAGTGTGTTTGTCTGTGAAAGCGGTGTCAAGGGAAGGTGAGGACCAGCAACAGCTCTAATCCCTTAGGCCTATCGTATGGGAGAAATGGCTTGGACGTTTGCACTTTGGGAAGTGGTCTGTTCCGTTAGTGAGAGTGAGAGTGAGCCTGAGAATGTGTGTTGGGAGTGCTGGGAGGCAAGGCAAAGGCAGATGGCCAGAGTGTGTTTGGCTGTGAAAGCGGTGTCAAGGGAAGGTGAGGACCAGCAACAGCTCTAAGCCCTTAGGCCTATCGTATGGGAGAAATGGCTTGGGTGTTTGCACTTTGGGAGGTGGTCTGTGCCAGGAGTGAGAGTGAGATTGAACCTGAGAATGTGTGTTGGGAGTGCTGGGAGGCAAAGCCAGGGTAGATGGGCAGAGTGTGTTTGGCTGTGAAAGCGGTGTCAAGGGAAGGTGAGGACCAGCAACAGCTCTAAGCCCTTACATGTAGCGTGCCTCCGAAATAGCTTGGGTGTTGGCACTTTGGGAGGTGGTCTGTGCCAAGAGTGAGACTGTGTGTTGGGAGTGCTGGGAGGCAAGGCAAAGGCAGATGGGCAGAATGTGTTTGTCTGTGAAAGCGGTGTCAAGGGAAGGTGAGGACCAGCAACAGCTCTAAGCCCATTAGGCCTGTCGCCTGGGAGAAATGGCTTGCGTGTTGTCACTATGGGAGGTGGTCTGTGCCGGGAGTGACAGTGAGATTGCACCTGAGAATGTGTGTTGGGAGTGCTGGGAGGCAAAGCCAGGGCAGATTCCCAGAGTGTGTTTGGCTGTGAAAGCGGTGTCAAGGGAAGGTAAGGACCAGCCACAGCTCTAAGCCCTTAGGCCTATCGTATGGGAGAAATGGCTTGCACGTCTGCACTTTGGGAGGTGGTCTGTGCCAGGAGTGAGAGTTAGATTGCGCCTGAGAATGTGTGTTGGGAGTGCTGGGAGGCAAGGCAAAGGCAGATGGCCAGAGTGTGTTTGGCTGTGAAAGCGGTGTCAAGGGAAGGTGAGGACCAGCATCTGCTCTAAGCCCTTAGATGTAGCGTGCGTCAGAAATCGCTTGGTTGTTGGCACTTTGGGAGGTGGTGTGTGCCGAGAGTGAGAGTGTGTTGGGATTGCCGGGAGGCAAGGCAAAGGCAGATGGCCAGAGTGTGTTTGTCTGTGAAAGCGCTGTGAAGGGAAGGTGATGACCAGCAACAGCTCTAAGCCCTTAGGCCTATCGTATGGGAGAAATGGCTTGGGTGTTTGCACTTTGGGAGGTGGTCTGTGCCGGGAGTGAGAGTGAGAGTGAGCCTGAGAATGTGTGTTGGGAGTGCTGGGAGGCAAGGTAAAGGCAGATGGCCAGAGTGTGTTTGGCTGTGAAAGCGGTGTCAAGGGAAGGTGAGGACCAGCAACAGCTCTAATGCCTTAGGCCTATCGTATGGGAGAAATGGCTTGGACGTTTGCACTTTGGGAAGTGGTCTGTTCCGGGAGTGAGAGTGAGATTGAGTCTGAGAATGTGTGTTGGGAGTGCTGGGAGGCAAGGCAAAGGCCGATGGGCAGAGTGTGTTTGGCTGTGAAAGCGGTGTCAAGGGAAGGTAAGGACCAGCATCAGCTCTAAGCCCTTAGGCCTATCGTATGGTAGAAATGGCTTCGGTGTTTGCACTTTGGGAGGTGGTCTGTGCCAGGAGTGAGAGTGAGATTGAACCTGAGAATGTGTGTTGGGAGTGCTGGGAGGCAAGGTAAAGGCAGATGGGCAGAGTGTGTTTGGCTGTGAAAGCGGTGTCAAGGGAAGGTGAGGACCAGCAACTGCTCTAAGCCCTTAGATGTAGCGTGCGTCAGAAATCGCTTGGACGTTTGCACTTTGGGAGTTGGTCTGTGCTGGGAGTGAGAGTGAGAGCCTGAGTGAGCCTGAGAATGTGTGTTGGCAGTGCCGGGAGGCAAGGTAAAGGCAGATGGCCAGAGTGTGTTTATCTGTGAAAGCACTGTGAAGGGAAGGTGAGGACCAGCAACAGCTCTGAGCCCTTAGATGTAGCGTGCGTCAGAACTCGCTTGGTTGTTGGCACTTTGGGAGGTGGTGTGTGCCGAGAGTGAGAGTGTGTTGGGATTGCCGGGAGGCAAGGCAAAGGCAGATGGGCAGAGTGTGTTTGTCTGTGAAAGCGGTGTCAAGGGAAGGTGAGGACCAGCAACAGCTCTAATCCCTTAGGCCTATCGTATGGGAGAAATGGCTTGGACGTTTGCACTTTGGGAAGTGGTCTGTTCCGTTAGTGAGAGTGAGAGTGAGCCTGAGAATGTGTGTTGGGAGTGCTGGGAGGCAAGGCAAAGGCAGATGGCCAGAGTGTGTTTGGCTGTGAAAGCGGTGTCAAGGGAAGGTGAGGACCAGCAACAGCTCTAAGCCCTTAGGCCTATCGTATGGGAGAAATGGCTTGGGTGTTTGCACTTTGGGAGGTGGTCTGTGCCAGGAGTGAGAGTGAGATTGAACCTGAGAATGTGTGTTGGGAGTGCTGGGAGGCAAAGCCAGGGTAGATGGCCAGAGTGTGTTTGGCTGTGAAAGCGGTGTCAAGGGAAGGTGAGGACCAGCAACAGCTCTAAGCCCTTACATGTAGCGTGCCTCCGAAATAGCTTGGGTGTTGGCACTTTGGGAGGTGGTCTGTGCCAAGAGTGAGACTGTGTGTTGGGAGTGCTGGGAGGCAAGGCAAAGGCAGATGGGCAGAGTGTGTTTGTCTGTGAAAGCGGTGTCAAGGGAAGGTGAGGACCAGCAACAGCTCTAAGCCCATTAGGCCTGTCGCCTGGGAGAAATGGCTTGCGTGTTGTCACTATGGGAGGTGGTCTGTGCCGGGAGTGACAGTGAGATTGCACCTGAGAATGTGTGTTGGGAGTGCTGGGAGGCAAAGCCAGGGCAGATTCCCAGAGTGTGTTTGGCTGTGAAAGCGGTGTCAAGGGAAGGTAAGGACCAGCCACAGCTCTAAGCCCTTAGGCCTATCGTATGGGAGAAATGGCTTGCACGTCTGCACTTTGGGAGGTGGTCTGTGCCAGGAGTGAGAGTTAGATTGCGCCTGAGAATGTGTGTTGGGAGTGCTGGGAGGCAAAGCCAGGCTAGATGGGCAGAGTGTGTTTGGCTGTGAAAGCGCTGTGAAGGGAAGGTGAGGACCAGCAACAGCTCTGAGCCCTTAGATGTAGCGTGTGTCAGAAACCGCTTGGGTGCTGGCACTTTGGGAGGTGGTGTGTGCCGAGAGTGAGAGTGTGTTGGGATTGCCGGGAGGCAAGGCAAAGGCAGATGGCCAGAGTGTGTTTGGCTGTGAAAGCGGTGTCAAGGGAAGGTGAGGACCAGCATCTGCTCTAAGCCCTTAGATGTAGCGTGCGTCAGAAATCGCTTGGTTGTTGGCACTTTGGGAGGTGGTGTGTGCCGAGAGTGAGAGTGTGTTGGGATTGCCGGGAGGCAAGGCAAAGGCAGATGGCCAGAGTGTGTTTGTCTGTGAAAGCGCTGTGAAGGGAAGGTGATGACCAGCAACAGCTCTAAGCCCTTAGGCCTATCGTATGGGAGAAATGGCTTGGGTGTTTGCACTTTGGGAGGTGGTCTGTGCCGGGAGTGAGAGTGAGAGTGAGCCTGAGAATGTGTGTTGGGAGTGCTGGGAGGCAAGGTAAAGGCAGATGGCCAGAGTGTGTTTGGCTGTGAAAGCGGTGTCAAGGGAAGGTGAGGACCAGCAACAGCTCTAAGCCCTTAGATGTAGCGTGCGTCAGAAATCGCTTGGACGTTTGCACTTTGGGAGTTGGTCTGTGCTGGGAGTGAGAGTGAGAGCCTGAGTGAGCCTGAGAATGTTTGTTGGCAGTGCCGGGAAGCAAGGTAAAGGCAGATGGCCAGAGTGTGTTTGGCTGTGAAAGCGCTGTGAAGGGAAGGTGAGGACCAGCAACAGCTCTGAGCCCTTAGATGTAGCGTGCGTCAGAACTCGCTTGGTTGTTGGCACTTTGGGAGGTGGTGTGTGCCGAGAGTGAGAGTGTGTTGGGATTGCCGGGAGGCAAGGCAAAGGCAGATGGGCAGAGTGTGTTTGGCTGTGAAAGCGGTGTCAAGGGAAGGTGAGGACCAGCAACAGCTCTAATCCCTTAGGCCTATCGTATGGGAGAAATGGCTTGGACGTTTGCACTTTGGGAAGTGGTCTGTTCCGTTAGTGAGAGTGAGAGTGAGCCTGAGAATGTGTGTTGGGAGTGCTGGGAGGCAAGGCAAAGGCAGATGGGCAGAGTGTGTTTGGCTGTGAAAGCGGTGTCAAGGGAAGGTGAGGACCAGCATCAGCTCTAAGCCCTTAGGCCTATCGTATAGGAGAAATGGCTTCGGTGTTTGCACTTTGGGAGGTGGTCTGTGCCAGGAGTGAGAGTGAGATTGAACCTGAGAATGTGTGTTGGGAGTGCTGGGTGGCAAAGCCAGGGTAGATGGCCAGAGTGTGTTTGGCTGTGAAAGCGGTGTCAAGGGAAGGTGAGGACCAGCAACAGCTCTAAGCCCTTACATGTAGCGTGCCTCCGAAATAGCTTGGGTGTTGGCACTTTGGGAGGTGGTCTGTGCCAAGAGTGAGACTGTGTGTTGGGAGTGCTGGGAGGCAAGGCAAAGGCAGATGGGCAGAATGTGTTTGTCTGTGAAAGCGGTGTCAAGGGAAGGTGAGGACCAGCAACAGCTCTAAGCCCATTAGGCCTGTCGCCTGGGAGAAATGGCTTGCGTGTTGTCACTATGGGAGGTGGTCTGTGCCGGGAGTGACAGTGAGATTGCACCTGAGAATGTGTGTTGGGAGTGCTGGGAGGCAAAGCCAGGGCAGATTCCCAGAGTGTGTTTGGCTGTGAAAGCGGTGTCAAGGGAAGGTAAGGACCAGCCACAGCTCTAAGCCCTTAGGCCTATCGTATGGGAGAAATGGCTTGCACGTCTCCACTTTGGGAGGTGGTCTGTGCCAGGAGTGAGAGTTAGATTGCGCCTGAGAATGTGTGTTGGGAGTGCTGGGAGGCCAAGCCAGGGTAGATGGCCAGAGTGTGTTTGGCTGTGAAAGCGCTGTGAAGGGAAGGTGATGACCAGCAACAGCTCTGAGCCCTTAGATGTAGCGTGTGTCAGAAACCGCTTGGGTGCTGGCACTTTGGGAGGTGGTGTGTGCCGAGAGTGAGAGTGTTTTGGGAGTGGTGGGAGTTGAGGCAAAGGCAGATGGGCAGAGTGTGTTTGGCTGTGAAAGCGGTGTCAAGGGAAGGTGAGGACCAGCCACATCTCTAAGCCCTTAGATGTAGCGTGCGTCAGAAATCGCTTGGACGTTTGCACTTTGGGAGTTGGTCTGTGCTGGGAGTGAGAGTGAGAGCCTGAGTGAGCCTGAGAATGTGTGTTGGCAGTGCCGGGAGGCAAGGTAGAGGCAGATGGCCAGAGTGTGTTTGTCTGTGAAAGCGCTGTGAAGGGAAGGTGATGACCAGCAACAGCTCTAAGCCCTTAGATGTAGCGTGCGTCAGAAATCGCTTGGTTGTTGGCACTTTGGAAGGTAGTGTGTTCCGAGAGTGAGAGTGTGTTGGGATTGCCGGGAGGCAAGGCAAAGGCAGATGGGCAGAGTGTGTTTGGCTGTGAAAGCGGTGTCAAGGGAAGGTGAGGACCAGCAACAGCTCTAAGCCCTTAGGCCTATCGTATGGGAGAAATGGCTCGGACGTTTGCACTTTGGGAGGTGGTCTGTGCCGGTAGTGAGAGTGAGAGTGAGCCTGAGAATGTGTGTTGGGAGTGCTGGTAGGCAAGGCAAAGGCCGATGGGCAGAGTGTGTTTGGCTGTGAAAGCGGTGTGAAGGGAAGGTGAGGACCAGCATCAGCTCTAAGCCCTTAGGCCTATCGTATGGGAGAAATGGCTTGGGTGTTTGCACTTTGGGAAGTGGTCTGTGCCGGGAGTGAGAGTGAGATTGAGTCTGAGAATGTGTGTTGGGAGTGCTGGGAGGCAAGGCAAAGGCCGATGGGCAGAGTGTGTTTGGCTGTGAAAGCGGTGTCAAGGGAAGGTGAGGACCAGCAACAACTCTAAGCCCATTAGGCCTGTCGCCTGGGAGAAATGGCTTGCGTGTTGTCACTATGGGAGGTGGTCTGTGCCGGGAGTGACAGTGAGATTGCACCTGAGAATGTGTGTTGGGAGTGCTGGGAGGCAAAGCCAGGGCAGATTCCCAGAGTGTGTTTGGCTGTGAAAGCGGTGTCAAGGCAAGGTAAGGACCAGCCACAGCTCTAAGCCCTTAGGCCTATCGTATGGGAGAAATGGCTTGCACGTCTGCACTTTGGGAGGTGGTCTGTGCCAGGAGTGAGAGTTAGATTGCGCCTGAGAATGTGTGTTGGGAGTGCTGGGAGGCAAGGCAAAGGCAGATGGCCAGAGTGTGTTTGGCTGTGAAAGCGGTGTCAAGGGAAGGTGAGGACCAGCATCTGCTCTAAGCCCTTAGATGTAGCGTGCGTCAGAAATCGCTTGGTTGTTGGCACTTTGGGAGGTGGTGTGTGCCGAGAGTGAGAGTGTGTTGGGATTGCCGGGAGGCAAGGCAAAGGCAGATGGCCAGAGTGTGTTTGTCTGTGAAAGCGCTGTGAAGGGAAGGTGATGACCAGCAACAGCTCTAAGCCCTTAGGCCTATCGTATGGGAGAAATGGCTTGGGTGTTTGCACTTTGGGAGGTGGTCTGTGCCGGGAGTGAGAGTGAGAGTGAGCCTGAGAATGTGTGTTGGGAGTGCTGGGAGGCAAGGTAAAGGCAGATGGCCAGAGTGTGTTTGGCTGTGAAAGCGGTGTCAAGGGAAGGTGAGGACCAGCAACAGCTCTAATGCCTTAGGCCTATCGTATGGGAGAAATGGCTTGGACGTTTGCACTTTGGGAACTGGTCTGTTCCGGGAGTGAGAGTGAGATTGAGTCTGAGAATGTGTGTTGGGAGTGCTGGGAGGCAAGGCAAAGGCCGATGGGCAGAGTGTGTTTGGCTGTGAAAGCGGTGTCAAGGGAAGGTAAGGACCAGCATCAGCTCTAAGCCCTTAGGCCTATCGTATGGTAGAAATGGCTTCGGTGTTTGCACTTTGGGAGGTGGTCTGTGCCAGGAGTGAGAGTGAGATTGAACCTGAGAATGTGTGTTGGGAGTGCTGGGAGGCAAGGTAAAGGCAGATGGGCAGAGTGTGTTTGGCTGTGAAAGCGGTGTCAAGGGAAGGTGAGGACCAGCAACTGCTCTAAGCCCTTAGATGTAGCGTGCGTCAGAAATCGCTTGGACGTTTGCACTTTGGGAGTTGGTCTGTGCTGGGAGTGAGAGTGAGAGCCTGAGTGAGCCTGAGAATGTGTGTTGGCAGTGCCGGGAGGCAAGGTAAAGGCAGATGGCCAGAGTGTGTTTATCTGTGAAAGCACTGTGAAGGGAAGGTGAGGACCAGCAACAGCTCTGAGCCCTTAGATGTAGCGTGCGTCAGAACTCGCTTGGTTGTTGGCACTTTGGGAGGTGGTGTGTGCCGAGAGTGAGAGTGTGTTGGGATTGCCGGGAGGCAAGGCAAAGGCAGATGGGCAGAGTGTGTTTGTCTGTGAAAGCGGTGTCAAGGGAAGGTGAGGACCAGCAACAGCTCTAATCCCTTAGGCCTATCGTATGGGAGAAATGGCTTGGACGTTTGCACTTTGGGAAGTGGTCTGTTCCGTTAGTGAGAGTGAGAGTGAGCCTGAGAATGTGTGTTGGGAGTGCTGGGAGGCAAGGCAAAGGCAGATGGCCAGAGTGTGTTTGGCTGTGAAAGCGGTGTCAAGGGAAGGTGAGGACCAGCAACAGCTCTAAGCCCTTAGGCCTATCGTATGGGAGAAATGGCTTGGGTGTTTGCACTTTGGGAGGTGGTCTGTGCCAGGAGTGAGAGTGAGATTGAACCTGAGAATGTGTGTTGGGAGTGCTGGGAGGCAAAGCCAGGGTAGATGGGCAGAGTGTGTTTGGCTGTGAAAGCGGTGTCAAGGGAAGGTGAGGACCAGCAACAGCTCTAAGCCCTTACATGTAGCGTGCCTCCGAAATAGCTTGGGTGTTGGCACTTTGGGAGGTGGTCTGTGCCAAGAGTGAGACTGTGTGTTGGGAGTGCTGGGAGGCAAGGCAAAGGCAGATGGGCAGAATGTGTTTGTCTGTGAAAGCGGTGTCAAGGGAAGGTGAGGACCAGCAACAGCTCTAAGCCCATTAGGCCTGTCGCCTGGGAGAAATGGCTTGCGTGTTGTCACTATGGGAGGTGGTCTGTGCCGGGATTGACAGTGAGATTGCACCTGAGAATGTGTGTTGGGAGTGCTGGGAGGCAAAGCCAGGGCAGATTCCCAGAGTGTGTTTGGCTGTGAAAGCGGTGTCAAGGGAAGGTAAGGACCAGCCACAGCTCTAAGCCCTTAGGCCTATCGTATGGGAGAAATGGCTTGCACGTCTGCACTTTGGGAGGTGGTCTGTGCCAGGAGTGAGAGTTAGATTGCGCCTGAGAATGTGTGTTGGGAGTGCTGGGAGGCAAAGCCAGGCTAGATGGGCAGAGTGTGTTTGGCTGTGAAAGCGCTGTGAAGGGAAGGTGAGGACCAGCAACAGCTCTGAGCCCTTAGATGTAGCGTGTGTCAGAAACCGCTTGGGTGCTGGCACTTTGGGAGGTGGTGTGTGCCGAGAGTGAGAGTGTGTTGGGATTGCCGGGAGGCAAGGCAAAGGCAGATGGCCAGAGTGTGTTTGGCTGTGAAAGCGGTGTCAAGGGAAGGTGAGGACCAGCATCTGCTCTAAGCCCTTAGATGTAGCGTGCGTCAGAAATCGCTTGGTTGTTGGCACTTTGGGAGGTGGTGTGTGCCGAGAGTGAGAGTGTGTTGGGATTGCCGGGAGGCAAGGCAAAGGCAGATGGGCAGAGTGTGTTTGGCTGTGAAAGCGGTGTCAAGGGAAGGTAAGGACCAGCATCAGCTCTAAGCCCTTAGGCCTATCGTATGGTAGAAATGGCTTCGGTGTTTGCACTTTGGGAGGTGGTCTGTGCCAGGAGTGAGAGTGAGATTGAACCTGAGAATGTGTGTTGGGAGTGCTGGGAGGCAAGGTAAAGGCAGATGGCCAGAGTGTGTTTGGCTGTGAAAGCGGTGTCAAGGGAAGGTGAGGACCAGCAACTGCTCTAAGCCCTTAGATGTAGCGTGCGTCAGAAATCGCTTGGACGTTTGCACTTTGGGAGTTGGTCTGTGCTGGGAGTGAGAGTGAGAGCCTGAGTGAGCCTGAGAATGTGTGTTGGCAGTGCCGGGAGGCAAGGTAAAGGCAGATGGCCAGAGTGTGTTTATCTGTGAAAGCACTGTGAAGGGAAGGTGAGGACCAGCAACAGCTCTGAGCCCTTAGATGTAGCGTGCGTCAGAACTCGCTTGGTTGTTGGCACTTTGGGAGGTGGTGTGTGCCGAGAGTGAGAGTGTGTTGGGATTGCCGGGAGGCAAGGCAAAGGCAGATGGGCAGAGTGTGTTTGTCTGTGAAAGCGGTGTCAAGGGAAGGTGAGGACCAGCAACAGCTCTAATCCCTTAGGCCTATCGTATGGGAGAAATGGCTTGGACGTTTGCACTTTGGGAAGTGGTCTGTTCCGTTAGTGAGAGTGAGAGTGAGCCTGAGAATGTGTGTTGGGAGTGCTGGGAGGCAAGGCAAAGGCAGATGGCCAGAGTGTGTTTGGCTGTGAAAGCGGTGTCAAGGGAAGGTGAGGACCAGCAACAGCTCTAAGCCCTTAGGCCTATCGTATGGGAGAAATGGCTTGGGTGTTTGCACTTTGGGAGGTGGTCTGTGCCAGGAGTGAGAGTGAGATTGAACCTGAGAATGTGTGTTGGGAGTGCTGGGAGGCAAAGCCAGGGTAGATGGGCAGAGTGTGTTTGGCTGTGAAAGCGGTGTCAAGGGAAGGTGAGGACCAGCAACAGCTCTAAGCCCTTACATGTAGCGTGCCTCCGAAATAGCTTGGGTGTTGGCACTTTGGGAGGTGGTCTGTGCCAAGAGTGAGACTGTGTGTTGGGAGTGCTGGGAGGCAAGGCAAAGGCAGATGGGCAGAATGTGTTTGGCTGTGAAAGCGGTGTCAAGGGAAGGTGAGGACCAGCAACAGCTCTAAGCCCATTAGGCCTGTCGCCTGGGAGAAATGGCTTGCGTGTTGTCACTATGGGAGGTGGTCTGTGCCGGGAGTGACAGTGAGATTGCACCTGAGAATGTGTGTTGGGAGTGCTGGGAGGCAAAGCCAGGGCAGATTCCCAGAGTGTGTTTGGCTGTGAAAGCGGTGTCAAGGGAAGGTAAGGACCAGCCACAGCTCTAAGCCCTTAGGCCTATCGTATGGGAGAAATGGCTTGCACGTCTGCACTTTGGGAGGTGGTCTGTGCCAGGAGTGAGAGTTAGATTGCGCCTGAGAATGTGTGTTGGGAGTGCTGGGAGGCAAGGCAAAGGCAGATGGCCAGAGTGTGTTTGGCTGTGAAAGCGGTGTCAAGGGAAGGTGAGGACCAGCATCTGCTCTAAGCCCTTAGATGTAGCGTGCGTCAGAAATCGCTTGGTTGTTGGCACTTTGGGAGGTGGTGTGTGCCGAGAGTGAGAGTGTGTTGGGATTGCCGGGAGGCAAGGCAAAGGCAGATGGCCAGAGTGTGTTTGTCTGTGAAAGCGCTGTGAAGGGAAGGTGATGACCAGCAACAGCTCTAAGCCCTTAGGCCTATCGTATGGGAGAAATGGCTTGGGTGTTTGCACTTTGGGAGGTGGTCTGTGCCGGGAGTGAGAGTGAGAGTGAGCCTGAGAATGTGTGTTGGGAGTGCTGGGAGGCAAGGCAAAGGCAGATGGCCAGAGTGTGTTTGGCTGTGAAAGCGGTGTCAAGGGAAGGTGAGGACCAGCAACAGCTCTAATGCCTTAGGCCTATCGTATGGGAGAAATGGCTTGGACGTTTGCACTTTGGGAAGTGGTCTGTTCCGGGAGTGAGAGTGAGATTGAGTCTGAGAATGTGTGTTGGGAGTGCTGGGAGGCAAGGCAAAGGCCGATGGGCAGAGTGTGTTTGGCTGTGAAAGCGGTGTCAAGGGAAGGTAAGGACCAGCATCAGCTCTAAGCCCTTAGGCCTATCGTATGGTAGAAATGGCTTCGGTGTTTGCACTTTGGGAGGTGGTCTGTGCCAGGAGTGAGAGTGAGATTGAACCTGAGAATGTGTGTTGGGAGTGCTGGGAGGCAAGGTAAAGGCAGATGGCCAGAGTGTGTTTGGCTGTGAAAGCGGTGTCAAGGGAAGGTGAGGACCAGCAACTGCTCTAAGCCCTTAGATGTAGCGTGCGTCAGAAATCGCTTGGACGTTTGCACTTTGGGAGTTGGTCTGTGCTGGGAGTGAGAGTGAGAGCCTGAGTGAGCCTGAGAATGTGTGTTGGCAGTGCCGGGAGGCAAGGTAAAGGCAGATGGCCAGAGTGTGTTTATCTGTGAAAGCACTGTGAAGGGAAGGTGAGGACCAGCAACAGCTCTGAGCCCTTAGATGTAGCGTGCGTCAGAACTCGCTTGGTTGTTGGCACTTTGGGAGGTGGTGTGTGCCGAGAGTGAGAGTGTGTTGGGATTGCCGGGAGGCAAGGCAAAGGCAGATGGGCAGAGTGTGTTTGTCTGTGAAAGCGGTGTCAAGGGAAGGTGAGGACCAGCAACAGCTCTAATCCCTTAGGCCTATCGTATGGGAGAAATGGCTTGGACGTTTGCACTTTGGGAAGTGGTCTGTTCCGTTAGTGAGAGTGAGAGTGAGCCTGAGAATGTGTGTTGGGAGTGCTGGGAGGCAAGGCAAAGGCAGATGGGCAGAGTGTGTTTGGCTGTGAAAGCGGTGTCAAGGGAAGGTGAGGACCAGCAACAGCTCTAAGCCCTTAGGCCTATCGTATGGGAGAAATGGCTTGGGTGTTTGCACTTTGGGAGGTGGTCTGTGCCAGGAGTGAGAGTGAGATTGAACCTGAGAATGTGTGTTGGGAGTGCTGGGAGGCAAAGCCAGGGTAGATGGCCAGAGTGTGTTTGGCTGTGAAAGCGGTGTCAAGGGAAGGTGAGGACCAGCAACAGCTCTAAGCCCTTACATGTAGCGTGCCTCCGAAATAGCTTGGGTGTTGGCACTTTGGGAGGTGGTCTGTGCCAAGAGTGAGACTGTGTGTTGGGAGTGCTGGGAGGCAAGGCAAAGGCAGATGGGCAGAATGTGTTTGTCTGTGAAAGCGGTGTCAAGGGAAGGTGAGGACCAGCAACAGCTCTAAGCCCATTAGGCCTGTCGCCTGGGAGAAATGGCTTGCGTGTTGTCACTATGGGAGGTGGTCTGTGCCGGGATTGACAGTGAGATTGCACCTGAGAATGTGTGTTGGGAGTGCTGGGAGGCAAAGCCAGGGCAGATTCCCAGAGTGTGTTTGGCTGTGAAAGCGGTGTCAAGGGAAGGTAAGGACCAGCCACAGCTCTAAGCCCTTAGGCCTATCGTATGGGAGAAATGGCTTGCACGTCTGCACTTTGGGAGGTGGTCTGTGCCAGGAGTGAGAGTTAGATTGCGCCTGAGAATGTGTGTTGGGAGTGCTGGGAGGCAAAGCCAGGCTAGATGGGCAGAGTGTGTTTGGCTGTGAAAGCGCTGTGAAGGGAAGGTGAGGACCAGCAACAGCTCTGAGCCCTTAGATGTAGCGTGTGTCAGAAACCGCTTGGGTGCTGGCACTTTGGGAGGTGGTGTGTGCCGAGAGTGAGAGTGTGTTGGGATTGCCGGGAGGCAAGGCAAAGGCAGATGGCCAGAGTGTGTTTGGCTGTGAAAGCGGTGTCAAGGGAAGGTGAGGACCAGCATCTGCTCTAAGCCCTTAGATGTAGCGTGCGTCAGAAATCGCTTGGTTGTTGGCACTTTGGGAGGTGGTGTGTGCCGAGAGTGAGAGTGTGTTGGGATTGCCGGGAGGCAAGGCAAAGGCAGATGGGCAGAGTGTGTTTGGCTGTGAAAGCGGTGTCAAGGGAA
Organism: Pelecanus crispus; assembly: GCF_030463565.1. Classification (NCBI taxonomy): domain Eukaryota; kingdom Metazoa; phylum Chordata; class Aves; order Pelecaniformes; family Pelecanidae; genus Pelecanus; species Pelecanus crispus. Next base: position 22,672,854 of record NC_134648.1, read on the forward strand.
GGTGATGACCAGCAACAGCTCTAAGCCCTTAGGCCTATCGTATGGTAGAAATGGCTTCGGTGTTTGCACTTTGGGAGGTGGTCTGTGCCAGGAGTGAGAGTGAGATTGAACCTGAGAATGTGTGTTGGGAGTGCTGGGAGGCAAGGTAAAGGCAGATGGCCAGAGTGTGTTTGGCTGTGAAAGCGGTGTCAAGGGAAGGTGAGGACCAGCAACTGCTCTAAGCCCTTAGATGTAGCGTGCGTCAGAAATCGCTTGGACGTTTGCACTTTGGGAGTTGGTCTGTGCTGGGAGTGAGAGTGAGAGCCTGAGTGAGCCTGAGAATGTGTGTTGGCAGTGCCGGGAGGCAAGGTAAAGGCAGATGGCCAGAGTGTGTTTATCTGTGAAAGCACTGTGAAGGGAAGGTGAGGACCAGCAACAGCTCTGAGCCCTTAGATGTAGCGTGCGTCAGAACTCGCTTGGTTGTTGGCACTTTGGGAGGTGGTGTGTGCCGAGAGTGAGAGTGTGTTGGGATTGCCGGGAGGCAAGGCAAAGGCAGATGGGCAGAGTGTGTTTGTCTGTGAAAGCGGTGTCAAGGGAAGGTGAGGACCAGCAACAGCTCTAATCCCTTAGGCCTATCGTATGGGAGAAATGGCTTGGACGTTTGCACTTTGGGAAGTGGTCTGTTCCGTTAGTGAGAGTGAGAGTGAGCCTGAGAATGTGTGTTGGGAGTGCTGGGAGGCAAGGCAAAGGCAGATGGCCAGAGTGTGTTTGGCTGTGAAAGCGGTGTCAAGGGAAGGTGAGGACCAGCAACAGCTCTAAGCCCTTAGGCCTATCGTATGGGAGAAATGGCTTGGGTGTTTGCACTTTGGGAGGTGGTCTGTGCCAGGAGTGAGAGTGAGATTGAACCTGAGAATGTGTGTTGGGAGTGCTGGGAGGCAAAGCCAGGGTAGATGGGCAGAGTGTGTTTGGCTGTGAAAGCGGTGTCAAGGGAAGGTGAGGACCAGCAACAGCTCTAAGCCCTTACATGTAGCGTGCCTCCGAAATAGCTTGGGTGTTGGCACTTTGGGAGGTGGTCTGTGCCAAGAGTGAGACTGTGTGTTGGGAGTGCTGGGAGGCAAGGCAAAGGCAGATGGGCAGAATGTGTTTGTCTGTGAAAGCGGTGTCAAGGGAAGGTGAGGACCAGCAACAGCTCTAAGCCCATTAGGCCTGTCGCCTGGGAGAAATGGCTTGCGTGTTGTCACTATGGGAGGTGGTCTGTGCCGGGAGTGACAGTGAGATTGCACCTGAGAATGTGTGTTGGGAGTGCTGGGAGGCAAAGCCAGGGCAGATTCCCAGAGTGTGTTTGGCTGTGAAAGCGGTGTCAAGGGAAGGTAAGGACCAGCCACAGCTCTAAGCCCTTAGGCCTATCGTATGGGAGAAATGGCTTGCACGTCTGCACTTTGGGAGGTGGTCTGTGCCAGGAGTGAGAGTTAGATTGCGCCTGAGAATGTGTGTTGGGAGTGCTGGGAGGCAAGGCAAAGGCAGATGGCCAGAGTGTGTTTGGCTGTGAAAGCGGTGTCAAGGGAAGGTGAGGACCAGCATCTGCTCTAAGCCCTTAGATGTAGCGTGCGTCAGAAATCGCTTGGTTGTTGGCACTTTGGGAGGTGGTGTGTGCCGAGAGTGAGAGTGTGTTGGGATTGCCGGGAGGCAAGGCAAAGGCAGATGGCCAGAGTGTGTTTGTCTGTGAAAGCGCTGTGAAGGGAAGGTGATGACCAGCAACAGCTCTAAGCCCTTAGGCCTATCGTATGGGAGAAATGGCTTGGGTGTTTGCACTTTGGGAGGTGGTCTGTGCCGGGAGTGAGAGTGAGAGTGAGCCTGAGAATGTGTGTTGGGAGTGCTGGGAGGCAAGGTAAAGGCAGATGGCCAGAGTGTGTTTGGCTGTGAAAGCGGTGTCAAGGGAAGGTGAGGACCAGCAACAGCTCTAATGCCTTAGGCCTATCGTATGGGAGAAATGGCTTGGACGTTTGCACTTTGGGAAGTGGTCTGTTCCGGGAGTGAGAGTGAGATTGAGTCTGAGAATGTGTGTTGGGAGTGCTGGGAGGCAAGGCAAAGGCCGATGGGCAGAGTGTGTTTGGCTGTGAAAGCGGTGTCAAGGGAAGGTAAGGACCAGCATCAGCTCTAAGCCCTTAGGCCTATCGTATGGTAGAAATGGCTTCGGTGTTTGCACTTTGGGAGGTGGTCTGTGCCAGGAGTGAGAGTGAGATTGAACCTGAGAATGTGTGTTGGGAGTGCTGGGAGGCAAGGTAAAGGCAGATGGGCAGAGTGTGTTTGGCTGTGAAAGCGGTGTCAAGGGAAGGTGAGGACCAGCAACTGCTCTAAGCCCTTAGATGTAGCGTGCGTCAGAAATCGCTTGGACGTTTGCACTTTGGGAGTTGGTCTGTGCTGGGAGTGAGAGTGAGAGCCTGAGTGAGCCTGAGAATGTGTGTTGGCAGTGCCGGGAGGCAAGGTAAAGGCAGATGGCCAGAGTGTGTTTATCTGTGAAAGCACTGTGAAGGGAAGGTGAGGACCAGCAACAGCTCTGAGCCCTTAGATGTAGCGTGCGTCAGAACTCGCTTGGTTGTTGGCACTTTGGGAGGTGGTGTGTGCCGAGAGTGAGAGTGTGTTGGGATTGCCGGGAGGCAAGGCAAAGGCAGATGGGCAGAGTGTGTTTGTCTGTGAAAGCGGTGTCAAGGGAAGGTGAGGACCAGCAACAGCTCTAATCCCTTAGGCCTATCGTATGGGAGAAATGGCTTGGACGTTTGCACTTTGGGAAGTGGTCTGTTCCGTTAGTGAGAGTGAGAGTGAGCCTGAGAATGTGTGTTGGGAGTGCTGGGAGGCAAGGCAAAGGCAGATGGCCAGAGTGTGTTTGGCTGTGAAAGCGGTGTCAAGGGAAGGTGAGGACCAGCAACAGCTCTAAGCCCTTAGGCCTATCGTATGGGAGAAATGGCTTGGGTGTTTGCACTTTGGGAGGTGGTCTGTGCCAGGAGTGAGAGTGAGATTGAACCTGAGAATGTGTGTTGGGAGTGCTGGGAGGCAAAGCCAGGGTAGATGGCCAGAGTGTGTTTGGCTGTGAAAGCGGTGTCAAGGGAAGGTGAGGACCAGCAACAGCTCTAAGCCCTTACATGTAGCGTGCCTCCGAAATAGCTTGGGTGTTGGCACTTTGGGAGGTGGTCTGTGCCAAGAGTGAGACTGTGTGTTGGGAGTGCTGGGAGGCAAGGCAAAGGCAGATGGGCAGAGTGTGTTTGTCTGTGAAAGCGGTGTCAAGGGAAGGTGAGGACCAGCAACAGCTCTAAGCCCATTAGGCCTGTCGCCTGGGAGAAATGGCTTGCGTGTTGTCACTATGGGAGGTGGTCTGTGCCGGGAGTGACAGTGAGATTGCACCTGAGAATGTGTGTTGGGAGTGCTGGGAGGCAAAGCCAGGGCAGATTCCCAGAGTGTGTTTGGCTGTGAAAGCGGTGTCAAGGGAAGGTAAGGACCAGCCACAGCTCTAAGCCCTTAGGCCTATCGTATGGGAGAAATGGCTTGCACGTCTGCACTTTGGGAGGTGGTCTGTGCCAGGAGTGAGAGTTAGATTGCGCCTGAGAATGTGTGTTGGGAGTGCTGGGAGGCAAAGCCAGGCTAGATGGGCAGAGTGTGTTTGGCTGTGAAAGCGCTGTGAAGGGAAGGTGAGGACCAGCAACAGCTCTGAGCCCTTAGATGTAGCGTGTGTCAGAAACCGCTTGGGTGCTGGCACTTTGGGAGGTGGTGTGTGCCGAGAGTGAGAGTGTGTTGGGATTGCCGGGAGGCAAGGCAAAGGCAGATGGCCAGAGTGTGTTTGGCTGTGAAAGCGGTGTCAAGGGAAGGTGAGGACCAGCATCTGCTCTAAGCCCTTAGATGTAGCGTGCGTCAGAAATCGCTTGGTTGTTGGCACTTTGGGAGGTGGTGTGTGCCGAGAGTGAGAGTGTGTTGGGATTGCCGGGAGGCAAGGCAAAGGCAGATGGCCAGAGTGTGTTTGTCTGTGAAAGCGCTGTGAAGGGAAGGTGATGACCAGCAACAGCTCTAAGCCCTTAGGCCTATCGTATGGGAGAAATGGCTTGGGTGTTTGCACTTTGGGAGGTGGTCTGTGCCGGGAGTGAGAGTGAGAGTGAGCCTGAGAATGTGTGTTGGGAGTGCTGGGAGGCAAGGTAAAGGCAGATGGCCAGAGTGTGTTTGGCTGTGAAAGCGGTGTCAAGGGAAGGTGAGGACCAGCAACAGCTCTAAGCCCTTAGATGTAGCGTGCGTCAGAAATCGCTTGGACGTTTGCACTTTGGGAGTTGGTCTGTGCTGGGAGTGAGAGTGAGAGCCTGAGTGAGCCTGAGAATGTTTGTTGGCAGTGCCGGGAAGCAAGGTAAAGGCAGATGGCCAGAGTGTGTTTGGCTGTGAAAGCGCTGTGAAGGGAAGGTGAGGACCAGCAACAGCTCTGAGCCCTTAGATGTAGCGTGCGTCAGAACTCGCTTGGTTGTTGGCACTTTGGGAGGTGGTGTGTGCCGAGAGTGAGAGTGTGTTGGGATTGCCGGGAGGCAAGGCAAAGGCAGATGGGCAGAGTGTGTTTGGCTGTGAAAGCGGTGTCAAGGGAAGGTGAGGACCAGCAACAGCTCTAATCCCTTAGGCCTATCGTATGGGAGAAATGGCTTGGACGTTTGCACTTTGGGAAGTGGTCTGTTCCGTTAGTGAGAGTGAGAGTGAGCCTGAGAATGTGTGTTGGGAGTGCTGGGAGGCAAGGCAAAGGCAGATGGGCAGAGTGTGTTTGGCTGTGAAAGCGGTGTCAAGGGAAGGTGAGGACCAGCATCAGCTCTAAGCCCTTAGGCCTATCGTATAGGAGAAATGGCTTCGGTGTTTGCACTTTGGGAGGTGGTCTGTGCCAGGAGTGAGAGTGAGATTGAACCTGAGAATGTGTGTTGGGAGTGCTGGGTGGCAAAGCCAGGGTAGATGGCCAGAGTGTGTTTGGCTGTGAAAGCGGTGTCAAGGGAAGGTGAGGACCAGCAACAGCTCTAAGCCCTTACATGTAGCGTGCCTCCGAAATAGCTTGGGTGTTGGCACTTTGGGAGGTGGTCTGTGCCAAGAGTGAGACTGTGTGTTGGGAGTGCTGGGAGGCAAGGCAAAGGCAGATGGGCAGAATGTGTTTGTCTGTGAAAGCGGTGTCAAGGGAAGGTGAGGACCAGCAACAGCTCTAAGCCCATTAGGCCTGTCGCCTGGGAGAAATGGCTTGCGTGTTGTCACTATGGGAGGTGGTCTGTGCCGGGAGTGACAGTGAGATTGCACCTGAGAATGTGTGTTGGGAGTGCTGGGAGGCAAAGCCAGGGCAGATTCCCAGAGTGTGTTTGGCTGTGAAAGCGGTGTCAAGGGAAGGTAAGGACCAGCCACAGCTCTAAGCCCTTAGGCCTATCGTATGGGAGAAATGGCTTGCACGTCTCCACTTTGGGAGGTGGTCTGTGCCAGGAGTGAGAGTTAGATTGCGCCTGAGAATGTGTGTTGGGAGTGCTGGGAGGCCAAGCCAGGGTAGATGGCCAGAGTGTGTTTGGCTGTGAAAGCGCTGTGAAGGGAAGGTGATGACCAGCAACAGCTCTGAGCCCTTAGATGTAGCGTGTGTCAGAAACCGCTTGGGTGCTGGCACTTTGGGAGGTGGTGTGTGCCGAGAGTGAGAGTGTTTTGGGAGTGGTGGGAGTTGAGGCAAAGGCAGATGGGCAGAGTGTGTTTGGCTGTGAAAGCGGTGTCAAGGGAAGGTGAGGACCAGCCACATCTCTAAGCCCTTAGATGTAGCGTGCGTCAGAAATCGCTTGGACGTTTGCACTTTGGGAGTTGGTCTGTGCTGGGAGTGAGAGTGAGAGCCTGAGTGAGCCTGAGAATGTGTGTTGGCAGTGCCGGGAGGCAAGGTAGAGGCAGATGGCCAGAGTGTGTTTGTCTGTGAAAGCGCTGTGAAGGGAAGGTGATGACCAGCAACAGCTCTAAGCCCTTAGATGTAGCGTGCGTCAGAAATCGCTTGGTTGTTGGCACTTTGGAAGGTAGTGTGTTCCGAGAGTGAGAGTGTGTTGGGATTGCCGGGAGGCAAGGCAAAGGCAGATGGGCAGAGTGTGTTTGGCTGTGAAAGCGGTGTCAAGGGAAGGTGAGGACCAGCAACAGCTCTAAGCCCTTAGGCCTATCGTATGGGAGAAATGGCTCGGACGTTTGCACTTTGGGAGGTGGTCTGTGCCGGTAGTGAGAGTGAGAGTGAGCCTGAGAATGTGTGTTGGGAGTGCTGGTAGGCAAGGCAAAGGCCGATGGGCAGAGTGTGTTTGGCTGTGAAAGCGGTGTGAAGGGAAGGTGAGGACCAGCATCAGCTCTAAGCCCTTAGGCCTATCGTATGGGAGAAATGGCTTGGGTGTTTGCACTTTGGGAAGTGGTCTGTGCCGGGAGTGAGAGTGAGATTGAGTCTGAGAATGTGTGTTGGGAGTGCTGGGAGGCAAGGCAAAGGCCGATGGGCAGAGTGTGTTTGGCTGTGAAAGCGGTGTCAAGGGAAGGTGAGGACCAGCAACAACTCTAAGCCCATTAGGCCTGTCGCCTGGGAGAAATGGCTTGCGTGTTGTCACTATGGGAGGTGGTCTGTGCCGGGAGTGACAGTGAGATTGCACCTGAGAATGTGTGTTGGGAGTGCTGGGAGGCAAAGCCAGGGCAGATTCCCAGAGTGTGTTTGGCTGTGAAAGCGGTGTCAAGGCAAGGTAAGGACCAGCCACAGCTCTAAGCCCTTAGGCCTATCGTATGGGAGAAATGGCTTGCACGTCTGCACTTTGGGAGGTGGTCTGTGCCAGGAGTGAGAGTTAGATTGCGCCTGAGAATGTGTGTTGGGAGTGCTGGGAGGCAAGGCAAAGGCAGATGGCCAGAGTGTGTTTGGCTGTGAAAGCGGTGTCAAGGGAAGGTGAGGACCAGCATCTGCTCTAAGCCCTTAGATGTAGCGTGCGTCAGAAATCGCTTGGTTGTTGGCACTTTGGGAGGTGGTGTGTGCCGAGAGTGAGAGTGTGTTGGGATTGCCGGGAGGCAAGGCAAAGGCAGATGGCCAGAGTGTGTTTGTCTGTGAAAGCGCTGTGAAGGGAAGGTGATGACCAGCAACAGCTCTAAGCCCTTAGGCCTATCGTATGGGAGAAATGGCTTGGGTGTTTGCACTTTGGGAGGTGGTCTGTGCCGGGAGTGAGAGTGAGAGTGAGCCTGAGAATGTGTGTTGGGAGTGCTGGGAGGCAAGGTAAAGGCAGATGGCCAGAGTGTGTTTGGCTGTGAAAGCGGTGTCAAGGGAAGGTGAGGACCAGCAACAGCTCTAATGCCTTAGGCCTATCGTATGGGAGAAATGGCTTGGACGTTTGCACTTTGGGAACTGGTCTGTTCCGGGAGTGAGAGTGAGATTGAGTCTGAGAATGTGTGTTGGGAGTGCTGGGAGGCAAGGCAAAGGCCGATGGGCAGAGTGTGTTTGGCTGTGAAAGCGGTGTCAAGGGAAGGTAAGGACCAGCATCAGCTCTAAGCCCTTAGGCCTATCGTATGGTAGAAATGGCTTCGGTGTTTGCACTTTGGGAGGTGGTCTGTGCCAGGAGTGAGAGTGAGATTGAACCTGAGAATGTGTGTTGGGAGTGCTGGGAGGCAAGGTAAAGGCAGATGGGCAGAGTGTGTTTGGCTGTGAAAGCGGTGTCAAGGGAAGGTGAGGACCAGCAACTGCTCTAAGCCCTTAGATGTAGCGTGCGTCAGAAATCGCTTGGACGTTTGCACTTTGGGAGTTGGTCTGTGCTGGGAGTGAGAGTGAGAGCCTGAGTGAGCCTGAGAATGTGTGTTGGCAGTGCCGGGAGGCAAGGTAAAGGCAGATGGCCAGAGTGTGTTTATCTGTGAAAGCACTGTGAAGGGAAGGTGAGGACCAGCAACAGCTCTGAGCCCTTAGATGTAGCGTGCGTCAGAACTCGCTTGGTTGTTGGCACTTTGGGAGGTGGTGTGTGCCGAGAGTGAGAGTGTGTTGGGATTGCCGGGAGGCAAGGCAAAGGCAGATGGGCAGAGTGTGTTTGTCTGTGAAAGCGGTGTCAAGGGAAGGTGAGGACCAGCAACAGCTCTAATCCCTTAGGCCTATCGTATGGGAGAAATGGCTTGGACGTTTGCACTTTGGGAAGTGGTCTGTTCCGTTAGTGAGAGTGAGAGTGAGCCTGAGAATGTGTGTTGGGAGTGCTGGGAGGCAAGGCAAAGGCAGATGGCCAGAGTGTGTTTGGCTGTGAAAGCGGTGTCAAGGGAAGGTGAGGACCAGCAACAGCTCTAAGCCCTTAGGCCTATCGTATGGGAGAAATGGCTTGGGTGTTTGCACTTTGGGAGGTGGTCTGTGCCAGGAGTGAGAGTGAGATTGAACCTGAGAATGTGTGTTGGGAGTGCTGGGAGGCAAAGCCAGGGTAGATGGGCAGAGTGTGTTTGGCTGTGAAAGCGGTGTCAAGGGAAGGTGAGGACCAGCAACAGCTCTAAGCCCTTACATGTAGCGTGCCTCCGAAATAGCTTGGGTGTTGGCACTTTGGGAGGTGGTCTGTGCCAAGAGTGAGACTGTGTGTTGGGAGTGCTGGGAGGCAAGGCAAAGGCAGATGGGCAGAATGTGTTTGTCTGTGAAAGCGGTGTCAAGGGAAGGTGAGGACCAGCAACAGCTCTAAGCCCATTAGGCCTGTCGCCTGGGAGAAATGGCTTGCGTGTTGTCACTATGGGAGGTGGTCTGTGCCGGGAGTGACAGTGAGATTGCACCTGAGAATGTGTGTTGGGAGTGCTGGGAGGCAAAGCCAGGGCAGATTCCCAGAGTGTGTTTGGCTGTGAAAGCGGTGTCAAGGGAAGGTAAGGACCAGCCACAGCTCTAAGCCCTTAGGCCTATCGTATGGGAGAAATGGCTTGCACGTCTGCACTTTGGGAGGTGGTCTGTGCCAGGAGTGAGAGTTAGATTGCGCCTGAGAATGTGTGTTGGGAGTGCTGGGAGGCAAAGCCAGGCTAGATGGGCAGAGTGTGTTTGGCTGTGAAAGCGCTGTGAAGGGAAGGTGAGGACCAGCAACAGCTCTGAGCCCTTAGATGTAGCGTGTGTCAGAAACCGCTTGGGTGCTGGCACTTTGGGAGGTGGTGTGTGCCGAGAGTGAGAGTGTGTTGGGATTGCCGGGAGGCAAGGCAAAGGCAGATGGCCAGAGTGTGTTTGGCTGTGAAAGCGGTGTCAAGGGAAGGTGAGGACCAGCATCTGCTCTAAGCCCTTAGATGTAGCGTGCGTCAGAAATCGCTTGGTTGTTGGCACTTTGGGAGGTGGTGTGTGCCGAGAGTGAGAGTGTGTTGGGATTGCCGGGAGGCAAGGCAAAGGCAGATGGGCAGAGTGTGTTTGGCTGTGAAAGCGGTGTCAAGGGAAGGTAAGGACCAGCATCAGCTCTAAGCCCTTAGGCCTATCGTATGGTAGAAATGGCTTCGGTGTTTGCACTTTGGGAGGTGGTCTGTGCCAGGAGTGAGAGTGAGATTGAACCTGAGAATGTGTGTTGGGAGTGCTGGGAGGCAAGGTAAAGGCAGATGGCCAGAGTGTGTTTGGCTGTGAAAGCGGTGTCAAGGGAAGGTGAGGACCAGCAACTGCTCTAAGCCCTTAGATGTAGCGTGCGTCAGAAATCGCTTGGACGTTTGCACTTTGGGAGTTGGTCTGTGCTGGGAGTGAGAGTGAGAGCCTGAGTGAGCCTGAGAATGTGTGTTGGCAGTGCCGGGAGGCAAGGTAAAGGCAGATGGCCAGAGTGTGTTTATCTGTGAAAGCACTGTGAAGGGAAGGTGAGGACCAGCAACAGCTCTGAGCCCTTAGATGTAGCGTGCGTCAGAACTCGCTTGGTTGTTGGCACTTTGGGAGGTGGTGTGTGCCGAGAGTGAGAGTGTGTTGGGATTGCCGGGAGGCAAGGCAAAGGCAGATGGGCAGAGTGTGTTTGTCTGTGAAAGCGGTGTCAAGGGAAGGTGAGGACCAGCAACAGCTCTAATCCCTTAGGCCTATCGTATGGGAGAAATGGCTTGGACGTTTGCACTTTGGGAAGTGGTCTGTTCCGTTAGTGAGAGTGAGAGTGAGCCTGAGAATGTGTGTTGGGAGTGCTGGGAGGCAAGGCAAAGGCAGATGGCCAGAGTGTGTTTGGCTGTGAAAGCGGTGTCAAGGGAAGGTGAGGACCAGCAACAGCTCTAAGCCCTTAGGCCTATCGTATGGGAGAAATGGCTTGGGTGTTTGCACTTTGGGAGGTGGTCTGTGCCAGGAGTGAGAGTGAGATTGAACCTGAGAATGTGTGTTGGGAGTGCTGGGAGGCAAAGCCAGGGTAGATGGGCAGAGTGTGTTTGGCTGTGAAAGCGGTGTCAAGGGAAGGTGAGGACCAGCAACAGCTCTAAGCCCTTACATGTAGCGTGCCTCCGAAATAGCTTGGGTGTTGGCACTTTGGGAGGTGGTCTGTGCCAAGAGTGAGACTGTGTGTTGGGAGTGCTGGGAGGCAAGGCAAAGGCAGATGGGCAGAATGTGTTTGTCTGTGAAAGCGGTGTCAAGGGAAGGTGAGGACCAGCAACAGCTCTAAGCCCATTAGGCCTGTCGCCTGGGAGAAATGGCTTGCGTGTTGTCACTATGGGAGGTGGTCTGTGCCGGGAGTGACAGTGAGATTGCACCTGAGAATGTGTGTTGGGAGTGCTGGGAGGCAAAGCCAGGGCAGATTCCCAGAGTGTGTTTGGCTGTGAAAGCGGTGTCAAGGGAAGGTAAGGACCAGCCACAGCTCTAAGCCCTTAGGCCTATCGTATGGGAGAAATGGCTTGCACGTCTGCACTTTGGGAGGTGGTCTGTGCCAGGAGTGAGAGTTAGATTGCGCCTGAGAATGTGTGTTGGGAGTGCTGGGAGGCAAGGCAAAGGCAGATGGCCAGAGTGTGTTTGGCTGTGAAAGCGGTGTCAAGGGAAGGTGAGGACCAGCATCTGCTCTAAGCCCTTAGATGTAGCGTGCGTCAGAAATCGCTTGGTTGTTGGCACTTTGGGAGGTGGTGTGTGCCGAGAGTGAGAGTGTGTTGGGATTGCCGGGAGGCAAGGCAAAGGCAGATGGCCAGAGTGTGTTTGTCTGTGAAAGCGCTGTGAAGGGAAGGTGATGACCAGCAACAGCTCTAAGCCCTTAGGCCTATCGTATGGGAGAAATGGCTTGGGTGTTTGCACTTTGGGAGGTGGTCTGTGCCGGGAGTGAGAGTGAGAGTGAGCCTGAGAATGTGTGTTGGGAGTGCTGGGAGGCAAGGCAAAGGCAGATGGCCAGAGTGTGTTTGGCTGTGAAAGCGGTGTCAAGGGAAGGTGAGGACCAGCAACAGCTCTAATGCCTTAGGCCTATCGTATGGGAGAAATGGCTTGGACGTTTGCACTTTGGGAAGTGGTCTGTTCCGGGAGTGAGAGTGAGATTGAGTCTGAGAATGTGTGTTGGGAGTGCTGGGAGGCAAGGCAAAGGCCGATGGGCAGAGTGTGTTTGGCTGTGAAAGCGGTGTCAAGGGAAGGTAAGGACCAGCATCAGCTCTAAGCCCTTAGGCCTATCGTATGGTAGAAATGGCTTCGGTGTTTGCACTTTGGGAGGTGGTCTGTGCCAGGAGTGAGAGTGAGATTGAACCTGAGAATGTGTGTTGGGAGTGCTGGGAGGCAAGGTAAAGGCAGATGGCCAGAGTGTGTTTGGCTGTGAAAGCGGTGTCAAGGGAAGGTGAGGACCAGCAACTGCTCTAAGCCCTTAGATGTAGCGTGCGTCAGAAATCGCTTGGACGTTTGCACTTTGGGAGTTGGTCTGTGCTGGGAGTGAGAGTGAGAGCCTGAGTGAGCCTGAGAATGTGTGTTGGCAGTGCCGGGAGGCAAGGTAAAGGCAGATGGCCAGAGTGTGTTTATCTGTGAAAGCACTGTGAAGGGAAGGTGAGGACCAGCAACAGCTCTGAGCCCTTAGATGTAGCGTGCGTCAGAACTCGCTTGGTTGTTGGCACTTTGGGAGGTGGTGTGTGCCGAGAGTGAGAGTGTGTTGGGATTGCCGGGAGGCAAGGCAAAGGCAGATGGGCAGAGTGTGTTTGTCTGTGAAAGCGGTGTCAAGGGAAGGTGAGGACCAGCAACAGCTCTAATCCCTTAGGCCTATCGTATGGGAGAAATGGCTTGGACGTTTGCACTTTGGGAAGTGGTCTGTTCCGTTAGTGAGAGTGAGAGTGAGCCTGAGAATGTGTGTTGGGAGTGCTGGGAGGCAAGGCAAAGGCAGATGGGCAGAGTGTGTTTGGCTGTGAAAGCGGTGTCAAGGGAAGGTGAGGACCAGCAACAGCTCTAAGCCCTTAGGCCTATCGTATGGGAGAAATGGCTTGGGTGTTTGCACTTTGGGAGGTGGTCTGTGCCAGGAGTGAGAGTGAGATTGAACCTGAGAATGTGTGTTGGGAGTGCTGGGAGGCAAAGCCAGGGTAGATGGCCAGAGTGTGTTTGGCTGTGAAAGCGGTGTCAAGGGAAGGTGAGGACCAGCAACAGCTCTAAGCCCTTACATGTAGCGTGCCTCCGAAATAGCTTGGGTGTTGGCACTTTGGGAGGTGGTCTGTGCCAAGAGTGAGACTGTGTGTTGGGAGTGCTGGGAGGCAAGGCAAAGGCAGATGGGCAGAATGTGTTTGTCTGTGAAAGCGGTGTCAAGGGAAGGTGAGGACCAGCAACAGCTCTAAGCCCATTAGGCCTGTCGCCTGGGAGAAATGGCTTGCGTGTTGTCACTATGGGAGGTGGTCTGTGCCGGGATTGACAGTGAGATTGCACCTGAGAATGTGTGTTGGGAGTGCTGGGAGGCAAAGCCAGGGCAGATTCCCAGAGTGTGTTTGGCTGTGAAAGCGGTGTCAAGGGAAGGTAAGGACCAGCCACAGCTCTAAGCCCTTAGGCCTATCGTATGGGAGAAATGGCTTGCACGTCTGCACTTTGGGAGGTGGTCTGTGCCAGGAGTGAGAGTTAGATTGCGCCTGAGAATGTGTGTTGGGAGTGCTGGGAGGCAAAGCCAGGCTAGATGGGCAGAGTGTGTTTGGCTGTGAAAGCGCTGTGAAGGGAAGGTGAGGACCAGCAACAGCTCTGAGCCCTTAGATGTAGCGTGTGTCAGAAACCGCTTGGGTGCTGGCACTTTGGGAGGTGGTGTGTGCCGAGAGTGAGAGTGTGTTGGGATTGCCGGGAGGCAAGGCAAAGGCAGATGGCCAGAGTGTGTTTGGCTGTGAAAGCGGTGTCAAGGGAAGGTGAGGACCAGCATCTGCTCTAAGCCCTTAGATGTAGCGTGCGTCAGAAATCGCTTGGTTGTTGGCACTTTGGGAGGTGGTGTGTGCCGAGAGTGAGAGTGTGTTGGGATTGCCGGGAGGCAAGGCAAAGGCAGATGGGCAGAGTGTGTTTGGCTGTGAAAGCGGTGTCAAGGGAAGGTGATGACCAGCAACAGCTCTAAGCCCTTAGGCCTATCGTATGGTAGAAATGGCTTCGGTGTTTGCACTTTGGGAGGTGGTCTGTGCCAGGAGTGAGAGTGAGATTGAACCTGAGAATGTGTGTTGGGAGTGCTGGGAGGCAAGGTAAAGGCAGATGGCCAGAGTGTGTTTGGCTGTGAAAGCGGTGTCAAGGGAAGGTGAGGACCAGCAACTGCTCTAAGCCCTTAGATGTAGCGTGCGTCAGAAATCGCTTGGACGTTTGCACTTTGGGAGTTGGTCTGTGCTGGGAGTGAGAGTGAGAGCCTGAGTGAGCCTGAGAATGTGTGTTGGCAGTGCCGGGAGGCAAGGTAAAGGCAGATGGCCAGAGTGTGTTTATCTGTGAAAGCACTGTGAAGGGAAGGTGAGGACCAGCAACAGCTCTGAGCCCTTAGATGTAGCGTGCGTCAGAACTCGCTTGGTTGTTGGCACTTTGGGAGGTGGTGTGTGCCGAGAGTGAGAGTGTGTTGGGATTGCCGGGAGGCAAGGCAAAGGCAGATGGGCAGAGTGTGTTTGTCTGTGAAAGCGGTGTCAAGGGAAGGTGAGGACCAGCAACAGCTCTAATCCCTTAGGCCTATCGTATGGGAGAAATGGCTTGGACGTTTGCACTTTGGGAAGTGGTCTGTTCCGTTAGTGAGAGTGAGAGTGAGCCTGAGAATGTGTGTTGGGAGTGCTGGGAGGCAAGGCAAAGGCAGATGGCCAGAGTGTGTTTGGCTGTGAAAGCGGTGTCAAGGGAAGGTGAGGACCAGCAACAGCTCTAAGCCCTTAGGCCTATCGTATGGGAGAAATGGCTTGGGTGTTTGCACTTTGGGAGGTGGTCTGTGCCAGGAGTGAGAGTGAGATTGAACCTGAGAATGTGTGTTGGGAGTGCTGGGAGGCAAAGCCAGGGTAGATGGCCAGAGTGTGTTTGGCTGTGAAAGCGGTGTCAAGGGAAGGTGAGGACCAGCAACAGCTCTAAGCCCTTACATGTAGCGTGCCTCCGAAATAGCTTGGGTGTTGGCACTTTGGGAGGTGGTCTGTGCCAAGAGTGAGACTGTGTGTTGGGAGTGCTGGGAGGCAAGGCAAAGGCAGATGGGCAGAGTGTGTTTGTCTGTGAAAGCGGTGTCAAGGGAAGGTGAGGACCAGCAACAGCTCTAAGCCCATTAGGCCTGTCGCCTGGGAGAAATGGCTTGCGTGTTGTCACTATGGGAGGTGGTCTGTGCCGGGAGTGACAGTGAGATTGCACCTGAGAATGTGTGTTGGGAGTGCTGGGAGGCAAAGCCAGGGCAGATTCCCAGAGTGTGTTTGGCTGTGAAAGCGGTGTCAAGGGAAGGTAAGGACCAGCCACAGCTCTAAGCCCTTAGGCCTATCGTATGGGAGAAATGGCTTGCACGTCTGCACTTTGGGAGGTGGTCTGTGCCAGGAGTGAGAGTTAGATTGCGCCTGAGAATGTGTGTTGGGAGTGCTGGGAGGCAAAGCCAGGCTAGATGGGCAGAGTGTGTTTGGCTGTGAAAGCGCTGTGAAGGGAAGGTGAGGACCAGCAACAGCTCTGAGCCCTTAGATGTAGCGTGTGTCAGAAACCGCTTGGGTGCTGGCACTTTGGGAGGTGGTGTGTGCCGAGAGTGAGAGTGTGTTGGGATTGCCGGGAGGCAAGGCAAAGGCAGATGGCCAGAGTGTGTTTGGCTGTGAAAGCGGTGTCAAGGGAAGGTGAGGACCAGCATCTGCTCTAAGCCCTTAGATGTAGCGTGCGTCAGAAATCGCTTGGTTGTTGGCACTTTGGGAGGTGGTGTGTGCCGAGAGTGAGAGTGTGTTGGGATTGCCGGGAGGCAAGGCAAAGGCAGATGGCCAGAGTGTGTTTGTCTGTGAAAGCGCTGTGAAGGGAAGGTGATGACCAGCAACAGCTCTAAGCCCTTAGGCCTATCGTATGGGAGAAATGGCTTGGGTGTTTGCACTTTGGGAGGTGGTCTGTGCCGGGAGTGAGAGTGAGAGTGAGCCTGAGAATGTGTGTTGGGAGTGCTGGGAGGCAAGGTAAAGGCAGATGGCCAGAGTGTGTTTGGCTGTGAAAGCGGTGTCAAGGGAAGGTGAGGACCAGCAACAGCTCTAAGCCCTTAGATGTAGCGTGCGTCAGAAATCGCTTGGACGTTTGCACTTTGGGAGTTGGTCTGTGCTGGGAGTGAGAGTGAGAGCCTGAGTGAGCCTGAGAATGTTTGTTGGCAGTGCCGGGAAGCAAGGTAAAGGCAGATGGCCAGAGTGTGTTTGGCTGTGAAAGCGCTGTGAAGGGAAGGTGAGGACCAGCAACAGCTCTGAGCCCTTAGATGTAGCGTGCGTCAGAACTCGCTTGGTTGTTGGCACTTTGGGAGGTGGTGTGTGCCGAGAGTGAGAGTGTGTTGGGATTGCCGGGAGGCAAGGCAAAGGCAGATGGGCAGAGTGTGTTTGGCTGTGAAAGCGGTGTCAAGGGAAGGTGAGGACCAGCAACAGCTCTAATCCCTTAGGCCTATCGTATGGGAGAAATGGCTTGGACGTTTGCACTTTGGGAAGTGGTCTGTTCCGTTAGTGAGAGTGAGAGTGAGCCTGAGAATGTGTGTTGGGAGTGCTGGGAGGCAAGGCAAAGGCAGATGGGCAGAGTGTGTTTGGCTGTGAAAGCGGTGTCAAGGGAAGGTGAGGACCAGCATCAGCTCTAAGCCCTTAGGCCTATCGTATAGGAGAAATGGCTTCGGTGTTTGCACTTTGGGAGGTGGTCTGTGCCAGGAGTGAGAGTGAGATTGAACCTGAGAATGTGTGTTGGGAGTGCTGGGTGGCAAAGCCAGGGTAGATGGCCAGAGTGTGTTTGGCTGTGAAAGCGGTGTCAAGGGAAGGTGAGGACCAGCAACAGCTCTAAGCCCTTACATGTAGCGTGCCTCCGAAATAGCTTGGGTGTTGGCACTTTGGGAGGTGGTCTGTGCCAAGAGTGAGACTGTGTGTTGGGAGTGCTGGGAGGCAAGGCAAAGGCAGATGGGCAGAATGTGTTTGTCTGTGAAAGCGGTGTCAAGGGAAGGTGAGGACCAGCAACAGCTCTAAGCCCATTAGGCCTGTCGCCTGGGAGAAATGGCTTGCGTGTTGTCACTATGGGAGGTGGTCTGTGCCGGGAGTGACAGTGAGATTGCACCTGAGAATGTGTGTTGGGAGTGCTGGGAGGCAAAGCCAGGGCAGATTCCCAGAGTGTGTTTGGCTGTGAAAGCGGTGTCAAGGGAAGGTAAGGACCAGCCACAGCTCTAAGCCCTTAGGCCTATCGTATGGGAGAAATGGCTTGCACGTCTCCACTTTGGGAGGTGGTCTGTGCCAGGAGTGAGAGTTAGATTGCGCCTGAGAATGTGTGTTGGGAGTGCTGGGAGGCCAAGCCAGGGTAGATGGCCAGAGTGTGTTTGGCTGTGAAAGCGCTGTGAAGGGAAGGTGATGACCAGCAACAGCTCTGAGCCCTTAGATGTAGCGTGTGTCAGAAACCGCTTGGGTGCTGGCACTTTGGGAGGTGGTGTGTGCCGAGAGTGAGAGTGTTTTGGGAGTGGTGGGAGTTGAGGCAAAGGCAGATGGGCAGAGTGTGTTTGGCTGTGAAAGCGGTGTCAAGGGAAGGTGAGGACCAGCCACATCTCTAAGCCCTTAGATGTAGCGTGCGTCAGAAATCGCTTGGACGTTTGCACTTTGGGAGTTGGTCTGTGCTGGGAGTGAGAGTGAGAGCCTGAGTGAGCCTGAGAATGTGTGTTGGCAGTGCCGGGAGGCAAGGTAGAGGCAGATGGCCAGAGTGTGTTTGTCTGTGAAAGCGCTGTGAAGGGAAGGTGATGACCAGCAACAGCTCTAAGCCCTTAGATGTAGCGTGCGTCAGAAATCGCTTGGTTGTTGGCACTTTGGAAGGTAGTGTGTTCCGAGAGTGAGAGTGTGTTGGGATTGCCGGGAGGCAAGGCAAAGGCAGATGGGCAGAGTGTGTTTGGCTGTGAAAGCGGTGTCAAGGGAAGGTGAGGACCAGCAACAGCTCTAAGCCCTTAGGCCTATCGTATGGGAGAAATGGCTCGGACGTTTGCACTTTGGGAGGTGGTCTGTGCCGGTAGTGAGAGTGAGAGTGAGCCTGAGAATGTGTGTTGGGAGTGCTGGTAGGCAAGGCAAAGGCCGATGGGCAGAGTGTGTTTGGCTGTGAAAGCGGTGTGAAGGGAAGGTGAGGACCAGCATCAGCTCTAAGCCCTTAGGCCTATCGTATGGGAGAAATGGCTTGGGTGTTTGCACTTTGGGAAGTGGTCTGTGCCGGGAGTGAGAGTGAGATTGAGTCTGAGAATGTGTGTTGGGAGTGCTGGGAGGCAAGGCAAAGGCCGATGGGCAGAGTGTGTTTGGCTGTGAAAGCGGTGTCAAGGGAAGGTGAGGACCAGCAACAACTCTAAGCCCATTAGGCCTGTCGCCTGGGAGAAATGGCTTGCGTGTTGTCACTATGGGAGGTGGTCTGTGCCGGGAGTGACAGTGAGATTGCACCTGAGAATGTGTGTTGGGAGTGCTGGGAGGCAAAGCCAGGGCAGATTCCCAGAGTGTGTTTGGCTGTGAAAGCGGTGTCAAGGCAAGGTAAGGACCAGCCACAGCTCTAAGCCCTTAGGCCTATCGTATGGGAGAAATGGCTTGCACGTCTGCACTT
Source organism: Pelecanus crispus (assembly GCF_030463565.1). Taxonomy (NCBI): domain Eukaryota; kingdom Metazoa; phylum Chordata; class Aves; order Pelecaniformes; family Pelecanidae; genus Pelecanus; species Pelecanus crispus. The sequence continues at coordinate 22,690,909 of NC_134648.1, forward strand.
TGGGAGGTGGTCTGTGCCAGGAGTGAGAGTTAGATTGCGCCTGAGAATGTGTGTTGGGAGTGCTGGGAGGCAAGGCAAAGGCAGATGGCCAGAGTGTGTTTGGCTGTGAAAGCGGTGTCAAGGGAAGGTGAGGACCAGCATCTGCTCTAAGCCCTTAGATGTAGCGTGCGTCAGAAATCGCTTGGTTGTTGGCACTTTGGGAGGTGGTGTGTGCCGAGAGTGAGAGTGTGTTGGGATTGCCGGGAGGCAAGGCAAAGGCAGATGGCCAGAGTGTGTTTGTCTGTGAAAGCGCTGTGAAGGGAAGGTGATGACCAGCAACAGCTCTAAGCCCTTAGGCCTATCGTATGGGAGAAATGGCTTGGGTGTTTGCACTTTGGGAGGTGGTCTGTGCCGGGAGTGAGAGTGAGAGTGAGCCTGAGAATGTGTGTTGGGAGTGCTGGGAGGCAAGGTAAAGGCAGATGGCCAGAGTGTGTTTGGCTGTGAAAGCGGTGTCAAGGGAAGGTGAGGACCAGCAACAGCTCTAATGCCTTAGGCCTATCGTATGGGAGAAATGGCTTGGACGTTTGCACTTTGGGAACTGGTCTGTTCCGGGAGTGAGAGTGAGATTGAGTCTGAGAATGTGTGTTGGGAGTGCTGGGAGGCAAGGCAAAGGCCGATGGGCAGAGTGTGTTTGGCTGTGAAAGCGGTGTCAAGGGAAGGTAAGGACCAGCATCAGCTCTAAGCCCTTAGGCCTATCGTATGGTAGAAATGGCTTCGGTGTTTGCACTTTGGGAGGTGGTCTGTGCCAGGAGTGAGAGTGAGATTGAACCTGAGAATGTGTGTTGGGAGTGCTGGGAGGCAAGGTAAAGGCAGATGGGCAGAGTGTGTTTGGCTGTGAAAGCGGTGTCAAGGGAAGGTGAGGACCAGCAACTGCTCTAAGCCCTTAGATGTAGCGTGCGTCAGAAATCGCTTGGACGTTTGCACTTTGGGAGTTGGTCTGTGCTGGGAGTGAGAGTGAGAGCCTGAGTGAGCCTGAGAATGTGTGTTGGCAGTGCCGGGAGGCAAGGTAAAGGCAGATGGCCAGAGTGTGTTTATCTGTGAAAGCACTGTGAAGGGAAGGTGAGGACCAGCAACAGCTCTGAGCCCTTAGATGTAGCGTGCGTCAGAACTCGCTTGGTTGTTGGCACTTTGGGAGGTGGTGTGTGCCGAGAGTGAGAGTGTGTTGGGATTGCCGGGAGGCAAGGCAAAGGCAGATGGGCAGAGTGTGTTTGTCTGTGAAAGCGGTGTCAAGGGAAGGTGAGGACCAGCAACAGCTCTAATCCCTTAGGCCTATCGTATGGGAGAAATGGCTTGGACGTTTGCACTTTGGGAAGTGGTCTGTTCCGTTAGTGAGAGTGAGAGTGAGCCTGAGAATGTGTGTTGGGAGTGCTGGGAGGCAAGGCAAAGGCAGATGGCCAGAGTGTGTTTGGCTGTGAAAGCGGTGTGAAGGGAAGGTGAGGACCAGCAACAGCTCTAAGCCCTTAGGCCTATCGTATGGGAGAAATGGCTTGGGTGTTTGCACTTTGGGAGGTGGTCTGTGCCAGGAGTGAGAGTGAGATTGAACCTGAGAATGTGTGTTGGGAGTGCTGGGAGGCAAAGCCAGGGTAGATGGGCAGAGTGTGTTTGGCTGTGAAAGCGGTGTCAAGGGAAGGTGAGGACCAGCAACAGCTCTAAGCCCTTACATGTAGCGTGCCTCCGAAATAGCTTGGGTGTTGGCACTTTGGGAGGTGGTCTGTGCCAAGAGTGAGACTGTGTGTTGGGAGTGCTGGGAGGCAAGGCAAAGGCAGATGGGCAGAATGTGTTTGTCTGTGAAAGCGGTGTCAAGGGAAGGTGAGGACCAGCAACAGCTCTAAGCCCATTAGGCCTGTCGCCTGGGAGAAATGGCTTGCGTGTTGTCACTATGGGAGGTGGTCTGTGCCGGGAGTGACAGTGAGATTGCACCTGAGAATGTGTGTTGGGAGTGCTGGGAGGCAAAGCCAGGGCAGATTCCCAGAGTGTGTTTGGCTGTGAAAGCGGTGTCAAGGGAAGGTAAGGACCAGCCACAGCTCTAAGCCCTTAGGCCTATCGTATGGGAGAAATGGCTTGCACGTCTGCACTTTGGGAGGTGGTCTGTGCCAGGAGTGAGAGTTAGATTGCGCCTGAGAATGTGTGTTGGGAGTGCTGGGAGGCAAAGCCAGGCTAGATGGGCAGAGTGTGTTTGGCTGTGAAAGCGCTGTGAAGGGAAGGTGATGACCAGCAACAGCTCTGAGCCCTTAGATGTAGCGTGTGTCAGAAACCGCTTGGGTGCTGGCACTTTGGGAGGTGGTGTGTGCCGAGAGTGAGAGTGTGTTGGGATTGCCGGGAGGCAAGGCAAAGGCAGATGGCCAGAGTGTGTTTGGCTGTGAAAGCGGTGTCAAGGGAAGGTGAGGACCAGCATCTGCTCTAAGCCCTTAGATGTAGCGTGCGTCAGAAATCGCTTGGTTGTTGGCACTTTGGGAGGTGGTGTGTGCCGAGAGTGAGAGTGTGTTGGGATTGCCGGGAGGCAAGGCAAAGGCAGATGGGCAGAGTGTGTTTGGCTGTGAAAGCGGTGTCAAGGGAAGGTAAGGACCAGCATCAGCTCTAAGCCCTTAGGCCTATCGTATGGTAGAAATGGCTTCGGTGTTTGCACTTTGGGAGGTGGTCTGTGCCAGGAGTGAGAGTGAGATTGAACCTGAGAATGTGTGTTGGGAGTGCTGGGAGGCAAGGTAAAGGCAGATGGCCAGAGTGTGTTTGGCTGTGAAAGCGGTGTCAAGGGAAGGTGAGGACCAGCAACTGCTCTAAGCCCTTAGATGTAGCGTGCGTCAGAAATCGCTTGGACGTTTGCACTTTGGGAGTTGGTCTGTGCTGGGAGTGAGAGTGAGAGCCTGAGTGAGCCTGAGAATGTGTGTTGGCAGTGCCGGGAGGCAAGGTAAAGGCAGATGGCCAGAGTGTGTTTATCTGTGAAAGCACTGTGAAGGGAAGGTGAGGACCAGCAACAGCTCTGAGCCCTTAGATGTAGCGTGCGTCAGAACTCGCTTGGTTGTTGGCACTTTGGGAGGTGGTGTGTGCCGAGAGTGAGAGTGTGTTGGGATTGCCGGGAGGCAAGGCAAAGGCAGATGGGCAGAGTGTGTTTGTCTGTGAAAGCGGTGTCAAGGGAAGGTGAGGACCAGCAACAGCTCTAATCCCTTAGGCCTATCGTATGGGAGAAATGGCTTGGACGTTTGCACTTTGGGAAGTGGTCTGTTCCGGGAGTGAGAGTGAGAGTGAGCCTGAGAATGTGTGTTGGGAGTGCTGGGAGGCAAGGCAAAGGCAGATGGCCAGAGTGTGTTTGGCTGTGAAAGCGGTGTCAAGGGAAGGTGAGGACCAGCAACAGCTCTAAGCCCTTAGGCCTATCGTATGGGAGAAATGGCTTGGGTGTTTGCACTTTGGGAGGTGGTCTGTGCCAGGAGTGAGAGTGAGATTGAACCTGAGAATGTGTGTTGGGAGTGCTGGGAGGCAAAGCCAGGGTAGATGGCCAGAGTGTGTTTGGCTGTGAAAGCGGTGTCAAGGGAAGGTGAGGACCAGCAACAGCTCTAAGCCCTTACATGTAGCGTGCCTCCGAAATAGCTTGGGTGTTGGCACTTTGGGAGGTGGTCTGTGCCAAGAGTGAGACTGTGTGTTGGGAGTGCTGGGAGGCAAGGCAAAGGCAGATGGGCAGAATGTGTTTGTCTGTGAAAGCGGTGTCAAGGGAAGGTGAGGACCAGCAACAGCTCTAAGCCCATTAGGCCTGTCGCCTGGGAGAAATGGCTTGCGTGTTGTCACTATGGGAGGTGGTCTGTGCCGGGAGTGACAGTGAGATTGCACCTGAGAATGTGTGTTGGGAGTGCTGGGAGGCAAAGCCAGGGCAGATTCCCAGAGTGTGTTTGGCTGTGAAAGCGGTGTCAAGGGAAGGTAAGGACCAGCCACAGCTCTAAGCCCTTAGGCCTATCGTATGGGAGAAATGGCTTGCACGTCTCCACTTTGGGAGGTGGTCTGTGCCAGGAGTGAGAGTTAGATTGCGCCTGAGAATGTGTGTTGGGAGTGCTGGGAGGCAAAGCCAGGCTAGATGGGCAGAGTGTGTTTGGCTGTGAAAGCGCTGTGAAGGGAAGGTGAGGACCAGCAACAGCTCTGAGCCCTTAGATGTAGCGTGTGTCAGAAACCGCTTGGGTGCTGGCACTTTGGGAGGTGGTGTGTGCCGAGAGTGAGAGTGTGTTGGGATTGCCGGGAGGCAAGGCAAAGGCAGATGGCCAGAGTGTGTTTGGCTGTGAAAGCGGTGTCAAGGGAAGGTGAGGACCAGCATCTGCTCTAAGCCCTTAGATGTAGCGTGCGTCAGAAATCGCTTGGTTGTTGGCACTTTGGGAGGTGGTGTGTGCCGAGAGTGAGAGTGTGTTGGGATTGCCGGGAGGCAAGGCAAAGGCAGATGGGCAGAGTGTGTTTGTCTGTGAAAGCGGTGTCAAGGGAAGGTAAGGACCAGCATCAGCTCTAAGCCCTTAGGCCTATCGTATGGTAGAAATGGCTTCGGTGTTTGCACTTTGGGAGGTGGTCTGTGCCAGGAGTGAGAGTGAGATTGAACCTGAGAATGTGTGTTGGGAGTGCTGGGAGGCAAGGTAAAGGCAGATGGGCAGAGTGTGTTTGGCTGTGAAAGCGGTGTCAAGGGAAGGTGAGGACCAGCAACTGCTCTAAGCCCTTAGATGTAGCGTGCGTCAGAAATCGCTTGGACGTTTGCACTTTGGGAGTTGGTCTGTGCTGGGAGTGAGAGTGAGAGCCTGAGTGAGCCTGAGAATGTGTGTTGGCAGTGCCGGGAGGCAAGGTAAAGGCAGATGGCCAGAGTGTGTTTATCTGTGAAAGCACTGTGAAGGGAAGGTGAGGACCAGCAACAGCTCTGAGCCCTTAGATGTAGCGTGCGTCAGAACTCGCTTGGTTGTTGGCACTTTGGGAGGTGGTGTGTGCCGAGAGTGAGAGTGTGTTGGGATTGCCGGGAGGCAAGGCAAAGGCAGATGGGCAGAGTGTGTTTGTCTGTGAAAGCGGTGTCAAGGGAAGGTGAGGACCAGCAACAGCTCTAATCCCTTAGGCCTATCGTATGGGAGAAATGGCTTGGACGTTTGCACTTTGGGAAGTGGTCTGTTCCGTTAGTGAGAGTGAGAGTGAGCCTGAGAATGTGTGTTGGGAGTGCTGGGAGGCAAGGCAAAGGCAGATGGCCAGAGTGTGTTTGGCTGTGAAAGCGGTGTCAAGGGAAGGTGAGGACCAGCAACAGCTCTAAGCCCTTAGGCCTATCGTATGGGAGAAATGGCTTGGGTGTTTGCACTTTGGGAGGTGGTCTGTGCCAGGAGTGAGAGTGAGATTGAACCTGAGAATGTGTGTTGGGAGTGCTGGGAGGCAAAGCCAGGGTAGATGGGCAGAGTGTGTTTGGCTGTGAAAGCGGTGTCAAGGGAAGGTGAGGACCAGCAACAGCTCTAAGCCCTTACATGTAGCGTGCCTCCGAAATAGCTTGGGTGTTGGCACTTTGGGAGGTGGTCTGTGCCAAGAGTGAGACTGTGTGTTGGGAGTGCTGGGAGGCAAGGCAAAGGCAGATGGGCAGAATGTGTTTGTCTGTGAAAGCGGTGTCAAGGGAAGGTGAGGACCAGCAACAGCTCTAAGCCCATTAGGCCTGTCGCCTGGGAGAAATGGCTTGCGTGTTGTCACTATGGGAGGTGGTCTGTGCCGGGAGTGACAGTGAGATTGCACCTGAGAATGTGTGTTGGGAGTGCTGGGAGGCAAAGCCAGGGCAGATTCCCAGAGTGTGTTTGGCTGTGAAAGCGGTGTCAAGGGAAGGTAAGGACCAGCCACAGCTCTAAGCCCTTAGGCCTATCGTATGGGAGAAATGGCTTGCACGTCTGCACTTTGGGAGGTGGTCTGTGCCAGGAGTGAGAGTTAGATTGCGCCTGAGAATGTGTGTTGGGAGTGCTGGGAGGCAAAGCCAGGCTAGATGGGCAGAGTGTGTTTGGCTGTGAAAGCGCTGTGAAGGGAAGGTGATGACCAGCAACAGCTCTGAGCCCTTAGATGTAGCGTGTGTCAGAAACCGCTTGGGTGCTGGCACTTTGGGAGGTGGTGTGTGCCGAGAGTGAGAGTGTGTTGGGATTGCCGGGAGGCAAGGCAAAGGCAGATGGCCAGAGTGTGTTTGGCTGTGAAAGCGGTGTCAAGGGAAGGTGAGGACCAGCATCTGCTCTAAGCCCTTAGATGTAGCGTGCGTCAGAAATCGCTTGGTTGTTGGCACTTTGGGAGGTGGTGTGTGCCGAGAGTGAGAGTGTGTTGGGATTGCCGGGAGGCAAGGCAAAGGCAGATGGCCAGAGTGTGTTTGTCTGTGAAAGCGCTGTGAAGGGAAGGTGATGACCAGCAACAGCTCTAAGCCCTTAGGCCTATCGTATGGGAGAAATGGCTTGGGTGTTTGCACTTTGGGAGGTGGTCTGTGCCGGGAGTGAGAGTGAGAGTGAGCCTGAGAATGTGTGTTGGGAGTGCTGGGAGGCAAGGTAAAGGCAGATGGCCAGAGTGTGTTTGGCTGTGAAAGCGGTGTCAAGGGAAGGTGAGGACCAGCAACAGCTCTAAGCCCTTAGATGTAGCGTGCGTCAGAAATCGCTTGGACGTTTGCACTTTGGGAGTTGGTCTGTGCTGGGAGTGAGAGTGAGAGCCTGAGTGAGCCTGAGAATGTGTGTTGGCAGTGCCGGGAAGCAAGGTAAAGGCAGATGGCCAGAGTGTGTTTGGCTGTGAAAGCGCTGTGAAGGGAAGGTGAGGACCAGCAACAGCTCTGAGCCCTTAGATGTAGCGTGCGTCAGAACTCGCTTGGTTGTTGGCACTTTGGGAGGTGGTGTGTGCCGAGAGTGAGAGTGTGTTGGGATTGCCGGGAGGCAAGGCAAAGGCAGATGGGCAGAGTGTGTTTGTCTGTGAAAGCGGTGTCAAGGGAAGGTGAGGACCAGCAACAGCTCTAATCCCTTAGGCCTATCGTATGGGAGAAATGGCTTGGGTGTTTGCACTTTGGGAAGTGGTCTGTTCCGGGAGTGAGAGTGAGATTGAGTCTGAGAATGTGTGTTGGGAGTGCTGGGAGGCAAGGCAAAGGCAGATGGGCAGAGTGTGTTTGGCTGTGAAAGCGGTGTCAAGGGAAGGTGAGGACCAGCATCAGCTCTAAGCCCTTAGGCCTATCGTATAGGAGAAATGGCTTCGGTGTTTGCACTTTGGGAGGTGGTCTGTGCCAGGAGTGAGAGTGAGATTGAACCTGAGAATGTGTGTTGGGAGTGCTGGGTGGCAAAGCCAGGGTAGATGGCCAGAGTGTGTTTGGCTGTGAAAGCGGTGTCAAGGGAAGGTGAGGACCAGCAACAGCTCTAAGCCCTTACATGTAGCGTGCCTCCGAAATAGCTTGGGTGTTGGCACTTTGGGAGGTGGTGTGTGCCAAGAGTGAGACTGTGTGTTGGGAGTGCTGGGAGGCAAGGCAAAGGCAGATGGGCAGAATGTGTTTGTCTGTGAAAGCGGTGTCAAGGGAAGGTGAGGACCAGCAACAGCTCTAAGCCCATTAGGCCTGTCGCCTGGGAGAAATGGCTTGCGTGTTGTCACTATGGGAGGTGGTCTGTGCCGGGAGTGACAGTGAGATTGCACCTGAGAATGTGTGTTGGGAGTGCTGGGAGGCAAAGCCAGGGCAGATTCCCAGAGTGTGTTTGGCTGTGAAAGCGGTGTCAAGGGAAGGTAAGGACCAGCCACAGCTCTAAGCCCTTAGGCCTATCGTATGGGAGAAATGGCTTGCACGTCTCCACTTTGGGAGGTGGTCTGTGCCAGGAGTGAGAGTTAGATTGCGCCTGAGAATGTGTGTTGGGAGTGCTGGGAGGCAAAGCCAGGCTAGATGGCCAGAGTGTGTTTGGCTGTGAAAGCGCTGTGAAGGGAAGGTGATGACCAGCAACAGCTCTGAGCCCTTAGATGTAGCGTGTGTCAGAAACCGCTTGGGTGCTGGCACTTTGGGAGGTGGTGTGTGCCGAGAGTGAGAGTGTGTTGGGATTGCCGGGAGGCAAGGCAAAGGCAGATGGGCAGAGTGTGTTTGGCTGTGAAAGCGCTGTGAAGGGAAGGTGATGACCAGCAACAGCTCTAAGCCCTTAGGCCTATCGTATGGGAGAAATGGCTTCGGTGTTTGCACTTTGGGAGGTGGTCTGTGCCGGGAGTGAGAGTGAGAGTGAGCCTGAGAATGTGTGTTGGGAGTGCTGGGAGGCAAGGTAAAGGCAGATGGCCAGAGTGTGTTTGGCTGTGAAAGCGGTGTCAAGGGAAGGTGAGGACCAGCAACAGCTCTAAGCCCTTAGATGTAGCGTGCGTCAGAAATCGCTTGGACGTTTGCACTTTGGGAGTTGGTCTGTGCTGGGAGTGAGAGTGAGAGCCTGAGTGAGCCTGAGAATGTGTGTTGGCAGTGCCGGGAAGCAAGGTAAAGGCAGATGGCCAGAGTGTGTTTGGCTGTGAAAGCGCTGTGAAGGGAAGGTGAGGACCAGCAACAGCTCTGAGCCCTTAGATGTAGCGTGCGTCAGAACTCGCTTGGTTGTTGGCACTTTGGGAGGTGGTGTGTGCCGAGAGTGAGAGTGTGTTGGGATTGCCGGGAGGCAAGGCAAAGGCAGATGGGCAGAGTGTGTTTGTCTGTGAAAGCGGTGTCAAGGGAAGGTGAGGACCAGCAACAGCTCTAATCCCTTAGGCCTATCGTATGGGAGAAATGGCTTGGACGTTTGCACTTTGGGAAGTGGTCTGTTCCGGGAGTGAGAGTGAGATTGAGTCTGAGAATGTGTGTTGGGAGTGCTGGGAGGCAAGGCAAAGGCAGATGGGCAGAGTGTGTTTGGCTGTGAAAGCGGTGTCAAGGGAAGGTGAGGACCAGCATCAGCTCTAAGCCCTTAGGCCTATCGTATAGGAGAAATGGCTTCGGTGTTTGCACTTTGGGAGGTGGTCTGTGCCAGGAGTGAGAGTGAGATTGAACCTGAGAATGTGTGTTGGGAGTGCTGGGTGGCAAAGCCAGGGTAGATGGCCAGAGTGTGTTTGGCTGTGAAAGCGGTGTCAAGGGAAGGTGAGGACCAGCAACAGCTCTAAGCCCTTACATGTAGCGTGCCTCCGAAATAGCTTGGGTGTTGGCACTTTGGGAGGTGGTCTGTGCCAAGAGTGAGACTGTGTGTTGGGAGTGCTGGGAGGCAAGGCAAAGGCAGATGGGCAGAATGTGTTTGTCTGTGAAAGCGGTGTCAAGGGAAGGTGAGGACCAGCAACAGCTCTAAGCCCATTAGGCCTGTCGCCTGGGAGAAATGGCTTGCGTGTTGTCACTATGGGAGGTGGTCTGTGCCGGGAGTGACAGTGAGATTGCACCTGAGAATGTGTGTTGGGAGTGCTGGGAGGCAAAGCCAGGGCAGATTCCCAGAGTGTGTTTGGCTGTGAAAGCGGTGTCAAGGGAAGGTAAGGACCAGCCACAGCTCTAAGCCCTTAGGCCTATCGTATGGGAGAAATGGCTTGCACGTCTCCACTTTGGGAGGTGGTCTGTGCCAGGAGTGAGAGTTAGATTGCGCCTGAGAATGTGTGTTGGGAGTGCTGGGAGGCCAAGCCAGGGTAGATGGCCAGAGTGTGTTTGGCTGTGAAAGCGCTGTGAAGGGAAGGTGATGACCAGCAACAGCTCTGAGCCCTTAGATGTAGCGTGTGTCAGAAACCGCTTGGGTGCTGGCACTTTGGGAGGTGGTGTGTGCCGAGAGTGAGAGTGTTTTGGGAGTGGTGGGAGTTGAGGCAAAGGCAGATGGCCAGAGTGTGTTTGGCTGTGAAAGCGGTGTCAAGGGAAGGTGAGGACCAGCCACATCTCTAAGCCCTTAGATGTAGCGTGCGTCAGAAATCGCTTGGACGTTTGCACTTTGGGAGTTGGTCTGTGCTGGGAGTGAGAGTGAGAGCCTGAGTGAGCCTGAGAATGTGTGTTGGCAGTGCCGGGAGGCAAGGTAGAGGCAGATGGCCAGAGTGTGTTTGTCTGTGAAAGCGCTGTGAAGGGAAGGTGATGACCAGCAACAGCTCTAAGCCCTTAGATGTAGCGTGCGTCAGAAATCGCTTGGTTGTTGGCACTTTGGAAGGTAGTGTGTTCCGAGAGTGAGAGTGTGTTGGGATTGCCGGGAGGCAAGGCAAAGGCAGATGGGCAGAGTGTGTTTGGCTGTGAAAGCGGTGTCAAGGGAAGGTGAGGACCAGCAACAGCTCTAAGCCCTTAGGCCTATCGTATGGGAGAAATGGCTCGGACGTTTGCACTTTGGGAGGTGGTCTGTGCCGGTAGTGAGAGTGAGAGTGAGCCTGAGAATGTGTGTTGGGAGTGCTGGTAGGCAAGGCAAAGGCCGATGGGCAGAGAGTGTTTGGCTGTGAAAGCGGTGTGAAGGGAAGGTGAGGACCAGCATCAGCTCTAAGCCCTTAGGCCTATCGTATGGGAGAAATGGCTTGGGTGTTTGCACTTTGGGAAGTGGTCTGTGCCGGGAGTGAGAGTGAGATTGAGCCTGAGAATGTGTGTTGGGAGTGCTGGGAGGCAAGGCAAAGGCCGATGGGCAGAGTGTGTTTGGCTGTGAAAGCGGTGTCAAGGGAAGGTGAGGACCAGCAACAACTCTAAGCCCATTAGGCCTGTCGCCTGGGAGAAATGGCTTGCGTGTTGTCACTATGGGAGGTGGTCTGTGCCGGGAGTGACAGTGAGATTGCACCTGAGAATGTGTGTTGGGAGTGCTGGGAGGCAAAGCCAGGGCAGATTCCCAGAGTGTGTTTGGCTGTGAAAGCGGTGTCAAGGCAAGGTAAGGACCAGCCACAGCTCTAAGCCCTTAGGCCTATCGTATGGGAGAAGTGGCTTGCACGTCTGCACTTTGGGAGGTGGTCTGTGCCAGGAGTGAGAGTTAGATTGCGCCTGAGAATGTGTGTTGGGAGTGCTGGGAGGCAAAGCCAGGCTAGATGGGCAGAGTGTGTTTGGCTGTGAAAGCGCTGTGAAGGGAAGGTGATGACCAGCAACAGCTCTGAGCCCTTAGATGTAGCGTGTGTCAGAAACCGCTTGGGTGCTGGCACTTTGGGAGGTGGTGTGTGCCGAGAGTGAGAGTGTGTTGGGATTGCCGGGAGGCAAGGCAAAGGCAGATGGCCAGAGTGTGTTTGGCTGTGAAAGCGGTGTCAAGGGAAGGTGAGGACCAGCATCTGCTCTAAGCCCTTAGATGTAGCGTGCGTCAGAAATCGCTTGGTTGTTGGCACTTTGGGAGGTGGTTTGTGCCGAGAGTGAGAGTGTGTTGGGATTGCCGGGAGGCAAGGCAAAGGCAGATGGGCAGAGTGTGTTTGTCTGTGAAAGCGGTGTCAAGGGAAGGTAAGGACCAGCCACAGCTCTAAGCCCTTAGGCCTATCGTATGGGAGAAATGGCTTGCACGTCTGCACTTTGGGAGGTGGTCTGTGCCAGGAGTGAGAGTTAGATTGCGCCTGAGAATGTGTGTTGGGAGTGCTGGGAGGCAAAGCCAGGGCAGATTCCCAGAGTGTGTTTGGCTGTGAAAGCGGTGTCAAGGCAAGGTAAGGACCAGCCACAGCTCTAAGCCCTTAGGCCTATCGTATGGGAGAAATGGCTTGCACGTCTGCACTTTGGGAGGTGGTCTGTGCCAGGAGAGAGAGTTAGATTGCGCCTGAGAATGTGTGTTGGGAGTGCTGGGAGGCAAAGCCAGGCTAGATGGGCAGAGTGTGTTTGGCTGTGAAAGCGCTGTGAAGGGAAGGTGAGGAACAGCAACAGCTCTGAGCCCTTAGATGTAGCGTGTGTCAGAAACCGCTTGGGTGCTGGCACTTTGGAGGTGGTGTGTGCCGAGAGTGAGAGTGTGTTGGGATTGCCGGGAGGCAAGGCAAAGGCAGATGGGCAGAGTGTGTTTGGCTGTGAAAGCGGTGTCAAGGGAAGGTAAGGACCAGCATCAGCTCTAAGCCCTTAGGCCTATCGTATGGTAGAAATGGCTTCGGTGTTTGCACTTTGGGAGGTGGTCTGTGCCAGGAGTGAGAGTGAGATTGAACCTGAGAATGTGTGTTGGGAGTGCTGGGAGGCAAGGTAAAGGCAGATGGCCAGAGTGTGTTTGGCTGTGAAAGCGGTGTCAAGGGAAGGTGAGGACCAGCAACTGCTCTAAGCCCTTAGATGTAGCGTGCGTCAGAAATCGCTTGGACGTTTGCACTTTGGGAGTTGGTCTGTGCTGGGAGTGAGAGTGAGAGCCTGAGTGAGCCTGAGAATGTGTGTTGGCAGTGCCGGGAGGCAAGGTAAAGGCAGATGGCCAGAGTGTGTTTATCTGTGAAAGCACTGTGAAGGGAAGGTGATGACCAGCAACAGCTCTGAGCCCTTAGATGTAGCGTGCGTGAGAACTCGCTTGGTTGTTGGCACTTTGGGAGGTGGTGTGTGCCGAGAGTGAGAGTGTGTTGGGATTGCCGGGAGGCAAGGCAAAGGCAGATGGGCAGAGTGTGTTTGTCTGTGAAAGCGGTGTCAAGGGAAGGTGAGGACCAGCAACAGCTCTAATCCCTTAGGCCTATCGTATGGGAGAAATGGCTTGGACGTTTGCACTTTGGGAAGTGGTCTGTTCCGTTAGTGAGAGTGAGAGTGAGCCTGAGAATGTGTGTTGGGAGTGCTGGGAGGCAAGGCAAAGGCAGATGGCCAGAGTGTGTTTGGCTGTGAAAGCGGTGTCAAGGGAAGGTGAGGACCAGCAACAGCTCTAAGCCCTTAGGCCTATCGTATGGGAGAAATGGCTTGGGTGTTTGCACTTTGGGAGGTGGTCTGTGCCAGGAGTGAGAGTGAGATTGAACCTGAGAATGTGTGTTGGGAGTGCTGGGAGGCAAAGCCAGGGTAGATGGGCAGAGTGTGTTTGGCTGTGAAAGCGGTGTCAAGGGAAGGTGAGGACCAGCAACAGCTCTAAGCCCTTACATGTAGCGTGCCTCCGAAATAGCTTGGGTGTTGGCACTTTGGGAGGTGGTCTGTGCCAAGAGTGAGACTGTGTGTTGGGAGTGCTGGGAGGCAAGGCAAAGGCAGATGGGCAGAATGTGTTTGTCTGTGAAAGCGGTGTCAAGGGAAGGTGAGGACCAGCAACAGCTCTAAGCCCATTAGGCCTGTCGCCTGGGAGAAATGGCTTGCGTGTTGTCACTATGGGAGGTGGTCTGTGCCGGGAGTGACAGTGAGATTGCACCTGAGAATGTGTGTTGGGAGTGCTGGGAGGCAAAGCCAGGGCAGATTCCCAGAGTGTGTTTGGCTGTGAAAGCGGTGTCAAGGGAAGGTAAGGACCAGCCACAGCTCTAAGCCCTTAGGCCTATCGTATGGGAGAAATGGCTTGCACGTCTGCACTTTGGGAGGTGGTCTGTGCCAGGAGTGAGAGTTAGATTGCGCCTGAGAATGTGTGTTGGGAGTGCTGGGAGGCAAAGCCAGGCTAGATGGGCAGAGTGTGTTTGGCTGTGAAAGCGCTGTGAAGGGAAGGTGAGGACCAGCAACAGCTCTGAGCCCTTAGATGTAGTGTGTGTCAGAAACCGCTTGGGTGCTGGCACTTTGGGAGGTGGTGTGTGCCGAGAGTGAGAGTGTGTTGGGATTGCCGGGAGGCAAGGCAAAGGCAGATGGCCAGAGTGTGTTTGGCTGTGAAAGCGGTGTCAAGGGAAGGTGAGGACCAGCATGTGCTCTAAGCCCTTAGATGTAGCGTGCGTCAGAAATCGCTTGGTTGTTGGCACTTTGGGAGGTGGTGTGTGCCGAGAGTGAGAGTGTGTTGGGATTGCCGGGAGGCAAGGCAAAGGCAGATGGGCAGAGTGTGTTTGTCTGTGAAAGCGGTGTCAAGGGAAGGTGATGACCAGCAACAGCTCTAAGCCCTTAGGCCTATCGTATGGGAGAAATGGCTTGGGTGTTTGCACTTTGGGAGGTGGTCTGTGCCGGGAGTGAGAGTGAGCCTGAGAATGTGTGTTGGGAGTGCTGGGAGGCAAGGTAAAGGCAGATGGCCAGAGTGTGTTTGGCTGTGAAAGCGGTGTCAAGGGAAGGTGAGGACCAGCAACAGCTCTAATGCCTTAGGCCTATCGTATGGGAGAAATGGCTTGGACGTTTGCACTTTGGGAAGTGGTCTGTTCCGGGAGTGAGAGTGAGATTGAGTCTGAGAATGTGTGTTGGGAGTGCTGGGAGGCAAGGCAAAGGCCGATGGGCAGAGTGTGTTTGGCTGTGAAAGCGGTGTGAAGGGAAGGTGAGGACCAGCAACAGCTCTAATCCCTTAGGCCTATCGTATGGGAGAAATGGCTTGGACGTTTGCACTTTGGGAAGTGGTCTGTTCCGTTAGTGAGAGTGAGAGTGAGCCTGAGAATGTGTGTTGGGAGTGCTGGGAGGCAAGGCAAAGGCAGATGGGCAGAGTGTGTTTGGCTGTGAAAGCGGTGTCAAGGGAAGGTGAGGACCAGCATCAGCTCTAAGCCCTTAGGCCTATCGTATAGGAGAAATGGCTTCGGTGTTTGCACTTTGGGAGGTGGTCTGTGCCAGGAGTGAGAGTGAGATTGAACCTGAGAATGTGTGTTGGGAGTGCTGGGTGGCAAAGCCAGGGTAGATGGCCAGAGTGTGTTTGGCTGTGAAAGCGGTGTCAAGGGAAGGTGAGGACCAGCAACAGCTCTAAGCCCTTACATGTAGCGTGCCTCCGAAATAGCTTGGGTGTTGGCACTTTGGGAGGTGGTCTGTGCCAAGAGTGAGACTGTGTTTTGGGAGTGCTGGGAGGCAAGGCAAAGGCAGATGGGCAGAATGTGTTTGTCTGTGAAAGCGGTGTCAAGGGAAGGTGAGGACCAGCAACAGCTCTAAGCCCATTAGGCCTGTCGCCTGGGAGAAATGGCTTGCGTGTTGTCACTATGGGAGGTGGTCTGTGCCGGGAGTGACAGTGAGATTGCACCTGAGAATGTGTGTTGGGAGTGCTGGGAGGCAAAGCCAGGGCAGATTCCCAGAGTGTGTTTGGCTGTGAAAGCGGTGTCAAGGGAAGGTAAGGACCAGCCACAGCTCTAAGCCCTTAGGCCTATCGTATGGGAGAAATGGCTTGCACGTCTGCACTTTGGGAGGTGGTCTGTGCCAGGAGTGAGAGTTTGATTGCGCCTGAGAATGTGTGTTGGGAGTGCTGGGAGGCAAAGCCAGGGCAGATTCCCAGAGTGTGTTTGGCTGTGAAAGCGGTGTCAAGGGAAGGTAAGGACCAGCCACAGCTCTAAGCCCTTAGGCCTATCGTATGGGAGAAATGGCTTGCACGTCTGCACTTTGGGAGGTGGTCTGTGCCAGGAGAGAGAGTTAGATTGCGCCTGAGAATGTGTGTTGGGAGTGCTGGGAGGCAAAGCCAGGCTAGATGGGCAGAGTGTGTTTGGCTGTGAAAGCGCTGTGAAGGGAAGGTGAGGACCAGCAACAGCTCTGAGCCCTTAGATGTAGCGTGTGTCAGAAACCGCTTGGGTGCTGGCACTTTGGAGGTGGTGTGTGCCGAGAGTGAGAGTGTGTTGGGATTGCCGGGAGGCAAGGCAAAGGCAGATGGGCAGAGTGTGTTTGGCTGTGAAAGCGGTGTCAAGGGAAGGTAAGGACCAGCATCAGCTCTAAGCCCTTAGGCCTATCGTATGGTAGAAATGGCTTCGGTGTTTGCACTTTGGGAGGTGGTCTGTGCCAGGAGTGAGAGTGAGATTGAACCTGAGAATGTGTGTTGGGAGTGCTGGGAGGCAAGGTAAAGGCAGATGGCCAGAGTGTGTTTGGCTGTGAAAGCGGTGTCAAGGGAAGGTGAGGACCAGCAACTGCTCTAAGCCCTTAGATGTAGCGTGCGTCAGAAATCGCTTGGACGTTTGCACTTTGGGAGTTGGTCTGTGCTGGGAGTGAGAGTGAGAGCCTGAGTGAGCCTGAGAATGTGTGTTGGCAGTGCCGGGAGGCAAGGTAAAGGCAGATGGCCAGAGTGTGTTTATCTGTGAAAGCACTGTGAAGGGAAGGTGAGGACCAGCAACAGCTCTGAGCCCTTAGATGTAGCGTGCGTCAGAACTCGCTTGGTTGTTGGCACTTTGGGAGGTGGTGTGTGCCGAGAGTGAGAGTGTGTTGGGATTGCCGGGAGGCAAGGCAAAGGCAGATGGGCAGAGTGTGTTTGTCTGTGAAAGCGGTGTCAAGGGAAGGTGAGGACCAGCAACAGCTCTAATCCCTTAGGCCTATCGTATGGGAGAAATGGCTTGGACGTTTGCACTTTGGGAAGTGGTCTGTTCCGTTAGTGAGAGTGAGAGTGAGCCTGAGAATGTGTGTTGGGAGTGCTGGGAGGCAAGGCAAAGGCAGATGGCCAGAGTGTGTTTGGCTGTGAAAGCGGTGTCAAGGGAAGGTGAGGACCAGCAACAGCTCTAAGCCCTTAGGCCTATCGTATGGGAGAAATGGCTTGGGTGTTTGCACTTTGGGAGGTGGTCTGTGCCAGGAGTGAGAGTGAGATTGAACCTGAGAATGTGTGTTGGGAGTGCTGGGAGGCAAAGCCAGGGTAGATGGCCAGAGTGTGTTTGGCTGTGAAAGCGGTGTCAAGGGAAGGTGAGGACCAGCAACAGCTCTAAGCCCTTACATGTAGCGTGCCTCCGAAATAGCTTGGGTGTTGGCACTTTGGGAGGTGGTCTGTGCCAAGAGTGAGACTGTGTGTTGGGAGTGCTGGGAGGCAAGGCAAAGGCAGATGGGCAGAATGTGTTTGTCTGTGAAAGCGGTGTCAAGGGAAGGTGAGGACCAGCAACAGCTCTAAGCCCATTAGGCCTGTCGCCTGGGAGAAATGGCTTGCGTGTTGTCACTATGGGAGGTGGTCTGTGCCGGGATTGACAGTGAGATTGCACCTGAGAATGTGTGTTGGGAGTGCTGGGAGGCAAAGCCAGGGCAGATTCCCAGAGTGTGTTTGGCTGTGAAAGCGGTGTCAAGGGAAGGTAAGGACCAGCCACAGCTCTAAGCCCTTAGGCCTATCGTATGGGAGAAATGGCTTGCACGTCTGCACTTTGGGAGGTGGTCTGTGCCAGGAGTGAGAGTTAGATTGCGCCTGAGAATGTGTGTTGGGAGTGCTGGGAGGCAAAGCCAGGCTAGATGGGCAGAGTGTGTTTGGCTGTGAAAGCGCTGTGAAGGGAAGGTGAGGACCAGCAACAGCTCTGAGCCCTTAGATGTAGCGTGTGTCAGAAACCGCTTGGGTGCTGGCACTTTGGGAGGTGGTGTGTGCCGAGAGTGAGAGTGTGTTGGGATTGCCGGGAGGCAAGGCAAAGGCAGATGGCCAGAGTGTGTTTGGCTGTGAAAGCGGTGTCAAGGGAAGGTGAGGACCAGCATCTGCTCTAAGCCCTTAGATGTAGCGTGCGTCAGAAATCGCTTGGTTGTTGGCACTTTGGGAGGTGGTGTGTGCCGAGAGTGAGAGTGTGTTGGGATTGCCGGGAGGCAAGGCAAAGGCAGATGGGCAGAGTGTGTTTGGCTGTGAAAGCGGTGTCAAGGGAAGGTGATGACCAGCATCAGCTCTAAGCCCTTAGGCCTATCGTATGGTAGAAATGGCTTCGGTGTTTGCACTTTGGGAGGTGGTCTGTGCCAGGAGTGAGAGTGAGATTGAACCTGAGAATGTGTGTTGGGAGTGCTGGGAGGCAAGGTAAAGGCAGATGGCCAGAGTGTGTTTGGCTGTGAAAGCGGTGTCAAGGGAAGGTGAGGACCAGCAACTGCTCTAAGCCCTTAGATGTAGCGTGCGTCAGAAATCGCTTGGACGTTTGCACTTTGGGAGTTGGTCTGTGCTGGGAGTGAGAGTGAGAGCCTGAGTGAGCCTGAGAATGTGTGTTGGCAGTGCCGGGAGGCAAGGTAAAGGCAGATGGCCAGAGTGTGTTTATCTGTGAAAGCACTGTGAAGGGAAGGTGAGGACCAGCAACAGCTCTGAGCCCTTAGATGTAGCGTGCGTCAGAACTCGCTTGGTTGTTGGCACTTTGGGAGGTGGTGTGTGCCGAGAGTGAGAGTGTGTTGGGATTGCCGGGAGGCAAGGCAAAGGCAGATGGGCAGAGTGTGTTTGTCTGTGAAAGCGGTGTCAAGGGAAGGTGAGGACCAGCAACAGCTCTAATCCCTTAGGCCTATCGTATGGGAGAAATGGCTTGGACGTTTGCACTTTGGGAAGTGGTCTGTTCCGTTAGTGAGAGTGAGAGTGAGCCTGAGAATGTGTGTTGGGAGTGCTGGGAGGCAAGGCAAAGGCAGATGGCCAGAGTGTGTTTGGCTGTGAAAGCGGTGTCAAGGGAAGGTGAGGACCAGCAACAGCTCTAAGCCCTTAGGCCTATCGTATGGGAGAAATGGCTTGGGTGTTTGCACTTTGGGAGGTGGTCTGTGCCAGGAGTGAGAGTGAGATTGAACCTGAGAATGTGTGTTGGGAGTGCTGGGAGGCAAAGCCAGGGTAGATGGGCAGAGTGTGTTTGGCTGTGAAAGCGGTGTCAAGGGAAGGTGAGGACCAGCAACAGCTCTAAGCCCTTACATGTAGCGTGCCTCCGAAATAGCTTGGGTGTTGGCACTTTGGGAGGTGGTCTGTGCCAAGAGTGAGACTGTGTGTTGGGAGTGCTGGGAGGCAAGGCAAAGGCAGATGGGCAGAATGTGTTTGTCTGTGAAAGCGGTGTCAAGGGAAGGTGAGGACCAGCAACAGCTCTAAGCCCATTAGGCCTGTCGCCTGGGAGAAATGGCTTGCGTGTTGTCACTATGGGAGGTGGTCTGTGCCGGGAGTGACAGTGAGATTGCACCTGAGAATGTGTGTTGGGAGTGCTGGGAGGCAAAGCCAGGGCAGATTCCCAGAGTGTGTTTGGCTGTGAAAGCGGTGTCAAGGGAAGGTAAGGACCAGCCACAGCTCTAAGCCCTTAGGCCTATCGTATGGGAGAAATGGCTTGCACGTCTGCACTTTGGGAGGTGGTCTGTGCCAGGAGTGAGAGTTAGATTGCGCCTGAGAATGTGTGTTGGGAGTGCTGGGAGGCAAAGCCAGGCTAGATGGGCAGAGTGTGTTTGGCTGTGAAAGCGCTGTGAAGGGAAGGTGATGACCAGCAACAGCTCTGAGCCCTTAGATGTAGCGTGTGTCAGAAACCGCTTGGGTGCTGGCACTTTGGGAGGTGGTGTGTGCCGAGAGTGAGAGTGTGTTGGGATTGCCGGGAGGCAAGGCAAAGGCAGATGGCCAGAGTGTGTTTGGCTGTGAAAGCGGTGTCAAGGGAAGGTGAGGACCAGCATCTGCTCTAAGCCCTTAGATGTAGCGTGCGTCAGAAATCGCTTGGTTGTTGGCACTTTGGGAGGTGGTGTGTGCCGAGAGTGAGAGTGTGTTGGGATTGCCGGGAGGCAAGGCAAAGGCAGATGGCCAGAGTGTGTTTGTCTGTGAAAGCGCTGTGAAGGGAAGGTGATGACCAGCAACAACTCTAAGCCCTTAGGCCTATCGTATGGGAGAAATGGCTTGGGTGTTTGCACTTTGGGAGGTGGTCTGTGCCGGGAGTGAGAGTGAGAGTGAGCCTGAGAATGTGTGTTGGGAGTGCTGGGAGGCAAGGTAAAGGCAGATGGCCAGAGTGTGTTTGGCTGTGAAAGCGGTGTCAAGGGAAGGTGAGGACCAGCAACAGCTCTAAGCCCTTAGATGTAGCGTGCGTCAGAAATCGCTTGGACGTTTGCACTTTGGGAGTTGGTCTGTGCTGGGAGTGAGAGTGAGAGCCTGAGTGAGCCTGAGAATGTGTGTTGGCAGTGCCGGGAAGCAAGGTAAAGGCAGATGGCCAGAGTGTGTTTGGCTGTGAAAGCGCTGTGAAGGGAAGGTGAGGACCAGCAACAGCTCTGAGCCCTTAGATGTAGCGTGCGTCAGAACTCGCTTGGTTGTTGGCACTTTGGGAGGTGGTGTGTGCCGAGAGTGAGAGTGTGTTGGGATTGCCGGGAGGCAAGGCAAAGGCAGATGGGCAGAGTGTGTTTGTCTGTGAAAGCGGTGTCAAGGGAAGGTGAGGACCAGCAACAGCTCTAATCCCTTAGGCCTATCGTATGGGAGAAATGGCTTGGACGTTTGCACTTTGGGAAGTGGTCTGTTCCGGGAGTGAGAGTGAGATTGAGTCTGAGAATGTGTGTTGGGAGTGCTGGGAGGCAAGGCAAAGGCAGATGGGCAGAGTGTGTTTGGCTGTGAAAGCGGTGTCAAGGGAAGGTGAGGACCAGCATCAGCTCTAAGCCCTTAGGCCTATCGTATAGGAGAAATGGCTTCGGTGTTTGCACTTTGGGAGGTGGTCTGTGCCAGGAGTGAGAGTGAGATTGAACCTGAGAATGTGTGTTGGGAGTGCTGGGTGGCAAAGCCAGGGTAGATGGCCAGAGTGTGTTTGGCTGTGAAAGCGGTGTCAAGGGAAGGTGAGGACCAGCAACAGCTCTAAGCCCTTACATGTAGCGTGCCTCCGAAATAGCTTGGGTGTTGGCACTTTGGGAGGTGGTGTGTGCCAAGAGTGAGACTGTGTGTTGGGAGTGCTGGGAGGCAAGGCAAAGGCAGATGGGCAGAGTGTGTTTGGCTGTGAAAGCGGTGTCAAGGGAAGGTGAGGACCAGCAACAGCTCTAAGCCCTTAGGCCTATCGTATGGGAGAAATGGCTCGGACGTTTGCACTTTGGGAGGTGGTCTGTGCCGGTAGTGAGAGTGAGAGTGAGACTGAGAATGTGTGTTGGGAGTGCTGGTAGGCAAGGCAAAGGCCGATGGGCAGAGTGTGTTTGGCTGTGAAAGCGGTGTGAAGGGAAGGTGAGGACCAGCATCAGCTCTAAGCCCTTAGGCCTATCGTATGGGAGAAATGGCTTGGGTGTTTGCACTTTGGGAAGTGGTCTGTGCCGGGAGTGAGAGTGAGATTGAGTCTGAGAATGTGTGTTGGGAGTGCTGGGAGGCAAGGCAAAGGCCGATGGGCAGAGTGTGTTTGGCTGTGAAAGCGGTGTCAAGGGAAGGTGAGGACCAGCAACAACTCTAAGCCCATTAGGCCTGTCGCCTGGGAGAAATGGCTTGCGTGTTGTCACTATGGGAGGTGGTCTGTGCCGGGAGTGACAGTGAGATTGCACCTGAGAATGTGTGTTGGGAGTGCTGGGAGGCAAAGCCAGGGCAGATTCCCAGAGTGTGTTTGGCTGTGAAAGCGGTGTCAAGGCAAGGTAAGGACCAGCCACAGCTCTAAGCCCTTAGGCCTATCGTATGGGAGAAATGGCTTGCACGTCTGCACTTTGGGAGGTGGTCTGTGCCAGGAGTGAGAGTTAGATTGCGCCTGAGAATGTGTGTTGGGAGTGCTGGGAGGCAAAGCCAGGCTAGATGGGCAGAGTGTGTTTGGCTGTGAAAGCGCTGTGAAGGGAAGGTGATGACCAGCAACAGCTCTGAGCCCTTAGATGTAGCGTGTGTCAGAAACCGCTTGGGTGCTGGCACTTTGGGAGGTGGTGTGTGCCGAGAGTGAGAGTGTGTTGGGATTGCCGGGAGGCAAGGCAAAGGCAGATGGCCAGAGTGTGTTTGGCTGTGAAAGCGGTGTCAAGGGAAGGTGAGGACCAGCATCTGCTCTAAGCCCTTAGATGTAGCGTGCGTCAGAAATCGCTTGGTTGTTGGCACTTTGGGAGGTGGTTTGTGCCGAGAGTGAGAGTGTGTTGGGATTGCCGGGAGGCAAGGCAAAGGCAGATGGGCAGAGTGTGTTTGTCTGTGAAAGCGGTGTCAAGGGAAGGTGAGGACCAGCAACAGCTCTAATCCCTTAGGCCTATCGTATGGGAGAAATGGCTTGGACGTTTGCACTTTGGGAAGTGGTCTGTTCCGTTAGTGAGAGTGAGAGTGAGCCTGAGAATGTGTGTTGGGAGTGCTGGGAGGCAAGGCAAAGGCAGATGGGCAGAGTGTGTTTGGCTGTGAAAGCGGTGTCAAGGGAAGGTGAGGACCAGCATCAGCTCTAAGCCCTTAGGCCTATCGTATAGGAGAAATGGCTTCGGTGTTTGCACTTTGGGAGGTGGTCTGTGCCAGGAGTGAGAGTGAGATTGAACCTGAGAATGTGTGTTGGGAGTGCTGGGTGGCAAAGCCAGGGTAGATGGCCAGAGTGTGTTTGGCTGTGAAAGCGGTGTCAAGGGAAGGTGAGGACCAGCAACAGCTCTAATCCCTTAGGCCTATCGTATGGGAGAAATGGCTTGGACGTTTGCACTTTGGGAAGTGGTCTGTTCCGGGAGTGAGAGTGAGAGTGAGCCTGAGAATGTGTGTTGGGAGTGCTGGGAGGCAAGGCAAAGGCAGATGGGCAGAGTGTGTTTGGCTGTGAAAGCGGTGTCAAGGGAAGGTGAGGACCAGCATCAGCTCTAAGCCCTTAGGCCTATCGTATAGGAGAAATGGCTTCGGTGTTTGCACTTTGGGAGGTGGTCTGTGCCAGGAGTGAGAGTGAGATTGAACCTGAGAATGTGTGTTGGGAGTGCTGGGTGGCAAAGCCAGGGTAGATGGCCAGAGTGTGTTTGGCTGTGAAAGCGGTGTCAAGGGAAGGTGAGGACCAGCAACAGCTCTAAGCCCTTACATGTAGCGTGCCTCCGAAATAGCTTGGGTGTTGGCACTTTGGGAGGTGGTCTGTGCCAAGAGTGAGACTGTGTGTTGGGAGTGCTGGGAGGCAAGGCAAAGGCAGATGGGCAGAATGTGTTTGTCTGTGAAAGCGGTGTCAAGGGAAGGTGAGGACCAGCAACAGCTCTAAGCCCATTAGGCCTGTCGCCTGGGAGAAATGGCTTGCGTGTTGTCACTATGGGAGGTGGTCTGTGCCGGGAGTGAGAGTGAGATTGCACCTGAGAATGTGTTTTGGGAGTGCTGGGAGGCAAAGCCAGGGCAGATTCCCAGAGTGTGTTTGGCTGTGAAAGCGGTGTCAAGGGAAGATAAGGACCAGCCACAGCTCTAAGCCCTTAGGCCTATCGTATGGGAGAAATGGGTTGCACGTCTGCACTTTGGGAGGTGGTCTGTGCCAGGAGTGAGAGTTAGATTGCGCCTGAGAATGTGTGTTGGGAGTGCTGGGAGGCAAAGCCAGGCTAGATGGCCAGAGTGTGTTTGCCTGTGAAAGCGCTGTGAAGGGAAGGTGATGACCAGCAACAGCTCTGAGCCCTTAGATGTAGCGTGTGTCAGAAACCGCTTGGGTGCTGGCACTTTGGGAGGTGGTGTGTGCCGAGAGTGAGAGTGTGTTGGGATTGCCGGGAGGCAAGGCAAAGGCAGATGGCCAGAGTGTGTTTGGCTGTGAAAGCGGTGTCAAGGGAAGGTGAGGACCAGCATCTGCTCTAAGCCCTTAGATGTAGCGTGCGTCAGAAATCGCTTGGTTGTTGGCACTTTGGGAGGTGGTGTGTGCCGAGAGTGAGAGTGTGTTGGGATTGCCGGGAGGCAAGGCAAAGGCAGATGGGCAGAGTGTGTTTGTCTGTGAAAGCGCTGTGAAGGGAAGGTGATGACCAGCAACAGCTCTAAGCCCTTAGGCCTATCGTATGGGAGAAATGGCTTGGGTGTTTGCACTTTGGGAGGTGGTCTGTGCCGGTAGTGAGAGTGAGAGTGAGCCTGAGAATGTGTGTTGGGAGTGCTGGGAGGCAAGGTAAAGGCAGATGGCCAGAGTGTGTTTGGCTGTGAAAGCGGTGTCAAGGGAAGGTGAGGACCAGCAACAGCTCTAAGCCCTTAGATGTAGCGTGCGTCAGAAATCGCTTGGACGTTTGCACTTTGGGAGTTGGTCTGTGCTGGGAGTGAGAGTGAGAGCCTGAGTGAGCCTGAGAATGTGTGTTGGCAGTGCCGGGAAGCAAGGTAAAGGCAGATGGCCAGAGTGTGTTTGGCTGTGAAAGCGCTGTGAAGGGAAGGTGATGACCAGCAACAGCTCTGAGCCCTTAGATGTAGCGTGCGTCAGAACTCGCTTGGTTGTTGGCACTTTGGGAGGTGGTGTGTGCCGAGAGTGAGAGTGTGTTGGGATTGCCGGGAGGCAAGGCAAAGGCAGATGGGCAGAGTGTGTTTGGCTGTGAAAGCGGTGTCAAGGGAAGGTGAGGACCAGCATCAGCTCTAAGCCCTTAGGCCTATCGTATAGGAGAAATGGCTTCGGTGTTTGCACTTTGGGAGGTGGTCTGTGCCAGGAGTGAGAGTGAGATTGAACCTGAGAATGTGTGTTGGGAGTGCTGGGTGGCAAAGCCAGGGTAGATGGGCAGAGTGTGTTTGGCTGTGAAAGCGGTGTCAAGGGAAGGTGAGGACCAGCAACAGCTCTAAGCCCTTACATGTAGCGTGCCTCCGAAATAGCTTGGGTGTTGGCACTTTGGGAGGTGGTCTGTGCCAAGAGTGAGACTGTGTGTTGGGAGTGCTGGGAGGCAAGGCAAAGGCAGATGGGCAGAATGTGTTTGTCTGTGAAAGCGGTGTCAAGGGAAGGTGAGGACCAGCAACAGCTCTAAGCCCATTAGGCCTGTCGCCTGGGAGAAATGGCTTGCGTGTTGTCACTATGGGAGGTGGTCTGTGCCGGGAGTGACAGTGAGATTGCACCTGAGAATGTGTGTTGGGAGTGCTGGGAGGCAAAGCCAGGGCAGATTCCCAGAGTGTGTTTGGCTGTGAAAGCGGTGTCAAGGCAAGGTAAGGACCAGCCACAGCTCTAAGCCCTTAGGCCTATCGTATGGGAGAAATGGCTTGCACGTCTGCACTTTGGGAGGTGGTCTGTGCCAGGAGTGAGAGTTAGATTGCGCCTGAGAATGTGTGTTGGGAGTGCTGGGAGGCAAAGCCAGGCTAGATGGGCAGAGTGTGTTTGGCTGTGAAAGCGCTGTGAAGGGAAGGTGATGACCAGCAACAGCTCTGAGCCCTTAGATGTAGCGTGTGTCAGAAACCGCTTGGGTGCTGGCACTTTGGGAGGTGGTGTGTGCCGAGAGTGAGAGTGTTTTGGGAGTGGTGGGAGTTGAGGCAAAGGCAGATGGCCAGAGTGTGTTTGGCTGTGAAAGCGGTGTCAAGGGAAGGTGAGGACCAGCCACATCTCTAAGCCCTTAGATGTAGCGTGCGTCAGAAATCGCTTGGACGTTTGCACTTTGGGAGTTGGTCTGTGCTGGGAGTGAGAGTGAGAGCCTGAGTGAGCCTGAGAATGTGTGTTGGCAGTGCCGGGAGGCAAGGTAGAGGCAGATGGCCAGAGTGTGTTTGTCTGTGAAAGCGCTGTGAAGGGAAGGTGATGACCAGCAACAGCTCTAAGCCCTTAGATGTAGCGTGCGTCAGAAATCGCTTGGTTGTTGGCACTTTGGAAGGTAGTGTGTTCCGAGAGTGAGAGTGTGTTGGGATTGCCGGGAGGCAAGGCAAAGGCAGATGGGCAGAGTGTGTTTGGCTGTGAAAGCGGTGTCAAGGGAAGGTGAGGACCAGCAACAGCTCTAAGCCCTTAGGCCTATCGTATGGGAGAAATGGCTCGGACGTTTGCACTTTGGGAGGTGGTCTGTGCCGGTAGTGAGAGTGAGAGTGAGCCTGAGAATGTGTGTTGGGAGTGCTGGTAGGCAAGGCAAAGGCCGATGGGCAGAGAGTGTTTGGCTGTGAAAGCGGTGTGAAGGGAAGGTGAGGACCAGCATCAGCTCTAAGCCCTTAGGCCTATCGTATGGGAGAAATGGCTTGGGTGTTTGCACTTTGGGAAGTGGTCTGTGCCGGGAGTGAGAGTGAGATTGAGCCTGAGAATGTGTGTTGGGAGTGCTGGGAGGCAAGGCAAAGGCCGATGGGCAGAGTGTGTTTGGCTGTGAAAGCGGTGTCAAGGGAAGGTGAGGACCAGCAACAACTCTAAGCCCATTAGGCCTGTCGCCTGGGAGAAATGGCTTGCGTGTTGTCACTATGGGAGGTGGTCTGTGCCGGGAGTGACAGTGAGATTGCACCTGAGAATGTGTGTTGGGAGTGCTGGGAGGCAAAGCCAGGGCAGATTCCCAGAGTGTGTTTGGCTGTGAAAGCGGTGTCAAGGCAAGGTAAGGACCAGCCACAGCTCTAAGCCCTTAGGCCTATCGTATGGGAGAAGTGGCTTGCACGTCTGCACTTTGGGAGGTGGTCTGTGCCAGGAGTGAGAGTTAGATTGCGCCTGAGAATGTGTGTTGGGAGTGCTGGGAGGCAAAGCCAGGCTAGATGGGCAGAGTGTGTTTGGCTGTGAAAGCGCTGTGAAGGGAAGGTGATGACCAGCAACAGCTCTGAGCCCTTAGATGTAGCGTGTGTCAGAAACCGCTTGGGTGCTGGCACTTTGGGAGGTGGTGTGTGCCGAGAGTGAGAGTGTGTTGGGATTGCCGGGAGGCAAGGCAAAGGCAGATGGCCAGAGTGTGTTTGGCTGTGAAAGCGGTGTCAAGGGAAGGTGAGGACCAGCATCTGCTCTAAGCCCTTAGATGTAGCGTGCGTCAGAAATCGCTTGGTTGTTGGCACTTTGGGAGGTGGTTTGTGCCGAGAGTGAGAGTGTGTTGGGATTGCCGGGAGGCAAGGCAAAGGCAGATGGGCAGAGTGTGTTTGTCTGTGAAAGCGGTGTCAAGGGAAGGTAAGGACCAGCCACAGCTCTAAGCCCTTAGGCCTATCGTATGGGAGAAATGGCTTGCACGTCTGCACTTTGGGAGGTGGTCTGTGCCAGGAGTGAGAGTTAGATTGCGCCTGAGAATGTGTGTTGGGAGTGCTGGGAGGCAAAGCCAGGGCAGATTCCCAGAGTGTGTTTGGCTGTGAAAGCGGTGTCAAGGCAAGGTAAGGACCAGCCACAGCTCTAAGCCCTTAGGCCTATCGTATGGGAGAAATGGCTTGCACGTCTGCACTTTGGGAGGTGGTCTGTGCCAGGAGTGAGAGTTAGATTGCGCCTGAGAATGTGTGTTGGGAGTGCTGGGAGGCAAAGCCAGGCTAGATGGGCAGAGTGTGTTTGGCTGTGAAAGCGCTGTGAAGGGAAGGTGAGGAACAGCAACAGCTCTGAGCCCTTAGATGTAGCGTGTGTCAGAAACCGCTTGGGTGCTGGCACTTTGGAGGTGGTGTGTGCCGAGAGTGAGAGTGTGTTGGGATTGCCGGGAGGCAAGGCAAAGGCAGATGGGCAGAGTGTGTTTGGCTGTGAAAGCGGTGTCAAGGGAAGGTAAGGACCAGCATCAGCTCTAAGCCCTTAGGCCTATCGTATGGTAGAAATGGCTTCGGTGTTTGCACTTTGGGAGGTGGTCTGTGCCAGGAGTGAGAGTGAGATTGAACCTGAGAATGTGTGTTGGGAGTGCTGGGAGGCAAGGTAAAGGCAGATGGCCAGAGTGTGTTTGGCTGTGAAAGCGGTGTCAAGGGAAGGTGAGGACCAGCAACTGCTCTAAGCCCTTAGATGTAGCGTGCGTCAGAAATCGCTTGGACGTTTGCACTTTGGGAGTTGGTCTGTGCTGGGAGTGAGAGTGAGAGCCTGAGTGAGCCTGAGAATGTGTGTTGGCAGTGCCGGGAGGCAAGGTAAAGGCAGATGGCCAGAGTGTGTTTATCTGTGAAAGCACTGTGAAGGGAAGGTGAGGACCAGCAACAGCTCTGAGCCCTTAGATGTAGCGTGCATCAGAACTCGCTTGGTTGTTGGCACTTTGGGAGGTGGTGTGTGCCGAGAGTGAGAGTGTGTTGGGATTGCCGGGAGGCAAGGCAAAGGCAGATGGGCAGAGTGTGTTTGTCTGTGAAAGCGGTGTCAAGGGAAGGTGAGGACCAGCAACAGCTCTAATCCCTTAGGCCTATCGTATGGGAGAAATGGCTTGGACGTTTGCACTTTGGGAAGTGGTCTGTTCCGTTAGTGAGAGTGAGAGTGAGCCTGAGAATGTGTGTTGGGAGTGCTGGGAGGCAAGGCAAAGGCAGATGGCCAGAGTGTGTTTGGCTGTGAAAGCGGTGTCAAGGGAAGGTGAGGACCAGCAACAGCTCTAAGCCCTTAGGCCTATCGTATGGGAGAAATGGCGTGGGTGTTTGCACTTTGGGAGGTGGTCTGTGCCAGGAGTGAGAGTGAGATTGAACCTGAGAATGTGTGTTGGGAGTGCTGGGAGGCAAAGCCAGGGTAGATGGGCAGAGTGTGTTTGGCTGTGAAAGCGGTGTCAAGGGAAGGTGAGGACCAGCAACAGCTCTAAGCCCTTACATGTAGCGTGCCTCCGAAATAGCTTGGGTGTTGGCACTTTGGGAGGTGGTCTGTGCCAAGAGTGAGACTGTGTGTTGGGAGTGCTGGGAGGCAAGGCAAAGGCAGATGGGCAGAATGTGTTTGTCTGTGAAAGCGGTGTCAAGGGAAGGTGAGGACCAGCAACAGCTCTAAGCCCATTAGGCCTGTCGCCTGGGAGAAATGGCTTGCGTGTTGTCACTATGGGAGGTGGTCTGTGCCGGGAGTGACAGTGAGATTGCACCTGAGAATGTGTGTTGGGAGTGCTGGGAGGCAAAGCCAGGGCAGATTCCCAGAGTGTGTTTGGCTGTGAAAGCGGTGTCAAGGGAAGGTAAGGACCAGCCACAGCTCTAAGCCCTTAGGCCTATCGTATGGGAGAAATGGCTTGCACGTCTGCACTTTGGGAGGTGGTCTGTGCCAGGAGTGAGAGTTAGATTGCGCCTGAGAATGTGTGTTGGGAGTGCTGGGAGGCAAAGCCAGGCTAGATGGGCAGAGTGTGTTTGGCTGTGAAAGCGCTGTGAAGGGAAGGTGAGGACCAGCAACAGCTCTGAGCCCTTAGATGTAGTGTGTGTCAGAAACCGCTTGGGTGCTGGCACTTTGGGAGGTGGTGTGTGCCGAGAGTGAGAGTGTGTTGGGATTGCCGGGAGGCAAGGCAAAGGCAGATGGCCAGAGTGTGTTTGGCTGTGAAAGCGGTGTCAAGGGAAGGTGAGGACCAGCATGTGCTCTAAGCCCTTAGATGTAGCGTGCGTCAGAAATCGCTTGGTTGTTGGCACTTTGGGAGGTGGTGTGTGCCGAGAGTGAGAGTGTGTTGGGATTGCCGGGAGGCAAGGCAAAGGCAGATGGGCAGAGTGTGTTTGTCTGTGAAAGCGGTGTCAAGGGAAGGTGATGACCAGCAACAGCTCTAAGCCCTTAGGCCTATCGTATGGGAGAAATGGCTTGGGTGTTTGCACTTTGGGAGGTGGTCTGTGCCGGGAGTGAGAGTGAGCCTGAGAATGTGTGTTGGGAGTGCTGGGAGGCAAGGTAAAGGCAGATGGCCAGAGTGTGTTTGGCTGTGAAAGCGGTGTCAAGGGAAGGTGAGGACCAGCAACAGCTCTAATGCCTTAGGCCTATCGTATGGGAGAAATGGCTTGGACGTTTGCACTTTGGGAAGTGGTCTGTTCCGGGAGTGAGAGTGAGATTGAGTCTGAGAATGTGTGTTGGGAGTGCTGGGAGGCAAGGCAAAGGCCGATGGGCAGAGTGTGTTTGGCTGTGAAAGCGGTGTGAAGGGAAGGTGAGGACCAGCAACAGCTCTAATCCCTTAGGCCTATCGTATGGGAGAAATGGCTTGGACGTTTGCACTTTGGGAAGTGGTCTGTTCCGTTAGTGAGAGTGAGAGTGAGCCTGAGAATGTGTGTTGGGAGTGCTGGGAGGCAAGGCAAAGGCAGATGGGCAGAGTGTGTTTGGCTGTGAAAGCGGTGTCAAGGGAAGGTGAGGACCAGCATCAGCTCTAAGCCCTTAGGCCTATCGTATAGGAGAAATGGCTTCGGTGTTTGCACTTTGGGAGGTGGTCTGTGCCAGGAGTGAGAGTGAGATTGAACCTGAGAATGTGTGTTGGGAGTGCTGGGTGGCAAAGCCAGGGTAGATGGCCAGAGTGTGTTTGGCTGTGAAAGCGGTGTCAAGGGAAGGTGAGGACCAGCAACAGCTCTAAGCCCTTACATGTAGCGTGCCTCCGAAATAGCTTGGGTGTTGGCACTTTGGGAGGTGGTCTGTGCCAAGAGTGAGACTGTGTTTTGGGAGTGCTGGGAGGCAAGGCAAAGGCAGATGGGCAGAATGTGTTTGTCTGTGAAAGCGGTGTCAAGGGAAGGTGAGGACCAGCAACAGCTCTAAGCCCATTAGGCCTGTCGCCTGGGAGAAATGGCTTGCGTGTTGTCACTATGGGAGGTGGTCTGTGCCGGGAGTGACAGTGAGATTGCACCTGAGAATGTGTGTTGGGAGTGCTGGGAGGCAAAGCCAGGGCAGATTCCCAGAGTGTGTTTGGCTGTGAAAGCGGTGTCAAGGGAAGGTAAGGACCAGCCACAGCTCTAAGCCCTTAGGCCTATCGTATGGGAGAAATGGCTTGCACGTCTGCACTTTGGGAGGTGGTCTGTGCCAGGAGTGAGAGTTTGATTGCGCCTGAGAATGTGTGTTGGGAGTGCTGGGAGGCAAAGCCAGGGCAGATTCCCAGAGTGTGTTTGGCTGTGAAAGCGGTGTCAAGGCAAGGTAAGGACCAGCCACAGCTCTAAGCCCTTAGGCCTATCGTATGGGAGAAATGGCTTGCACGTCTGCACTTTGGGAGGTGGTCTGTGCCAGGAGAGAGAGTTAGATTGCGCCTGAGAATGTGTGTTGGGAGTGCTGGGAGGCAAAGCCAGGCTAGATGGGCAGAGTGTGTTTGGCTGTGAAAGCGCTGTGAAGGGAAGGTGAGGACCAGCAACAGCTCTGAGCCCTTAGATGTAGCGTGTGTCAGAAACCGCTTGGGTGCTGGCACTTTGGAGGTGGTGTGTGCCGAGAGTGAGAGTGTGTTGGGATTGCCGGGAGGCAAGGCAAAGGCAGATGGGCAGAGTGTGTTTGGCTGTGAAAGCGGTGTCAAGGGAAGGTAAGGACCAGCATCAGCTCTAAGCCCTTAGGCCTATCGTATGGTAGAAATGGCTTCGGTGTTTGCACTTTGGGAGGTGGTCTGTGCCAGGAGTGAGAGTGAGATTGAACCTGAGAATGTGTGTTGGGAGTGCTGGGAGGCAAGGTAAAGGCAGATGGCCAGAGTGTGTTTGGCTGTGAAAGCGGTGTCAAGGGAAGGTGAGGACCAGCAACTGCTCTAAGCCCTTAGATGTAGCGTGCGTCAGAAATCGCTTGGACGTTTGCACTTTGGGAGTTGGTCTGTGCTGGGAGTGAGAGTGAGAGCCTGAGTGAGCCTGAGAATGTGTGTTGGCAGTGCCGGGAGGCAAGGTAAAGGCAGATGGCCAGAGTGTGTTTATCTGTGAAAGCACTGTGAAGGGAAGGTGATGACCAGCAACAGCTCTGAGCCCTTAGATGTAGCGTGCGTGAGAACTCGCTTGGTTGTTGGCACTTTGGGAGGTGGTGTGTGCCGAGAGTGAGAGTGTGTTGGGATTGCCGGGAGGCAAGGCAAAGGCAGATGGGCAGAGTGTGTTTGTCTGTGAAAGCGGTGTCAAGGGAAGGTGAGGACCAGCAACAGCTCTAATCCCTTAGGCCTATCGTATGGGAGAAATGGCTTGGACGTTTGCACTTTGGGAAGTGGTCTGTTCCGTTAGTGAGAGTGAGAGTGAGCCTGAGAATGTGTGTTGGGAGTGCTGGGAGGCAAGGCAAAGGCAGATGGCCAGAGTGTGTTTGGCTGTGAAAGCGGTGTCAAGGGAAGGTGAGGACCAGCAACAGCTCTAAGCCCTTAGGCCTATCGTATGGGAGAAATGGCTTGGGTGTTTGCACTTTGGGAGGTGGTCTGTGCCAGGAGTGAGAGTGAGATTGAACCTGAGAATGTGTGTTGGGAGTGCTGGGAGGCAAAGCCAGGGTAGATGGCCAGAGTGTGTTTGGCTGTGAAAGCGGTGTCAAGGGAAGGTGAGGACCAGCAACAGCTCTAAGCCCTTACATGTAGCGTGCCTCCGAAATAGCTTGGGTGTTGGCACTTTGGGAGGTGGTCTGTGCCAAGAGTGAGACTGTGTGTTGGGAGTGCTGGGAGGCAAGGCAAAGGCAGATGGGCAGAATGTGTTTGTCTGTGAAAGCGGTGTCAAGGGAAGGTGAGGACCAGCAACAGCTCTAAGCCCATTAGGCCTGTCGCCTGGGAGAAATGGCTTGCGTGTTGTCACTATGGGAGGTGGTCTGTGCCGGGATTGACAGTGAGATTGCACCTGAGAATGTGTGTTGGGAGTGCTGGGAGGCAAAGCCAGGGCAGATTCCCAGAGTGTTTGGCTGTGAAAGCGGTGTCAAGGGAAGGTAAGGACCAGCCACAGCTCTAAGCCCTTAGGCCTATCGTATGGGAGAAATGGCTTGCACGTCTGCACTTTGGGAGGTGGTCTGTGCCAGGAGTGAGAGTTAGATTGCGCCTGAGAATGTGTGTTGGGAGTGCTGGGAGGCAAAGCCAGGCTAGATGGGCAGAGTGTGTTTGGCTGTGAAAGCGCTGTGAAGGGAAGGTGAGGACCAGCAACAGCTCTGAGCCCTTAGATGTAGCGTGTGTCAGAAACCGCTTGGGTGCTGGCACTTTGGGAGGTGGTGTGTGCCGAGAGTGAGAGTGTGTTGGGATTGCCGGGAGGCAAGGCAAAGGCAGATGGGCAGAGTGTGTTTGGCTGTGAAAGCGGTGTCAAGGGAAGGTGAGGACCAGCATCTGCTCTAAGCCCTTAGATGTAGCGTGCGTCAGAAATCGCTTGGTTGTTGGCACTTTGGGAGGTGGTGTGTGCCGAGAGTGAGAGTGTGTTGGGATTGCCGGGAGGCAAGGCAAAGGCAGATGGCCAGAGTGTGTTTGTCTGTGAAAGCGCTGTGAAGGGAAGGTGATGACCAGCAACAGCTCTAAGCCCTTAGGCCTATCGTATGGGAGAAATGGCTTGGGTGTTTGCACTTTGGGAGGTGGTCTGTGCCGGGAGTGAGAGTGAGAGTGAGCCTGAGAATGTGTGTTGGGAGTGCTGGGAGGCAAGGTAAAGGCAGATGGCCAGAGTGTGTTTGGCTGTGAAAGCGGTGTCAAGGGAAGGTGAGGACCAGCAACAGCTCTAAGCCCTTAGATGTAGCGTGCGTCAGAAATCGCTTGGACGTTTGCACTTTGGGAGTTGGTCTGTGCTGGGAGTGAGAGTGAGAGCCTGAGTGAGCCTGAGAATGTGTGTTGGCAGTGCCGGGAAGCAAGGTAAAGGCAGATGGCCAGAGTGTGTTTGGCTGTGAAAGCGCTGTGAAGGGAAGGTGAGGACCAGCAACAGCTCTGAGCCCTTAGATGTAGCGTGCGTCAGAACTCGCTTGGTTGTTGGCACTTTGGGAGGTGGTGTGTGCCGAGAGTGAGAGTGTGTTGGGATTGCCGGGAGGCAAGGCAAAGGCAGATGGGCAGAGTGTGTTTGTCTGTGAAAGCGGTGTCAAGGGAAGGTGAGGACCAGCAACAGCTCTAATCCCTTAGGCCTATCGTATGGGAGAAATGGCTTGGACGTTTGCACTTTGGGAAGTGGTCTGTTCCGTTAGTGAGAGTGAGAGTGAGCCTGAGAATGTGTGTTGGGAGTGCTGGGAGGCAAGGCAAAGGCAGATGGCCAGAGTGTGTTTGGCTGTGAAAGCGGTGTCAAGGGAAGGTGAGGACCAGCATCAGCTCTAAGCCCTTAGGCCTATCGTATAGGAGAAATGGCTTCGGTGTTTGCACTTTGGGAGGTGGTCTGTGCCAGGAGTGAGAGTGAGATTGAACCTGAGAATGTGTGTTGGGAGTGCTGGGTGGCAAAGCCAGGGTAGATGGCCAGAGTGTGTTTGGCTGTGAAAGCGGTGTCAAGGGAAGGTGAGGACCAGCAACAGCTCTAAGCCCTTACATGTAGCGTGCCTCCGAAATAACTTGGGTGTTGGCACTTTGGGAGGTGGTCTGTGCCAAGAGTGAGACTGTGTGTTGGGAGTGCTGGGAGGCAAGGCAAAGGCAGATGGGCAGAATGTGTTTGTCTGTGAAAGCGGTGTCAAGGGAAGGTGAGGACCAGCAACAGCTCTAAGCCCATTAGGCCTGTCGCCTGGGAGAAATGGCTTGCGTGTTGTCACTATGGGAGGTGGTCTGTGCCGGGAGTGACAGTGAGATTGCACCTGAGAATGTGTGTTGGGAGTGCTGGGAGGCAAAGCCAGGGCAGATTCCCAGAGTGTGTTTGGCTGTGAAAGCGGTGTCAAGGGAAGGTAAGGACCAGCCACAGCTCTAAGCCCTTAGGCCTATCGTATGGGAGAAATGGCTTGCACGTCTCCACTTTGGGAGGTGGTCTGTGCCAGGAGTGAGAGTTAGATTGCGCCTGAGAATGTGTGTTGGGAGTGCTGGGAGGCAAAGCCAGGCTAGATGGGCAGAGTGTGTTTGGCTGTGAAAGCGCTGTGAAGGGAAGGTGAGGACCAGCAACAGCTCTGAGCCCTTAGATGTAGTGTGTGTCAGAAACCGCTTGGGTGCTGGCACTTTGGGAGGTGGTGTGTGCCGAGAGTGAGAGTGTGTTGGGATTGCCGGGAGGCAAGGCAAAGGCAGATGGCCAGAGTGTGTTTGGCTGTGAAAGCGGTGTCAAGGGAAGGTGAGGACCAGCATCTGCTCTAAGCCCTTAGATGTAGCGTGCGTCAGAAATCGCTTGGTTGTTGGCACTTTGGGAGGTGGTGTGTGCCGAGAGTGAGAGTGTGTTGGGATTGCCGGGAGGCAAGGCAAAGGCAGATGGGCAGAGTGTGTTTGTCTGTGAAAGCGGTGTCAAGGGAAGGTGATGACCAGCAACAGCTCTAAGCCCTTAGGCCTATCGTATGGGAGAAATGGCTTGGGTGTTTGCACTTTGGGAGGTGGTCTGTGCCGGGAGTGAGAGTGAGCCTGAGAATGTGTGTTGGGAGTGCTGGGAGGCAAGGTAAAGGCAGATGGCCAGAGTGTGTTTGGCTGTGAAAGCGGTGTCAAGGGAAGGTGAGGACCAGCAACAGCTCTAATGCCTTAGGCCTATCGTATGGGAGAAATGGCTTGGACGTTTGCACTTTGGGAAGTGGTCTGTTCCGGGAGTGAGAGTGAGATTGAGTCTGAGAATGTGTGTTGGGAGTGCTGGGAGGCAAGGCAAAGGCCGATGGGCAGAGTGTGTTTGGCTGTGAAAGCGGTGTGAAGGGAAGGTGAGGACCAGCAACAGCTCTAATCCCTTAGGCCTATCGTATGGGAGAAATGGCTTGGACGTTTGCACTTTGGGAAGTGGTCTGTTCCGTTAGTGAGAGTGAGAGTGAGCCTGAGAATGTGTGTTGGGAGTGCTGGGAGGCAAGGCAAAGGCAGATGGGCAGAGTGTGTTTGGCTGTGAAAGCGGTGTCAAGGGAAGGTGAGGACCAGCATCAGCTCTAAGCCCTTAGGCCTATCGTATAGGAGAAATGGCTTCGGTGTTTGCACTTTGGGAGGTGGTCTGTGCCAGGAGTGAGAGTGAGATTGAACCTGAGAATGTGTGTTGGGAGTGCTGGGTGGCAAAGCCAGGGTAGATGGCCAGAGTGTGTTTGGCTGTGAAAGCGGTGTCAAGGGAAGGTGAGGACCAGCAACAGCTCTAAGCCCTTACATGTAGCGTGCCTCCGAAATAGCTTGGGTGTTGGCACTTTGGGAGGTGGTCTGTGCCAAGAGTGAGACTGTGTTTTGGGAGTGCTGGGAGGCAAGGCAAAGGCAGATGGGCAGAATGTGTTTGTCTGTGAAAGCGGTGTCAAGGGAAGGTGAGGACCAGCAACAGCTCTAAGCCCATTAGGCCTGTCGCCTGGGAGAAATGGCTTGCGTGTTGTCACTATGGGAGGTGGTCTGTGCCGGGAGTGACAGTGAGATTGCACCTGAGAATGTGTGTTGGGAGTGCTGGGAGGCAAAGCCAGGGCAGATTCCCAGAGTGTGTTTGGCTGTGAAAGCGGTGTCAAGGGAAGGTAAGGACCAGCCACAGCTCTAAGCCCTTAGGCCTATCGTATGGGAGAAATGGCTTGCACGTCTGCACTTTGGGAGGTGGTCTGTGCCAGGAGTGAGAGTTTGATTGCGCCTGAGAATGTGTGTTGGGAGTGCTGGGAGGCAAAGCCAGGGCAGATTCCCAGAGTGTGTTTGGCTGTGAAAGCGGTGTCAAGGCAAGGTAAGGACCAGCCACAGCTCTAAGCCCTTAGGCCTATCGTATGGGAGAAATGGCTTGCACGTCTGCACTTTGGGAGGTGGTCTGTGCCAGGAGAGAGAGTTAGATTGCGCCTGAGAATGTGTGTTGGGAGTGCTGGGAGGCAAAGCCAGGCTAGATGGGCAGAGTGTGTTTGGCTGTGAAAGCGCTGTGAAGGGAAGGTGAGGACCAGCAACAGCTCTGAGCCCTTAGATGTAGCGTGTGTCAGAAACCGCTTGGGTGCTGGCACTTTGGAGGTGGTGTGTGCCGAGAGTGAGAGTGTGTTGGGATTGCCGGGAGGCAAGGCAAAGGCAGATGGGCAGAGTGTGTTTGGCTGTGAAAGCGGTGTCAAGGGAAGGTAAGGACCAGCATCAGCTCTAAGCCCTTAGGCCTATCGTTTGGTAGAAATGGCTTCGGTGTTTGCACTTTGGGAGGTGGTCTGTGCCAGGAGTGAGAGTGAGATTGAACCTGAGAATGTGTGTTGGGAGTGCTGGGAGGCAAGGTAAAGGCAGATGGCCAGAGTGTGTTTGGCTGTGAAAGCGGTGTCAAGGGAAGGTGAGGACCAGCAACTGCTCTAAGCCCTTAGATGTAGCGTGCGTCAGAAATCGCTTGGACGTTTGCACTTTGGGAGTTGGTCTGTGCTGGGAGTGAGAGTGAGAGCCTGAGTGAGCCTGAGAATGTGTGTTGGCAGTGCCGGGAGGCAAGGTAAAGGCAGATGGCCAGAGTGTGTTTATCTGTGAAAGCACTGTGAAGGGAAGGTGATGACCAGCAACAGCTCTGAGCCCTTAGATGTAGCGTGCGTGAGAACTCGCTTGGTTGTTGGCACTTTGGGAGGTGGTGTGTGCCGAGAGTGAGAGTGTGTTGGGATTGCCGGGAGGCAAGGCAAAGGCAGATGGGCAGAGTGTGTTTGTCTGTGAAAGCGGTGTCAAGGGAAGGTGAGGACCAGCAACAGCTCTAATCCCTTAGGCCTATCGTATGGGAGAAATGGCTTGGACGTTTGCACTTTGGGAAGTGGTCTGTTCCGTTAGTGAGAGTGAGAGTGAGCCTGAGAATGTGTGTTGGGAGTGCTGGGAGGCAAGGCAAAGGCAGATGGCCAGAGTGTGTTTGGCTGTGAAAGCGGTGTCAAGGGAAGGTGAGGACCAGCAACAGCTCTAAGCCCTTAGGCCTATCGTATGGGAGAAATGGCTTGGGTGTTTGCACTTTGGGAGGTGGTCTGTGCCAGGAGTGAGAGTGAGATTGAACCTGAGAATGTGTGTTGGGAGTGCTGGGAGGCAAAGCCAGGGTAGATGGCCAGAGTGTGTTTGGCTGTGAAAGCGGTGTCAAGGGAAGGTGAGGACCAGCAACAGCTCTAAGCCCTTACATGTAGCGTGCCTCCGAAATAGCTTGGGTGTTGGCACTTTGGGAGGTGGTCTGTGCCAAGAGTGAGACTGTGTGTTGGGAGTGCTGGGAGGCAAGGCAAAGGCAGATGGGCAGAATGTGTTTGTCTGTGAAAGCGGTGTCAAGGGAAGGTGAGGACCAGCAACAGCTCTAAGCCCATTAGGCCTGTCGCCTGGGAGAAATGGCTTGCGTGTTGTCACTATGGGAGGTGGTCTGTGCCGGGATTGACAGTGAGATTGCACCTGAGAATGTGTGTTGGGAGTGCTGGGAGGCAAAGCCAGGGCAGATTCCCAGAGTGTTTGGCTGTGAAAGCGGTGTCAAGGGAAGGTAAGGACCAGCCACAGCTCTAAGCCCTTAGGCCTATCGTATGGGAGAAATGGCTTGCACGTCTGCACTTTGGGAGGTGGTCTGTGCCAGGAGTGAGAGTTAGATTGCGCCTGAGAATGTGTGTTGGGAGTGCTGGGAGGCAAAGCCAGGCTAGATGGGCAGAGTGTGTTTGGCTGTGAAAGCGCTGTGAAGGGAAGGTGAGGACCAGCAACAGCTCTGAGCCCTTAGATGTAGCGTGTGTCAGAAACCGCTTGGGTGCTGGCACTTTGGGAGGTGGTGTGTGCCGAGAGTGAGAGTGTGTTGGGATTGCCGGGAGGCAAGGCAAAGGCAGATGGGCAGAGTGTGTTTGGCTGTGAAAGCGGTGTCAAGGGAAGGTGAGGACCAGCATCTGCTCTAAGCCCTTAGATGTAGCGTGCGTCAGAAATCGCTTGGTTGTTGGCACTTTGGGAGGTGGTGTGTGCCGAGAGTGAGAGTGTGTTGGGATTGCCGGGAGGCAAGGCAAAGGCAGATGGCCAGAGTGTGTTTGTCTGTGAAAGCGCTGTGAAGGGAAGGTGATGACCAGCAACAGCTCTAAGCCCTTAGGCCTATCGTATGGGAGAAATGGCTTGGGTGTTTGCACTTTGGGAGGTGGTCTGTGCCGGGAGTGAGAGTGAGAGTGAGCCTGAGAATGTGTGTTGGGAGTGCTGGGAGGCAAGGTAAAGGCAGATGGCCAGAGTGTGTTTGGCTGTGAAAGCGGTGTCAAGGGAAGGTGAGGACCAGCAACAGCTCTAAGCCCTTAGATGTAGCGTGCGTCAGAAATCGCTTGGACGTTTGCACTTTGGGAGTTGGTCTGTGCTGGGAGTGAGAGTGAGAGCCTGAGTGAGCCTGAGAATGTGTGTTGGCAGTGCCGGGAAGCAAGGTAAAGGCAGATGGCCAGAGTGTGTTTGGCTGTGAAAGCGCTGTGAAGGGAAGGTGAGGACCAGCAACAGCTCTGAGCCCTTAGATGTAGCGTGCGTCAGAACTCGCTTGGTTGTTGGCACTTTGGGAGGTGGTGTGTGCCGAGAGTGAGAGTGTGTTGGGATTGCCGGGAGGCAAGGCAAAGGCAGATGGGCAGAGTGTGTTTGTCTGTGAAAGCGGTGTCAAGGGAAGGTGAGGACCAGCAACAGCTCTAATCCCTTAGGCCTATCGTATGGGAGAAATGGCTTGGACGTTTGCACTTTGGGAAGTGGTCTGTTCCGTTAGTGAGAGTGAGAGTGAGCCTGAGAATGTGTGTTGGGAGTGCTGGGAGGCAAGGCAAAGGCAGATGGCCAGAGTGTGTTTGGCTGTGAAAGCGGTGTCAAGGGAAGGTGAGGACCAGCATCAGCTCTAAGCCCTTAGGCCTATCGTATAGGAGAAATGGCTTCGGTGTTTGCACTTTGGGAGGTGGTCTGTGCCAGGAGTGAGAGTGAGATTGAACCTGAGAATGTGTGTTGGGAGTGCTGGGTGGCAAAGCCAGGGTAGATGGCCAGAGTGTGTTTGGCTGTGAAAGCGGTGTCAAGGGAAGGTGAGGACCAGCAACAGCTCTAAGCCCTTACATGTAGCGTGCCTCCGAAATAGCTTGGGTGTTGGCACTTTGGGAGGTGGTCTGTGCCAAGAGTGAGACTGTGTGTTGGGAGTGCTGGGAGGCAAGGCAAAGGCAGATGGGCAGAATGTGTTTGTCTGTGAAAGCGGTGTCAAGGGAAGGTGAGGACCAGCAACAGCTCTAAGCCCATTAG
The DNA here is from genome assembly GCF_030463565.1 of Pelecanus crispus. Taxonomy (NCBI): domain Eukaryota; kingdom Metazoa; phylum Chordata; class Aves; order Pelecaniformes; family Pelecanidae; genus Pelecanus; species Pelecanus crispus. The sequence goes on from NC_134648.1 coordinate 22,730,126, forward strand.
GCCTGTCGCCTGGGAGAAATGGCTTGCGTGTTGTCACTATGGGAGGTGGTCTGTGCCGGGAGTGACAGTGAGATTGCACCTGAGAATGTGTGTTGGGAGTGCTGGGAGGCAAAGCCAGGGCAGATTCCCAGAGTGTGTTTGGCTGTGAAAGCGGTGTCAAGGGAAGGTAAGGACCAGCCACAGCTCTAAGCCCTTAGGCCTATCGTATGGGAGAAATGGCTTGCACGTCTGCACTTTGGGAGGTGGTCTGTGCCAGGAGTGAGAGTTAGATTGCGCCTGAGAATGTGTGTTGGGAGTGCTGGGAGGCCAAGCCAGGGTAGATGGCCAGAGTGTGTTTGGCTGTGAAAGCGCTGTGAAGGGAAGGTGATGACCAGCAACAGCTCTGAGCCCTTAGATGTAGCGTGTGTCAGAAACCGCTTGGGTGCTGGCACTTTGGGAGGTGGTGTGTGCCGAGAGTGAGAGTGTTTTGGGAGTGGTGGGAGTTGAGGCAAAGGCAGATGCGCAGAGTGTGTTTGGCTGTGAAAGCGGTGTCAAGGGAAGGTGAGGACCAGCCACATCTCTAAGCCCTTAGATGTAGCGTGCGTCAGAAATCGCTTGGACGTTTGCACTTTGGGAGTTGGTCTGTGCTGGGAGTGAGAGTGAGAGCCTGAGTGAGCCTGAGAATGTGTGTTGGCAGTGCCGGGAGGCAAGGTAGAGGCAGATGGCCAGAGTGTGTTTGTCTGTGAAAGCGCTGTGAAGGGAAGGTGATGACCAGCAACAGCTCTAAGCCCTTAGATGTAGCGTGCGTCAGAAATCGCTTGGTTGTTGGCACTTTGGAAGGTAGTGTGTTCCGAGAGTGAGAGTGTGTTGGGATTGCCGGGAGGCAAGGCAAAGGCAGATGGGCAGAGTGTGTTTGGCTGTGAAAGCGGTGTCAAGGGAAGGTGAGGACCAGCAACAGCTCTAAGCCCTTAGGCCTATCGTATGGGAGAAATGGCTCGGACGTTTGCACTTTGGGAGGTGGTCTGTGCCGGTAGTGAGAGTGAGAGTGAGCCTGAGAATGTGTGTTGGGAGTGCTGGTAGGCAAGGCAAAGGCCGATGGGCAGAGTGTGTTTGGCTGTGAAAGCGGTGTGAAGGGAAGGTGAGGACCAGCATCAGCTCTAAGCCCTTAGGCCTATCGTATGGGAGAAATGGCTTGGGTGTTTGCACTTTGGGAAGTGGTCTGTGCCGGGAGTGAGAGTGAGATTGAGTCTGAGAATGTGTGTTGGGAGTGCTGGGAGGCAAGGCAAAGGCCGATGGGCAGAGTGTGTTTGGCTGTGAAAGCGGTGTCAAGGGAAGGTGAGGACCAGCAACAGCTCTAAGCCCATTAGGCCTGTCGCCTGGGAGAAATGGCTTGCGTGTTGTCACTATGGGAGGTGGTCTGTGCCGGGAGTGACAGTGAGATTGCACCTGAGAATGTGTGTTGGGAGTGCTGGGAGGCAAAGCCAGGGCAGATTCCCAGAGTGTGTTTGGCTGTGAAAGCGGTGTCAAGGCAAGGTAAGGACCAGCCACAGCTCTAAGCCCTTAGGCCTATCGTATGGGAGAAATGGCTTGCACGTCTGCACTTTGGGAGGTGGTCTGTGCCAGGAGTGAGAGTTAGATTGCGCCTGAGAATGTGTGTTGGGAGTGCTGGGAGGCAAAGCCAGGCTAGATGGGCAGAGTGTGTTTGGCTGTGAAAGCGCTGTGAAGGGAAGGTGAGGACCAGCAACAGCTCTGAGCCCTTAGATGTAGCGTGTGTCAGAAACCGCTTGGGTGCTGGCACTTTGGGAGGTGGTGTGTGCCGAGAGTGAGAGTGTGTTGGGATTGCCGGGAGGCAAGGCAAAGGCAGATGGCCAGAGTGTGTTTGGCTGTGAAAGCGGTGTCAAGGGAAGGTGAGGACCAGCATCTGCTCTAAGCCCTTAGATGTAGCGTGCGTCAGAAATCGCTTGGTTGTTGGCACTTTGGGAGGTGGTTTGTGCCGAGAGTGAGAGTGTGTTGGGATTGCCGGGAGGCAAGGCAAAGGCAGATGGGCAGAGTGTGTTTGTCTGTGAAAGCGGTGTCAAGGGAAGGTGAGGACCAGCAACAGCTCTAATCCCTTAGGCCTATCGTATGGGAGAAATGGCTTGGACGTTTGCACTTTGGGAAGTGGTCTGTTCCGTTAGTGAGAGTGAGAGTGAGCCTGAGAATGTGTGTTGGGAGTGCTGGGAGGCAAGGCAAAGGCAGATGGGCAGAGTGTGTTTGGCTGTGAAAGCGGTGTCAAGGGAAGGTGAGGACCAGCATCAGCTCTAAGCCCTTAGGCCTATCGTATAGGAGAAATGGCTTCGGTGTTTGCACTTTGGGAGGTGGTCTGTGCCAGGAGTGAGAGTGAGATTGAACCTGAGAATGTGTGTTGGGAGTGCTGGGTGGCAAAGCCAGGGTAGATGGGCAGAGTGTGTTTGGCTGTGAAAGCGGTGTCAAGGGAAGGTGAGGACCAGCAACAGCTCTAAGCCCTTACATGTAGCGTGCCTCCGAAATAGCTTGGGTGTTGGCACTTTGGGAGGTGGTCTGTGCCAAGAGTGAGACTGTGTGTTGGGAGTGCTGGGAGGCAAGGCAAAGGCAGATGGGCAGAATGTGTTTGTCTGTGAAAGCGGTGTCAAGGGAAGGTGAGGACCAGCAACAGCTCTAAGCCCATTAGGCCTGTCGCCTGGGAGAAATGGCTTGCGTGTTGTCACTATGGGAGGTGGTCTGTGCCGGGAGTGACAGTGAGATTGCACCTGAGAATGTGTGTTGGGAGTGCTGGGAGGCAAAGCCAGGGCAGATTCCCAGAGTGTGTTTGGCTGTGAAAGCGGTGTCAAGGGAAGGTAAGGACCAGCCACAGCTCTAAGCCCTTAGGCCTATCGTATGGGAGAAATGGCTTGCACGTCTGCACTTTGGGAGGTGGTCTGTGCCAGGAGTGAGAGTTTGATTGCGCCTGAGAATGTGTGTTGGGAGTGCTGGGAGGCAAAGCCAGGGCAGATTCCCAGAGTGTGTTTGGCTGTGAAAGCGGTGTCAAGGCAAGGTAAGGACCAGCCACAGCTCTAAGCCCTTAGGCCTATCGTATGGGAGAAATGGCTTGCACGTCTGCACTTTGGGAGGTGGTCTGTGCCAGGAGAGAGAGTTAGATTGCGCCTGAGAATGTGTGTTGGGAGTGCTGGGAGGCAAAGCCAGGCTAGATGGGCAGAGTGTGTTTGGCTGTGAAAGCGCTGTGAAGGGAAGGTGAGGACCAGCAACAGCTCTGAGCCCTTAGATGTAGCGTGTGTCAGAAACCGCTTGGGTGCTGGCACTTTGGAGGTGGTGTGTGCCGAGAGTGAGAGTGTGTTGGGATTGCCGGGAGGCAAGGCAAAGGCAGATGGCCAGAGTGTGTTTGGCTGTGAAAGCGGTGTCAAGGGAAGGTAAGGACCAGCATCAGCTCTAAGCCCTTAGGCCTATCGTATGGTAGAAATGGCTTCGGTGTTTGCACTTTGGGAGGTGGTCTGTGCCAGGAGTGAGATTGAGATTGAACCTGAGAATGTGTGTTGGGAGTGCTGGGAGGCAAGGTAAAGGCAGATGGCCAGAGTGTGTTTGGCTGTGAAAGCGGTGTCAAGGGAAGGTGAGGACCAGCAACTGCTCTAAGCCCTTAGATGTAGCGTGCGTCAGAAATCGCTTGGCCGTTTGCACTTTGGGAGTTGGTCTGTGCTGGGAGTGAGAGTGAGAGCCTGAGTGAGCCTGAGAATGTGTGTTGGCAGTGCCGGGAGGCAAGGTAAAGGCAGATGGCCAGAGTGTGTTTATCTGTGAAAGCACTGTGAAGGGAAGGTGAGGACCAGCAACAGCTCTGAGCCCTTAGATGTAGCGTGCGTCAGAACTCGCTTGGTTGTTGGCACTTTGGGAGGTGGTGTGTGCCGAGAGTGAGAGTGTGTTGGGATTGCCGGGAGGCAAGGCAAAGGCAGATGGGCAGAGTGTGTTTGTCTGTGAAAGCGGTGTCAAGGGAAGGTGAGGACCAGCAACAGCTCTAATCCCTTAGGCCTATCGTATGGGAGAAATGGCTTGGACGTTTGCACTTTGGGAAGTGGTCTGTTCCGTTAGTGAGAGTGAGAGTGAGCCTGAGAATGTGTGTTGGGAGTGCTGGGAGGCAAGGCAAAGGCAGATGGCCAGAGTGTGTTTGGCTGTGAAAGCGGTGTCAAGGGAAGGTGAGGACCAGCAACAGCTCTAAGCCCTTACATGTAGCGTGCCTCCGAAATAGCTTGGGTGTTGGCACTTTGGGAGGTGGTCTGTGCCAAGAGTGAGACTGTGTGTTGGGAGTGCTGGGAGGCAAGGCAAAGGCAGATGGGCAGAGTGTGTTTGTCTGTGAAAGCGGTGTCAAGGGAAGGTGAGGACCAGCAACAGCTCTAAGCCCATTAGGCCTGTCGCCTGGGAGAAATGGCTTGCGTGTTGTCACTATGGGAGGTGGTCTGTGCCGGGAGTGACAGTGAGATTGCACCTGAGAATGTGTGTTGGGAGTGCTGGGAGGCAAAGCCAGGGCAGATTCCCAGAGTGTGTTTGGCTGTGAAAGCGGTGTCAAGGGAAGGTAAGGACCAGCCACAGCTCTAAGCCCTTAGGCCTATCGTATGGGAGAAATGGCTTGCACGTCTGCACTTTGGGAGGTGGTCTGTGCCAGGAGTGAGAGTTAGATTGCGCCTGAGAATGTGTGTTGGGAGTGCTGGGAGGCAAAGCCAGGCTAGATGGGCAGAGTGTGTTTGGCTGTGAAAGCGCTGTGAAGGGAAGGTGAGGACCAGCAACAGCTCTGAGCCCTTAGATGTAGCGTGTGTCAGAAACCGCTTGGGTGCTGGCACTTTGGGAGGTGGTGTGTGCCGAGAGTGAGAGTGTGTTGGGATTGCCGGGAGGCAAGGCAAAGGCAGATGGCCAGAGTGTGTTTGGCTGTGAAAGCGGTGTCAAGGGAAGGTGAGGACCAGCATCTGCTCTAAGCCCTTAGATGTAGCGTGCGTCAGAAATCGCTTGGTTGTTGGCACTTTGGGAGGTGGTGTGTGCCGAGAGTGAGAGTGTGTTGGGATTGCCGGGAGGCAAGGCAAAGGCAGATGGCCAGAGTGTGTTTGTCTGTGAAAGCGCTGTGAAGGGAAGGTGATGACCAGCAACAGCTCTAAGCCCTTAGGCCTATCGTATGGGAGAAATGGCTTGGGTGTTTGCACTTTGGGAGGTGGTCTGTGCCGGGAGTGAGAGTGAGAGTGAGCCTGAGAATGTGTGTTGGGAGTGCTGGGAGGCAAGGTAAAGGCAGATGGCCAGAGTGTGTTTGGCTGTGAAAGCGGTGTCAAGGGAAGGTGAGGACCAGCAACAGCTCTAAGCCCTTAGATGTAGCGTGCGTCAGAAATCGCTTGGACGTTTGCACTTTGGGAGTTGGTCTGTGCTGGGAGTGAGAGTGAGAGCCTGAGTGAGCCTGAGAATGTGTGTTGGCAGTGCCGGGAAGCAAGGTAAAGGCAGATGGCCAGAGTGTGTTTGGCTGTGAAAGCGCTGTGAAGGGAAGGTGAGGACCAGCAACAGCTCTGAGCCCTTAGATGTAGCGTGCGTCAGAACTCGCTTGGTTGTTGGCACTTTGGGAGGTGGTGTGTGCCGAGAGTGAGAGTGTGTTGGGATTGCCGGGAGGCAAGGCAAAGGCAGATGGGCAGAGTGTGTTTGGCTGTGAAAGCGGTGTCAAGGGAAGGTGAGGACCAGCATCTGCTCTAAGCCCTTAGATGTAGCGTGCGTCAGAAATCGCTTGGTTGTTGGCACTTTGGGAGGTGGTGTGTGCCGAGAGTGAGAGTGTGTTGGGATTGCCGGGAGGCAAGGCAAAGGCAGATGGCCAGAGTGTGTTTGTCTGTGAAAGCGCTGTGAAGGGAAGGTGATGACCAGCAACAGCTCTAAGCCCTTAGGCCTATCGTATGGGAGAAATGGCTTGGGTGTTTGCACTTTGGGAGGTGGTCTGTGCCGGGAGTGAGAGTGAGAGTGAGCCTGAGAATGTGTGTTGGGAGTGCTGGGAGGCAAGGTAAAGGCAGATGGCCAGAGTGTGTTTGGCTGTGAAAGCGGTGTCAAGGGAAGGTGAGGACCAGCAACAGCTCTAAGCCCTTAGATGTAGCGTGCGTCAGAAATCGCTTGGACGTTTGCACTTTGGGAGTTGGTCTGTGCTGGGAGTGAGAGTGAGAGCCTGAGTGAGCCTGAGAATGTGTGTTGGCAGTGCCGGGAAGCAAGGTAAAGGCAGATGGCCAGAGTGTGTTTGGCTGTGAAAGCGCTGTGAAGGGAAGGTGAGGACCAGCAACAGCTCTGAGCCCTTAGATGTAGCGTGCGTCAGAACTCGCTTGGTTGTTGGCACTTTGGGAGGTGGTGTGTGCCGAGAGTGAGAGTGTGTTGGGATTGCCGGGAGGCAAGGCAAAGGCAGATGGGCAGAGTGTGTTTGTCTGTGAAAGCGGTGTCAAGGGAAGGTGAGGACCAGCAACAGCTCTAATCCCTTAGGCCTATCGTATGGGAGAAATGGCTTGGACGTTTGCACTTTGGGAAGTGGTCTGTTCCGTTAGTGAGAGTGAGAGTGAGCCTGAGAATGTGTGTTGGGAGTGCTGGGAGGCAAGGCAAAGGCAGATGGGCAGAGTGTGTTTGGCTGTGAAAGCGGTGTCAAGGGAAGGTGAGGACCAGCATCAGCTCTAAGCCCTTAGGCCTATCGTATAGGAGAAATGGCTTCGGTGTTTGCACTTTGGGAGGTGGTCTGTGCCAGGAGTGAGAGTGAGATTGAACCTGAGAATGTGTGTTGGGAGTGCTGGGTGGCAAAGCCAGGGTAGATGGCCAGAGTGTGTTTGGCTGTGAAAGCGGTGTCAAGGGAAGGTGAGGACCAGCAACAGCTCTAAGCCCTTACATGTAGCGTGCCTCCGAAATAGCTTGGGTGTTGGCACTTTGGGAGGTGGTCTGTGCCAAGAGTGAGACTGTGTGTTGGGAGTGCTGGGAGGCAAGGCAAAGGCAGATGGGCAGAATGTGTTTGTCTGTGAAAGCGGTGTCAAGGGAAGGTGAGGACCAGCAACAGCTCTAAGCGCATTAGGCCTGTCGCCTGGGAGAAATGGCTTGCGTGTTGTCACTATGGGAGGTGGTCTGTGCCGGGAGTGACAGTGAGATTGCACCTGAGAATGTGTGTTGGGAGTGCTGGGAGGCAAAGCCAGGGCAGATTCCCAGAGTGTGTTTGGCTGTGAAAGCGGTGTCAAGGGAAGGTAAGGACCAGCCACAGCTCTAAGCCCTTAGGCCTATCGTATGGGAGAAATGGCTTGCACGTCTCCACTTTGGGAGGTGGTCTGTGCCAGGAGTGAGAGTTAGATTGCGCCTGAGAATGTGTGTTGGGAGTGCTGGGAGGCCAAGCCAGGGTAGATGGCCAGAGTGTGTTTGGCTGTGAAAGCGCTGTGAAGGGAAGGTGATGACCAGCAACAGCTCTGAGCCCTTAGATGTAGCGTGTGTCAGAAACCGCTTGGGTGCTGGCACTTTGGGAGGTGGTGTGTGCCGAGAGTGAGAGTGTTTTGGGAGTGGTGGGAGTTGAGGCAAAGGCAGATGGGCAGAGTGTGTTTGGCTGTGAAAGCGGTGTCAAGGGAAGGTGAGGACCAGCCACATCTCTAAGCCCTTAGATGTAGCGTGCGTCAGAAATCGCTTGGACGTTTGCACTTTGGGAGTTGGTCTGTGCTGGGAGTGAGAGTGAGAGCCTGAGTGAGCCTGAGAATGTGTGTTGGCAGTGCCGGGAGGCAAGGTAGAGGCAGATGGCCAGAGTGTGTTTGTCTGTGAAAGCGCTGTGAAGGGAAGGTGATGACCAGCAACAGCTCTAAGCCCTTAGATGTAGCGTGCGTCAGAAATCGCTTGGTTGTTGGCACTTTGGAAGGTAGTGTGTTCCGAGAGTGAGAGTGTGTTGGGATTGCCGGGAGGCAAGGCAAAGGCAGATGGGCAGAGTGTGTTTGGCTGTGAAAGCGGTGTCAAGGGAAGGTGAGGACCAGCAACAACTCTAAGCCCATTAGGCCTGTCGCCTGGGAGAAATGGCTTGCGTGTTGTCACTATGGGAGGTGGTCTGTGCCGGGAGTGACAGTGAGATTGCACCTGAGAATGTGTGTTGGGAGTGCTGGGAGGCAAAGCCAGGGCAGATTCCCAGAGTGTGTTTGGCTGTGAAAGCGGTGTCAAGGGAAGGTAAGGACCAGCCACAGCTCTAAGCCCTTAGGCCTATCGTATGGGAGAAATGGCTTGCACGTCTGCACTTTGGGAGGTGGTCTGTGCCAGGAGTGAGAGTTAGATTGCGCCTGAGAATGTGTGTTGGGAGTGCTGGGAGGCAAGGCAAAGGCAGATGGCCAGAGTGTGTTTGGCTGTGAAAGCGGTGTCAAGGGAAGGTGAGGACCAGCATCTGCTCTAAGCCCTTAGATGTAGCGTGCGTCAGAAATCGCTTGGTTGTTGGCACTTTGGGAGGTGGTGTGTGCCGAGAGTGAGAGTGTGTTGGGATTGCCGGGAGGCAAGGCAAAGGCAGATGGCCAGAGTGTGTTTGTCTGTGAAAGCGCTGTGAAGGGAAGGTGATGACCAGCAACAGCTCTAAGCCCTTAGGCCTATCGTATGGGAGAAATGGCTTGGGTGTTTGCACTTTGGGAGGTGGTCTGTGCCGGGAGTGAGAGTGAGAGTGAGTCTGAGAATGTGTGTTGGGAGTGCTGGGAGGCAAGGTAAAGGCAGATGGCCAGAGTGTGTTTGGCTGTGAAAGCGGTGTCAAGGGAAGGTGAGGACCAGCAACAGCTCTAATGCCTTAGGCCTATCGTATGGGAGAAATGGCTTGGACGTTTGCACTTTGGGAACTGGTCTGTTCCGGGAGTGAGAGTGAGATTGAGTCTGAGAATGTGTGTTGGGAGTGCTGGGAGGCAAGGCAAAGGCCGATGGGCAGAGTGTGTTTGGCTGTGAAAGCGGTGTCAAGGGAAGGTAAGGACCAGCATCAGCTCTAAGCCCTTAGGCCTATCGTATGGTAGAAATGGCTTCGGTGTTTGCACTTTGGGAGGTGGTCTGTGCCAGGAGTGAGAGTGAGATTGAACCTGAGAATGTGTGTTGGGAGTGCTGGGAGGCAAGGTAAAGGCAGATGGCCAGAGTGTGTTTGGCTGTGAAAGCGGTGTCAAGGGAAGGTGAGGACCAGCAACTGCTCTAAGCCCTTAGATGTAGCGTGCGTCAGAAATCGCTTGGACGTTTGCACTTTGGGAGTTGGTCTGTGCTGGGAGTGAGAGTGAGAGCCTGAGTGAGCCTGAGAATGTGTGTTGGCAGTGCCGGGAGGCAAGGTAAAGGCAGATGGCCAGAGTGTGTTTATCTGTGAAAGCACTGTGAAGGGAAGGTGAGGACCAGCAACAGCTCTGAGCCCTTAGATGTAGCGTGCGTCAGAACTCGCTTGGTTGTTGGCACTTTGGGAGGTGGTGTGTGCCGAGAGTGAGAGTGTGTTGGGATTGCCGGGAGGCAAGGCAAAGGCAGATGGGCAGAGTGTGTTTGTCTGTGAAAGCGGTGTCAAGGGAAGGTGAGGACCAGCAACAGCTCTAATCCCTTAGGCCTATCGTATGGGAGAAATGGCTTGGACGTTTGCACTTTGGGAAGTGGTCTGTTCCGTTAGTGAGAGTGAGAGTGAGCCTGAGAATGTGTGTTGGGAGTGCTGGGAGGCAAGGCAAAGGCAGATGGCCAGAGTGTGTTTGGCTGTGAAAGCGGTGTCAAGGGAAGGTGAGGACCAGCAACAGCTCTAAGCCCTTAGGCCTATCGTATGGGAGAAATGGCTTGGGTGTTTGCACTTTGGGAGGTGGTCTGTGCCAGGAGTGAGAGTGAGATTGAACCTGAGAATGTGTGTTGGGAGTGCTGGGAGGCAAAGCCAGGGTAGATGGCCAGAGTGTGTTTGGCTGTGAAAGCGGTGTCAAGGGAAGGTGAGGACCAGCAACAGCTCTAAGCCCTTACATGTAGCGTGCCTCCGAAATAGCTTGGGTGTTGGCACTTTGGGAGGTGGTCTGTGCCAAGAGTGAGACTGTGTGTTGGGAGTGCTGGGAGGCAAGGCAAAGGCAGATGGGCAGAATGTGTTTGTCTGTGAAAGCGGTGTCAAGGGAAGGTGAGGACCAGCAACAGCTCTAAGCCCATTAGGCCTGTCGCCTGGGAGAAATGGCTTGCGTGTTGTCACTATGGGAGGTGGTCTGTGCCGGGATTGACAGTGAGATTGCACCTGAGAATGTGTGTTGGGAGTGCTGGGAGGCAAAGCCAGGGCAGATTCCCAGAGTGTGTTTGGCTGTGAAAGCGGTGTCAAGGGAAGGTAAGGACCAGCCACAGCTCTAAGCCCTTAGGCCTATCGTATGGGAGAAATGGCTTGCACGTCTGCACTTTGGGAGGTGGTCTGTGCCAGGAGTGAGAGTTAGATTGCGCCTGAGAATGTGTGTTGGGAGTGCTGGGAGGCAAAGCCAGGCTAGATGGGCAGAGTGTGTTTGGCTGTGAAAGCGCTGTGAAGGGAAGGTGAGGACCAGCAACAGCTCTGAGCCCTTAGATGTAGCGTGTGTCAGAAACCGCTTGGGTGCTGGCACTTTGGGAGGTGGTGTGTGCCGAGAGTGAGAGTGTGTTGGGATTGCCGGGAGGCAAGGCAAAGGCAGATGGCCAGAGTGTGTTTGGCTGTGAAAGCGGTGTCAAGGGAAGGTGAGGACCAGCATCTGCTCTAAGCCCTTAGATGTAGCGTGCGTCAGAAATCGCTTGGTTGTTGGCACTTTGGGAGGTGGTGTGTGCCGAGAGTGAGAGTGTGTTGGGATTGCCGGGAGGCAAGGCAAAGGCAGATGGGCAGAGTGTGTTTGGCTGTGAAAGCGGTGTCAAGGGAAGGTAAGGACCAGCATCAGCTCTAAGCCCTTAGGCCTATCGTATGGTAGAAATGGCTTCGGTGTTTGCACTTTGGGAGGTGGTCTGTGCCAGGAGTGAGAGTGAGATTGAACCTGAGAATGTGTGTTGGGAGTGCTGGGAGGCAAGGTAAAGGCAGATGGCCAGAGTGTGTTTGGCTGTGAAAGCGGTGTCAAGGGAAGGTGAGGACCAGCAACTGCTCTAAGCCCTTAGATGTAGCGTGCGTCAGAAATCGCTTGGACGTTTGCACTTTGGGAGTTGGTCTGTGCTGGGAGTGAGAGTGAGAGCCTGAGTGAGCCTGAGAATGTGTGTTGGCAGTGCCGGGAGGCAAGGTAAAGGCAGATGGCCAGAGTGTGTTTATCTGTGAAAGCACTGTGAAGGGAAGGTGAGGACCAGCAACAGCTCTGAGCCCTTAGATGTAGCGTGCGTCAGAACTCGCTTGGTTGTTGGCACTTTGGGAGGTGGTGTGTGCCGAGAGTGAGAGTGTGTTGGGATTGCCGGGAGGCAAGGCAAAGGCAGATGGGCAGAGTGTGTTTGTCTGTGAAAGCGGTGTCAAGGGAAGGTGAGGACCAGCAACAGCTCTAATCCCTTAGGCCTATCGTATGGGAGAAATGGCTTGGACGTTTGCACTTTGGGAAGTGGTCTGTTCCGTTAGTGAGAGTGAGAGTGAGCCTGAGAATGTGTGTTGGGAGTGCTGGGAGGCAAGGCAAAGGCAGATGGCCAGAGTGTGTTTGGCTGTGAAAGCGGTGTCAAGGGAAGGTGAGGACCAGCAACAGCTCTAAGCCCTTAGGCCTATCGTATGGGAGAAATGGCTTGGGTGTTTGCACTTTGGGAGGTGGTCTGTGCCAGGAGTGAGAGTGAGATTGAACCTGAGAATGTGTGTTGGGAGTGCTGGGAGGCAAAGCCAGGGTAGATGGGCAGAGTGTGTTTGGCTGTGAAAGCGGTGTCAAGGGAAGGTGAGGACCAGCAACAGCTCTAAGCCCTTACATGTAGCGTGCCTCCGAAATAGCTTGGGTGTTGGCACTTTGGGAGGTGGTCTGTGCCAAGAGTGAGACTGTGTGTTGGGAGTGCTGGGAGGCAAGGCAAAGGCAGATGGGCAGAATGTGTTTGTCTGTGAAAGCGGTGTCAAGGGAAGGTGAGGACCAGCAACAGCTCTAAGCCCATTAGGCCTGTCGCCTGGGAGAAATGGCTTGCGTGTTGTCACTATGGGAGGTGGTCTGTGCCGGGAGTGACAGTGAGATTGCACCTGAGAATGTGTGTTGGGAGTGCTGGGAGGCAAAGCCAGGGCAGATTCCCAGAGTGTGTTTGGCTGTGAAAGCGGTGTCAAGGGAAGGTAAGGACCAGCCACAGCTCTAAGCCCTTAGGCCTATCGTATGGGAGAAATGGCTTGCACGTCTGCACTTTGGGAGGTGGTCTGTGCCAGGAGTGAGAGTTAGATTGCGCCTGAGAATGTGTGTTGGGAGTGCTGGGAGGCAAGGCAAAGGCAGATGGCCAGAGTGTGTTTGGCTGTGAAAGCGGTGTCAAGGGAAGGTGAGGACCAGCATCTGCTCTAAGCCCTTAGATGTAGCGTGCGTCAGAAATCGCTTGGTTGTTGGCACTTTGGGAGGTGGTGTGTGCCGAGAGTGAGAGTGTGTTGGGATTGCCGGGAGGCAAGGCAAAGGCAGATGGCCAGAGTGTGTTTGTCTGTGAAAGCGCTGTGAAGGGAAGGTGATGACCAGCAACAGCTCTAAGCCCTTAGGCCTATCGTATGGGAGAAATGGCTTGGGTGTTTGCACTTTGGGAGGTGGTCTGTGCCGGGAGTGAGAGTGAGAGTGAGCCTGAGAATGTGTGTTGGGAGTGCTGGGAGGCAAGGTAAAGGCAGATGGCCAGAGTGTGTTTGGCTGTGAAAGCGGTGTCAAGGGAAGGTGAGGACCAGCAACAGCTCTAATGCCTTAGGCCTATCGTATGGGAGAAATGGCTTGGACGTTTGCACTTTGGGAACTGGTCTGTTCCGGGAGTGAGAGTGAGATTGAGTCTGAGAATGTGTGTTGGGAGTGCTGGGAGGCAAGGCAAAGGCCGATGGGCAGAGTGTGTTTGGCTGTGAAAGCGGTGTCAAGGGAAGGTAAGGACCAGCATCAGCTCTAAGCCCTTAGGCCTATCGTATGGTAGAAATGGCTTCGGTGTTTGCACTTTGGGAGGTGGTCTGTGCCAGGAGTGAGAGTGAGATTGAACCTGAGAATGTGTGTTGGGAGTGCTGGGAGGCAAGGTAAAGGCAGATGGCCAGAGTGTGTTTGGCTGTGAAAGCGGTGTCAAGGGAAGGTGAGGACCAGCAACTGCTCTAAGCCCTTAGATGTAGCGTGCGTCAGAAATCGCTTGGACGTTTGCACTTTGGGAGTTGGTCTGTGCTGGGAGTGAGAGTGAGAGCCTGAGTGAGCCTGAGAATGTGTGTTGGCAGTGCCGGGAGGCAAGGTAAAGGCAGATGGCCAGAGTGTGTTTATCTGTGAAAGCACTGTGAAGGGAAGGTGAGGACCAGCAACAGCTCTGAGCCCTTAGATGTAGCGTGCGTCAGAACTCGCTTGGTTGTTGGCACTTTGGGAGGTGGTGTGTGCCGAGAGTGAGAGTGTGTTGGGATTGCCGGGAGGCAAGGCAAAGGCAGATGGGCAGAGTGTGTTTGTCTGTGAAAGCGGTGTCAAGGGAAGGTGAGGACCAGCAACAGCTCTAATCCCTTAGGCCTATCGTATGGGAGAAATGGCTTGGACGTTTGCACTTTGGGAAGTGGTCTGTTCCGTTAGTGAGAGTGAGAGTGAGCCTGAGAATGTGTGTTGGGAGTGCTGGGAGGCAAGGCAAAGGCAGATGGCCAGAGTGTGTTTGGCTGTGAAAGCGGTGTCAAGGGAAGGTGAGGACCAGCAACAGCTCTAAGCCCTTAGGCCTATCGTATGGGAGAAATGGCTTGGGTGTTTGCACTTTGGGAGGTGGTCTGTGCCAGGAGTGAGAGTGAGATTGAACCTGAGAATGTGTGTTGGGAGTGCTGGGAGGCAAAGCCAGGGTAGATGGCCAGAGTGTGTTTGGCTGTGAAAGCGGTGTCAAGGGAAGGTGAGGACCAGCAACAGCTCTAAGCCCTTACATGTAGCGTGCCTCCGAAATAGCTTGGGTGTTGGCACTTTGGGAGGTGGTCTGTGCCAAGAGTGAGACTGTGTGTTGGGAGTGCTGGGAGGCAAGGCAAAGGCAGATGGGCAGAATGTGTTTGTCTGTGAAAGCGGTGTCAAGGGAAGGTGAGGACCAGCAACAGCTCTAAGCCCATTAGGCCTGTCGCCTGGGAGAAATGGCTTGCGTGTTGTCACTATGGGAGGTGGTCTGTGCCGGGAGTGACAGTGAGATTGCACCTGAGAATGTGTGTTGGGAGTGCTGGGAGGCAAAGCCAGGGCAGATTCCCAGAGTGTGTTTGGCTGTGAAAGCGGTGTCAAGGCAAGGTAAGGACCAGCCACAGCTCTAAGCCCTTAGGCCTATCGTATGGGAGAAATGGCTTGCACGTCTGCACTTTGGGAGGTGGTCTGTGCCAGGAGTGAGAGTTAGATTGCGCCTGAGAATGTGTGTTGGGAGTGCTGGGAGGCAAAGCCAGGCTAGATGGGCAGAGTGTGTTTGGCTGTGAAAGCGCTGTGAAGGGAAGGTGAGGACCAGCAACAGCTCTGAGCCCTTAGATGTAGCGTGTGTCAGAAACCGCTTGGGTGCTGGCACTTTGGGAGGTGGTGTGTGCCGAGAGTGAGAGTGTGTTGGGATTGCCGGGAGGCAAGGCAAAGGCAGATGGCCAGAGTGTGTTTGGCTGTGAAAGCGGTGTCAAGGGAAGGTGAGGACCAGCATCTGCTCTAAGCCCTTAGATGTAGCGTGCGTCAGAAATCGCTTGGTTGTTGGCACTTTGGGAGGTGGTGTGTGCCGAGAGTGAGAGTGTGTTGGGATTGCCGGGAGGCAAGGCAAAGGCAGATGGGCAGAGTGTGTTTGGCTGTGAAAGCGGTGTCAAGGGAAGGTAAGGACCAGCATCAGCTCTAAGCCCTTAGGCCTATCGTATGGTAGAAATGGCTTCGGTGTTTGCACTTTGGGAGGTGGTCTGTGCCAGGAGTGAGAGTGAGATTGAACCTGAGAATGTGTGTTGGGAGTGCTGGGAGGCAAGGTAAAGGCAGATGGCCAGAGTGTGTTTGGCTGTGAAAGCGGTGTCAAGGGAAGGTGAGGACCAGCAACTGCTCTAAGCCCTTAGATGTAGCGTGCGTCAGAAATCGCTTGGACGTTTGCACTTTGGGAGTTGGTCTGTGCTGGGAGTGAGAGTGAGAGCCTGAGTGAGCCTGAGAATGTGTGTTGGCAGTGCCGGGAGGCAAGGTAAAGGCAGATGGCCAGAGTGTGTTTATCTGTGAAAGCACTGTGAAGGGAAGGTGAGGACCAGCAACAGCTCTGAGCCCTTAGATGTAGCGTGCGTCAGAACTCGCTTGGTTGTTGGCACTTTGGGAGGTGGTGTGTGCCGAGAGTGAGAGTGTGTTGGGATTGCCGGGAGGCAAGGCAAAGGCAGATGGGCAGAGTGTGTTTGTCTGTGAAAGCGGTGTCAAGGGAAGGTGAGGACCAGCAACAGCTCTAATCCCTTAGGCCTATCGTATGGGAGAAATGGCTTGGACGTTTGCACTTTGGGAAGTGGTCTGTTCCGTTAGTGAGAGTGAGAGTGAGCCTGAGAATGTGTGTTGGGAGTGCTGGGAGGCAAGGCAAAGGCAGATGGCCAGAGTGTGTTTGGCTGTGAAAGCGGTGTCAAGGGAAGGTGAGGACCAGCAACAGCTCTAAGCCCTTAGGCCTATCGTATGGGAGAAATGGCTTGGGTGTTTGCACTTTGGGAGGTGGTCTGTGCCAGGAGTGAGAGTGAGATTGAACCTGAGAATGTGTGTTGGGAGTGCTGGGAGGCAAAGCCAGGGTAGATGGGCAGAGTGTGTTTGGCTGTGAAAGCGGTGTCAAGGGAAGGTGAGGACCAGCAACAGCTCTAAGCCCTTACATGTAGCGTGCCTCCGAAATAGCTTGGGTGTTGGCACTTTGGGAGGTGGTCTGTGCCAAGAGTGAGACTGTGTGTTGGGAGTGCTGGGAGGCAAGGCAAAGGCAGATGGGCAGAATGTGTTTGTCTGTGAAAGCGGTGTCAAGGGAAGGTGAGGACCAGCAACAGCTCTAAGCCCATTAGGCCTGTCGCCTGGGAGAAATGGCTTGCGTGTTGTCACTATGGGAGGTGGTCTGTGCCGGGAGTGACAGTGAGATTGCACCTGAGAATGTGTGTTGGGAGTGCTGGGAGGCAAAGCCAGGGCAGATTCCCAGAGTGTGTTTGGCTGTGAAAGCGGTGTCAAGGGAAGGTAAGGACCAGCCACAGCTCTAAGCCCTTAGGCCTATCGTATGGGAGAAATGGCTTGCACGTCTGCACTTTGGGAGGTGGTCTGTGCCAGGAGTGAGAGTTAGATTGCGCCTGAGAATGTGTGTTGGGAGTGCTGGGAGGCAAAGCCAGGCTAGATGGGCAGAGTGTGTTTGGCTGTGAAAGCGCTGTGAAGGGAAGGTGATGACCAGCAACAGCTCTGAGCCCTTAGATGTAGCGTGTGTCAGAAACCGCTTGGGTGCTGGCACTTTGGGAGGTGGTGTGTGCCGAGAGTGAGAGTGTGTTGGGATTGCCGGGAGGCAAGGCAAAGGCAGATGGCCAGAGTGTGTTTGGCTGTGAAAGCGGTGTCAAGGGAAGGTGAGGACCAGCATCTGCTCTAAGCCCTTAGATGTAGCGTGCGTCAGAAATCGCTTGGTTGTTGGCACTTTGGGAGGTGGTGTGTGCCGAGAGTGAGAGTGTGTTGGGATTGCCGGGAGGCAAGGCAAAGGCAGATGGCCAGAGTGTGTTTGTCTGTGAAAGCGCTGTGAAGGGAAGGTGATGACCAGCAACAGCTCTAAGCCCTTAGGCCTATCGTATGGGAGAAATGGCTTGGGTGTTTGCACTTTGGGAGGTGGTCTGTGCCGGGAGTGAGAGTGAGAGTGAGCCTGAGAATGTGTGTTGGGAGTGCTGGGAGGCAAGGTAAAGGCAGATGGCCAGAGTGTGTTTGGCTGTGAAAGCGGTGTCAAGGGAAGGTGAGGACCAGCAACAGCTCTAAGCCCTTAGATGTAGCGTGCGTCAGAAATCGCTTGGACGTTTGCACTTTGGGAGTTGGTCTGTGCTGGGAGTGAGAGTGAGAGCCTGAGTGAGCCTGAGAATGTGTGTTGGCAGTGCCGGGAAGCAAGGTAAAGGCAGATGGCCAGAGTGTGTTTGGCTGTGAAAGCGCTGTGAAGGGAAGGTGAGGACCAGCAACAGCTCTGAGCCCTTAGATGTAGCGTGCGTCAGAACTCGCTTGGTTGTTGGCACTTTGGGAGGTGGTGTGTGCCGAGAGTGAGAGTGTGTTGGGATTGCCGGGAGGCAAGGCAAAGGCAGATGGGCAGAGTGTGTTTGTCTGTGAAAGCGGTGTCAAGGGAAGGTGAGGACCAGCAACAGCTCTAATCCCTTAGGCCTATCGTATGGGAGAAATGGCTTGGACGTTTGCACTTTGGGAAGTGGTCTGTTCCGGGAGTGAGAGTGAGATTGAGTCTGAGAATGTGTGTTGGGAGTGCTGGGAGGCAAGGCAAAGGCAGATGGGCAGAGTGTGTTTGGCTGTGAAAGCGGTGTCAAGGGAAGGTGAGGACCAGCATCAGCTCTAAGCCCTTAGGCCTATCGTATAGGAGAAATGGCTTCGGTGTTTGCACTTTGGGAGGTGGTCTGTGCCAGGAGTGAGAGTGAGATTGAACCTGAGAATGTGTGTTGGGAGTGCTGGGTGGCAAAGCCAGGGTAGATGGCCAGAGTGTGTTTGGCTGTGAAAGCGGTGTCAAGGGAAGGTGAGGACCAGCAACAGCTCTAAGCCCTTACATGTAGCGTGCCTCCGAAATAGCTTGGGTGTTGGCACTTTGGGAGGTGGTGTGTGCCAAGAGTGAGACTGTGTGTTGGGAGTGCTGGGAGGCAAGGCAAAGGCAGATGGGCAGAATGTGTTTGTCTGTGAAAGCGGTGTCAAGGGAAGGTGAGGACCAGCAACAGCTCTAAGCCCATTAGGCCTGTCGCCTGGGAGAAATGGCTTGCGTGTTGTCACTATGGGAGGTGGTCTGTGCCGGGAGTGACAGTGAGATTGCACCTGAGAATGTGTGTTGGGAGTGCTGGGAGGCAAAGCCAGGGCAGATTCCCAGAGTGTGTTTGGCTGTGAAAGCGGTGTCAAGGGAAGGTAAGGACCAGCCACAGCTCTAAGCCCTTAGGCCTATCGTATGGGAGAAATGGCTTGCACGTCTCCACTTTGGGAGGTGGTCTGTGCCAGGAGTGAGAGTTAGATTGCGCCTGAGAATGTGTGTTGGGAGTGCTGGGAGGCCAAGCCAGGGTAGATGGCCAGAGTGTGTTTGGCTGTGAAAGCGCTGTGAAGGGAAGGTGATGACCAGCAACAGCTCTGAGCCCTTAGATGTAGCGTGTGTCAGAAACCGCTTGGGTGCTGGCACTTTGGGAGGTGGTGTGTGCCGAGAGTGAGAGTGTTTTGGGAGTGGTGGGAGTTGAGGCAAAGGCAGATGGCCAGAGTGTGTTTGGCTGTGAAAGCGGTGTCAAGGGAAGGTGAGGACCAGCCACATCTCTAAGCCCTTAGATGTAGCGTGCGTCAGAAATCGCTTGGACGTTTGCACTTTGGGAGTTGGTCTGTGCTGGGAGTGAGAGTGAGAGCCTGAGTGAGCCTGAGAATGTGTGTTGGCAGTGCCGGGAGGCAAGGTAGAGGCAGATGGCCAGAGTGTGTTTGTCTGTGAAAGCGCTGTGAAGGGAAGGTGATGACCAGCAACAGCTCTAAGCCCTTAGATGTAGCGTGCGTCAGAAATCGCTTGGTTGTTGGCACTTTGGAAGGTAGTGTGTTCCGAGAGTGAGAGTGTGTTGGGATTGCCGGGAGGCAAGGCAAAGGCAGATGGGCAGAGTGTGTTTGGCTGTGAAAGCGGTGTCAAGGGAAGGTGAGGACCAGCAACAGCTCTAAGCCCTTAGGCCTATCGTATGGGAGAAATGGCTCGGACGTTTGCACTTTGGGAGGTGGTCTGTGCCGGTAGTGAGAGTGAGAGTGAGCCTGAGAATGTGTGTTGGGAGTGCTGGTAGGCAAGGCAAAGGCCGATGGGCAGAGAGTGTTTGGCTGTGAAAGCGGTGTGAAGGGAAGGTGAGGACCAGCATCAGCTCTAAGCCCTTAGGCCTATCGTATGGGAGAAATGGCTTGGGTGTTTGCACTTTGGGAAGTGGTCTGTGCCGGGAGTGAGAGTGAGATTGAGCCTGAGAATGTGTGTTGGGAGTGCTGGGAGGCAAGGCAAAGGCCGATGGGCAGAGTGTGTTTGGCTGTGAAAGCGGTGTCAAGGGAAGGTGAGGACCAGCAACAACTCTAAGCCCATTAGGCCTGTCGCCTGGGAGAAATGGCTTGCGTGTTGTCACTATGGGAGGTGGTCTGTGCCGGGAGTGACAGTGAGATTGCACCTGAGAATGTGTGTTGGGAGTGCTGGGAGGCAAAGCCAGGGCAGATTCCCAGAGTGTGTTTGGCTGTGAAAGCGGTGTCAAGGCAAGGTAAGGACCAGCCACAGCTCTAAGCCCTTAGGCCTATCGTATGGGAGAAGTGGCTTGCACGTCTGCACTTTGGGAGGTGGTCTGTGCCAGGAGTGAGAGTTAGATTGCGCCTGAGAATGTGTGTTGGGAGTGCTGGGAGGCAAAGCCAGGCTAGATGGGCAGAGTGTGTTTGGCTGTGAAAGCGCTGTGAAGGGAAGGTGATGACCAGCAACAGCTCTGAGCCCTTAGATGTAGCGTGTGTCAGAAACCGCTTGGGTGCTGGCACTTTGGGAGGTGGTGTGTGCCGAGAGTGAGAGTGTGTTGGGATTGCCGGGAGGCAAGGCAAAGGCAGATGGCCAGAGTGTGTTTGGCTGTGAAAGCGGTGTCAAGGGAAGGTGAGGACCAGCATCTGCTCTAAGCCCTTAGATGTAGCGTGCGTCAGAAATCGCTTGGTTGTTGGCACTTTGGGAGGTGGTTTGTGCCGAGAGTGAGAGTGTGTTGGGATTGCCGGGAGGCAAGGCAAAGGCAGATGGGCAGAGTGTGTTTGTCTGTGAAAGCGGTGTCAAGGGAAGGTAAGGACCAGCCACAGCTCTAAGCCCTTAGGCCTATCGTATGGGAGAAATGGCTTGCACGTCTGCACTTTGGGAGGTGGTCTGTGCCAGGAGTGAGAGTTAGATTGCGCCTGAGAATGTGTGTTGGGAGTGCTGGGAGGCAAAGCCAGGGCAGATTCCCAGAGTGTGTTTGGCTGTGAAAGCGGTGTCAAGGCAAGGTAAGGACCAGCCACAGCTCTAAGCCCTTAGGCCTATCGTATGGGAGAAATGGCTTGCACGTCTGCACTTTGGGAGGTGGTCTGTGCCAGGAGAGAGAGTTAGATTGCGCCTGAGAATGTGTGTTGGGAGTGCTGGGAGGCAAAGCCAGGCTAGATGGGCAGAGTGTGTTTGGCTGTGAAAGCGCTGTGAAGGGAAGGTGAGGAACAGCAACAGCTCTGAGCCCTTAGATGTAGCGTGTGTCAGAAACCGCTTGGGTGCTGGCACTTTGGAGGTGGTGTGTGCCGAGAGTGAGAGTGTGTTGGGATTGCCGGGAGGCAAGGCAAAGGCAGATGGGCAGAGTGTGTTTGGCTGTGAAAGCGGTGTCAAGGGAAGGTAAGGACCAGCATCAGCTCTAAGCCCTTAGGCCTATCGTATGGTAGAAATGGCTTCGGTGTTTGCACTTTGGGAGGTGGTCTGTGCCAGGAGTGAGAGTGAGATTGAACCTGAGAATGTGTGTTGGGAGTGCTGGGAGGCAAGGTAAAGGCAGATGGCCAGAGTGTGTTTGGCTGTGAAAGCGGTGTCAAGGGAAGGTGAGGACCAGCAACTGCTCTAAGCCCTTAGATGTAGCGTGCGTCAGAAATCGCTTGGACGTTTGCACTTTGGGAGTTGGTCTGTGCTGGGAGTGAGAGTGAGAGCCTGAGTGAGCCTGAGAATGTGTGTTGGCAGTGCCGGGAGGCAAGGTAAAGGCAGATGGCCAGAGTGTGTTTATCTGTGAAAGCACTGTGAAGGGAAGGTGAGGACCAGCAACAGCTCTGAGCCCTTAGATGTAGCGTGCGTCAGAACTCGCTTGGTTGTTGGCACTTTGGGAGGTGGTGTGTGCCGAGAGTGAGAGTGTGTTGGGATTGCCGGGAGGCAAGGCAAAGGCAGATGGGCAGAGTGTGTTTGTCTGTGAAAGCGGTGTCAAGGGAAGGTGAGGACCAGCAACAGCTCTAATCCCTTAGGCCTATCGTATGGGAGAAATGGCTTGGACGTTTGCACTTTGGGAAGTGGTCTGTTCCGTTAGTGAGAGTGAGAGTGAGCCTGAGAATGTGTGTTGGGAGTGCTGGGAGGCAAGGCAAAGGCAGATGGCCAGAGTGTGTTTGGCTGTGAAAGCGGTGTCAAGGGAAGGTGAGGACCAGCAACAGCTCTAAGCCCTTAGGCCTATCGTATGGGAGAAATGGCTTGGGTGTTTGCACTTTGGGAGGTGGTCTGTGCCAGGAGTGAGAGTGAGATTGAACCTGAGAATGTGTGTTGGGAGTGCTGGGAGGCAAAGCCAGGGTAGATGGGCAGAGTGTGTTTGGCTGTGAAAGCGGTGTCAAGGGAAGGTGAGGACCAGCAACAGCTCTAAGCCCTTACATGTAGCGTGCCTCCGAAATAGCTTGGGTGTTGGCACTTTGGGAGGTGGTCTGTGCCAAGAGTGAGACTGTGTGTTGGGAGTGCTGGGAGGCAAGGCAAAGGCAGATGGGCAGAATGTGTTTGTCTGTGAAAGCGGTGTCAAGGGAAGGTGAGGACCAGCAACAGCTCTAAGCCCATTAGGCCTGTCGCCTGGGAGAAATGGCTTGCGTGTTGTCACTATGGGAGGTGGTCTGTGCCGGGAGTGACAGTGAGATTGCACCTGAGAATGTGTGTTGGGAGTGCTGGGAGGCAAAGCCAGGGCAGATTCCCAGAGTGTGTTTGGCTGTGAAAGCGGTGTCAAGGGAAGGTAAGGACCAGCCACAGCTCTAAGCCCTTAGGCCTATCGTATGGGAGAAATGGCTTGCACGTCTGCACTTTGGGAGGTGGTCTGTGCCAGGAGTGAGAGTTAGATTGCGCCTGAGAATGTGTGTTGGGAGTGCTGGGAGGCAAAGCCAGGCTAGATGGGCAGAGTGTGTTTGGCTGTGAAAGCGCTGTGAAGGGAAGGTGAGGACCAGCAACAGCTCTGAGCCCTTAGATGTAGTGTGTGTCAGAAACCGCTTGGGTGCTGGCACTTTGGGAGGTGGTGTGTGCCGAGAGTGAGAGTGTGTTGGGATTGCCGGGAGGCAAGGCAAAGGCAGATGGCCAGAGTGTGTTTGGCTGTGAAAGCGGTGTCAAGGGAAGGTGAGGACCAGCATGTGCTCTAAGCCCTTAGATGTAGCGTGCGTCAGAAATCGCTTGGTTGTTGGCACTTTGGGAGGTGGTGTGTGCCGAGAGTGAGAGTGTGTTGGGATTGCCGGGAGGCAAGGCAAAGGCAGATGGGCAGAGTGTGTTTGTCTGTGAAAGCGGTGTCAAGGGAAGGTGATGACCAGCAACAGCTCTAAGCCCTTAGGCCTATCGTATGGGAGAAATGGCTTGGGTGTTTGCACTTTGGGAGGTGGTCTGTGCCGGGAGTGAGAGTGAGCCTGAGAATGTGTGTTGGGAGTGCTGGGAGGCAAGGTAAAGGCAGATGGCCAGAGTGTGTTTGGCTGTGAAAGCGGTGTCAAGGGAAGGTGAGGACCAGCAACAGCTCTAATGCCTTAGGCCTATCGTATGGGAGAAATGGCTTGGACGTTTGCACTTTGGGAAGTGGTCTGTTCCGGGAGTGAGAGTGAGATTGAGTCTGAGAATGTGTGTTGGGAGTGCTGGGAGGCAAGGCAAAGGCCGATGGGCAGAGTGTGTTTGGCTGTGAAAGCGGTGTGAAGGGAAGGTGAGGACCAGCAACAGCTCTAATCCCTTAGGCCTATCGTATGGGAGAAATGGCTTGGACGTTTGCACTTTGGGAAGTGGTCTGTTCCGTTAGTGAGAGTGAGAGTGAGCCTGAGAATGTGTGTTGGGAGTGCTGGGAGGCAAGGCAAAGGCAGATGGGCAGAGTGTGTTTGGCTGTGAAAGCGGTGTCAAGGGAAGGTGAGGACCAGCATCAGCTCTAAGCCCTTAGGCCTATCGTATAGGAGAAATGGCTTCGGTGTTTGCACTTTGGGAGGTGGTCTGTGCCAGGAGTGAGAGTGAGATTGAACCTGAGAATGTGTGTTGGGAGTGCTGGGTGGCAAAGCCAGGGTAGATGGGCAGAGTGTGTTTGGCTGTGAAAGCGGTGTCAAGGGAAGGTGAGGACCAGCAACAGCTCTAAGCCCTTACATGTAGCGTGCCTCCGAAATAGCTTGGGTGTTGGCACTTTGGGAGGTGGTCTGTGCCAAGAGTGAGACTGTGTGTTGGGAGTGCTGGGAGGCAAGGCAAAGGCAGATGGGCAGAATGTGTTTGTCTGTGAAAGCGGTGTCAAGGGAAGGTGAGGACCAGCAACAGCTCTAAGCCCATTAGGCCTGTCGCCTGGGAGAAATGGCTTGCGTGTTGTCACTATGGGAGGTGGTCTGTGCCGGGAGTGACAGTGAGATTGCACCTGAGAATGTGTGTTGGGAGTGCTGGGAGGCAAAGCCAGGGCAGATTCCCAGAGTGTGTTTGGCTGTGAAAGCGGTGTCAAGGGAAGGTAAGGACCAGCCACAGCTCTAAGCCCTTAGGCCTATCGTATGGGAGAAATGGCTTGCACGTCTGCACTTTGGGAGGTGGTCTGTGCCAGGAGTGAGAGTTTGATTGCGCCTGAGAATGTGTGTTGGGAGTGCTGGGAGGCAAAGCCAGGGCAGATTCCCAGAGTGTGTTTGGCTGTGAAAGCGCTGTGAAGGGAAGGTGATGACCAGCAACAGCTCTGAGCCCTTAGATGTAGCGTGTGTCAGAAACCGCTTGGGTGCTGGCACTTTGGGAGGTGGTGTGTGCCGAGAGTGAGAGTGTTTTGGGAGTGGTGGGAGTTGAGGCAAAGGCAGATGCGCAGAGTGTGTTTGGCTGTGAAAGCGGTGTCAAGGGAAGGTGAGGACCAGCCACATCTCTAAGCCCTTAGATGTAGCGTGCGTCAGAAATCGCTTGGACGTTTGCACTTTGGGAGTTGGTCTGTGCTGGGAGTGAGAGTGAGAGCCTGAGTGAGCCTGAGAATGTGTGTTGGCAGTGCCGGGAGGCAAGGTAGAGGCAGATGGCCAGAGTGTGTTTGTCTGTGAAAGCGCTGTGAAGGGAAGGTGATGACCAGCAACAGCTCTAAGCCCTTAGATGTAGCGTGCGTCAGAAATCGCTTGGTTGTTGGCACTTTGGAAGGTAGTGTGTTCCGAGAGTGAGAGTGTGTTGGGATTGCCGGGAGGCAAGGCAAAGGCAGATGGGCAGAGTGTGTTTGGCTGTGAAAGCGGTGTCAAGGGAAGGTGAGGACCAGCAACAGCTCTAAGCCCTTAGGCCTATCGTATGGGAGAAATGGCTCGGACGTTTGCACTTTGGGAGGTGGTCTGTGCCGGTAGTGAGAGTGAGAGTGAGCCTGAGAATGTGTGTTGGGAGTGCTGGTAGGCAAGGCAAAGGCCGATGGGCAGAGTGTGTTTGGCTGTGAAAGCGGTGTGAAGGGAAGGTGAGGACCAGCATCAGCTCTAAGCCCTTAGGCCTATCGTATGGGAGAAATGGCTTGGGTGTTTGCACTTTGGGAAGTGGTCTGTGCCGGGAGTGAGAGTGAGATTGAGTCTGAGAATGTGTGTTGGGAGTGCTGGGAGGCAAGGCAAAGGCCGATGGGCAGAGTGTGTTTGGCTGTGAAAGCGGTGTCAAGGGAAGGTGAGGACCAGCAACAGCTCTAAGCCCATTAGGCCTGTCGCCTGGGAGAAATGGCTTGCGTGTTGTCACTATGGGAGGTGGTCTGTGCCGGGAGTGACAGTGAGATTGCACCTGAGAATGTGTGTTGGGAGTGCTGGGAGGCAAAGCCAGGGCAGATTCCCAGAGTGTGTTTGGCTGTGAAAGCGGTGTCAAGGCAAGGTAAGGACCAGCCACAGCTCTAAGCCCTTAGGCCTATCGTATGGGAGAAATGGCTTGCACGTCTCCACTTTGGGAGGTGGTCTGTGCCAGGAGTGAGAGTTAGATTGCGCCTGAGAATGTGTGTTGGGAGTGCTGGGAGGCAAAGCCAGGCTAGATGGGCAGAGTGTGTTTGGCTGTGAAAGCGCTGTGAAGGGAAGGTGAGGACCAGCAACAGCTCTGAGCCCTTAGATGTAGCGTGTGTCAGAAACCGCTTGGGTGCTGGCACTTTGGGAGGTGGTGTGTGCCGAGAGTGAGAGTGTGTTGGGATTGCCGGGAGGCAAGGCAAAGGCAGATGGCCAGAGTGTGTTTGGCTGTGAAAGCGGTGTCAAGGGAAGGTGAGGACCAGCATCTGCTCTAAGCCCTTAGATGTAGCGTGCGTCAGAAATCGCTTGGTTGTTGGCACTTTGGGAGGTGGTTTGTGCCGAGAGTGAGAGTGTGTTGGGATTGCCGGGAGGCAAGGCAAAGGCAGATGGGCAGAGTGTGTTTGTCTGTGAAAGCGGTGTCAAGGGAAGGTGAGGACCAGCAACAGCTCTAATCCCTTAGGCCTATCGTATGGGAGAAATGGCTTGGACGTTTGCACTTTGGGAAGTGGTCTGTTCCGTTAGTGAGAGTGAGAGTGAGCCTGAGAATGTGTGTTGGGAGTGCTGGGAGGCAAGGCAAAGGCAGATGGGCAGAGTGTGTTTGGCTGTGAAAGCGGTGTCAAGGGAAGGTGAGGACCAGCATCAGCTCTAAGCCCTTAGGCCTATCGTATAGGAGAAATGGCTTCGGTGTTTGCACTTTGGGAGGTGGTCTGTGCCAGGAGTGAGAGTGAGATTGAACCTGAGAATGTGTGTTGGGAGTGCTGGGTGGCAAAGCCAGGGTAGATGGGCAGAGTGTGTTTGGCTGTGAAAGCGGTGTCAAGGGAAGGTGAGGACCAGCAACAGCTCTAAGCCCTTACATGTAGCGTGCCTCCGAAATAGCTTGGGTGTTGGCACTTTGGGAGGTGGTCTGTGCCAAGAGTGAGACTGTGTGTTGGGAGTGCTGGGAGGCAAGGCAAAGGCAGATGGGCAGAATGTGTTTGTCTGTGAAAGCGGTGTCAAGGGAAGGTGAGGACCAGCAACAGCTCTAAGCCCATTAGGCCTGTCGCCTGGGAGAAATGGCTTGCGTGTTGTCACTATGGGAGGTGGTCTGTGCCGGGAGTGACAGTGAGATTGCACCTGAGAATGTGTGTTGGGAGTGCTGGGAGGCAAAGCCAGGGCAGATTCCCAGAGTGTGTTTGGCTGTGAAAGCGGTGTCAAGGGAAGGTAAGGACCAGCCACAGCTCTAAGCCCTTAGGCCTATCGTATGGGAGAAATGGCTTGCACGTCTGCACTTTGGGAGGTGGTCTGTGCCAGGAGTGAGAGTTTGATTGCGCCTGAGAATGTGTGTTGGGAGTGCTGGGAGGCAAAGCCAGGGCAGATTCCCAGAGTGTGTTTGGCTGTGAAAGCGGTGTCAAGGCAAGGTAAGGACCAGCCACAGCTCTAAGCCCTTAGGCCTATCGTATGGGAGAAATGGCTTGCACGTCTGCACTTTGGGAGGTGGTCTGTGCCAGGAGAGAGAGTTAGATTGCGCCTGAGAATGTGTGTTGGGAGTGCTGGGAGGCAAAGCCAGGCTAGATGGGCAGAGTGTGTTTGGCTGTGAAAGCGCTGTGAAGGGAAGGTGAGGACCAGCAACAGCTCTGAGCCCTTAGATGTAGCGTGTGTCAGAAACCGCTTGGGTGCTGGCACTTTGGAGGTGGTGTGTGCCGAGAGTGAGAGTGTGTTGGGATTGCCGGGAGGCAAGGCAAAGGCAGATGGGCAGAGTGTGTTTGGCTGTGAAAGCGGTGTCAAGGGAAGGTAAGGACCAGCATCAGCTCTAAGCCCTTAGGCCTATCGTATGGTAGAAATGGCTTCGGTGTTTGCACTTTGGGAGGTGGTCTGTGCCAGGAGTGAGAGTGAGATTGAACCTGAGAATGTGTGTTGGGAGTGCTGGGAGGCAAGGTAAAGGCAGATGGCCAGAGTGTGTTTGGCTGTGAAAGCGGTGTCAAGGGAAGGTGAGGACCAGCAACTGCTCTAAGCCCTTAGATGTAGCGTGCGTCAGAAATCGCTTGGCCGTTTGCACTTTGGGAGTTGGTCTGTGCTGGGAGTGAGAGTGAGAGCCTGAGTGAGCCTGAGAATGTGTGTTGGCAGTGCCGGGAGGCAAGGTAAAGGCAGATGGCCAGAGTGTGTTTATCTGTGAAAGCACTGTGAAGGGAAGGTGAGGACCAGCAACAGCTCTGAGCCCTTAGATGTAGCGTGCGTCAGAACTCGCTTGGTTGTTGGCACTTTGGGAGGTGGTGTGTGCCGAGAGTGAGAGTGTGTTGGGATTGCCGGGAGGCAAGGCAAAGGCAGATGGGCAGAGTGTGTTTGTCTGTGAAAGCGGTGTCAAGGGAAGGTGAGGACCAGCAACAGCTCTAATCCCTTAGGCCTATCGTATGGGAGAAATGGCTTGGACGTTTGCACTTTGGGAAGTGGTCTGTTCCGTTAGTGAGAGTGAGAGTGAGCCTGAGAATGTGTGTTGGGAGTGCTGGGAGGCAAGGCAAAGGCAGATGGCCAGAGTGTGTTTGGCTGTGAAAGCGGTGTCAAGGGAAGGTGAGGACCAGCAACAGCTCTAAGCCCTTACATGTAGCGTGCCTCCGAAATAGCTTGGGTGTTGGCACTTTGGGAGGTGGTCTGTGCCAAGAGTGAGACTGTGTGTTGGGAGTGCTGGGAGGCAAGGCAAAGGCAGATGGGCAGAGTGTGTTTGTCTGTGAAAGCGGTGTCAAGGGAAGGTGAGGACCAGCAACAGCTCTAAGCCCATTAGGCCTGTCGCCTGGGAGAAATGGCTTGCGTGTTGTCACTATGGGAGGTGGTCTGTGCCGGGAGTGACAGTGAGATTGCACCTGAGAATGTGTGTTGGGAGTGCTGGGAGGCAAAGCCAGGGCAGATTCCCAGAGTGTGTTTGGCTGTGAAAGCGGTGTCAAGGGAAGGTAAGGACCAGCCACAGCTCTAAGCCCTTAGGCCTATCGTATGGGAGAAATGGCTTGCACGTCTGCACTTTGGGAGGTGGTCTGTGCCAGGAGTGAGAGTTAGATTGCGCCTGAGAATGTGTGTTGGGAGTGCTGGGAGGCCAAGCCAGGGTAGATGGCCAGAGTGTGTTTGGCTGTGAAAGCGCTGTGAAGGGAAGGTGAGGACCAGCAACAGCTCTGAGCCCTTAGATGTAGCGTGTGTCAGAAACCGCTTGGGTGCTGGCACTTTGGGAGGTGGTGTGTGCCGAGAGTGAGAGTGTGTTGGGATTGCCGGGAGGCAAGGCAAAGGCAGATGGCCAGAGTGTGTTTGGCTGTGAAAGCGGTGTCAAGGGAAGGTGAGGACCAGCATCTGCTCTAAGCCCTTAGATGTAGCGTGCGTCAGAAATCGCTTGGTTGTTGGCACTTTGGGAGGTGGTGTGTGCCGAGAGTGAGAGTGTGTTGGGATTGCCGGGAGGCAAGGCAAAGGCAGATGGCCAGAGTGTGTTTGTCTGTGAAAGCGCTGTGAAGGGAAGGTGATGACCAGCAACAGCTCTAAGCCCTTAGGCCTATCGTATGGGAGAAATGGCTTGGGTGTTTGCACTTTGGGAGGTGGTCTGTGCCGGGAGTGAGAGTGAGAGTGAGCCTGAGAATGTGTGTTGGGAGTGCTGGGAGGCAAGGTAAAGGCAGATGGCCAGAGTGTGTTTGGCTGTGAAAGCGGTGTCAAGGGAAGGTGAGGACCAGCAACAGCTCTAAGCCCTTAGATGTAGCGTGCGTCAGAAATCGCTTGGACGTTTGCACTTTGGGAGTTGGTCTGTGCTGGGAGTGAGAGTGAGAGCCTGAGTGAGCCTGAGAATGTGTGTTGGCAGTGCCGGGAAGCAAGGTAAAGGCAGATGGCCAGAGTGTGTTTGGCTGTGAAAGCGCTGTGAAGGGAAGGTGAGGACCAGCAACAGCTCTGAGCAGTTAGATGTAGCGTGCGTCAGAACTCGCTTGGTTGTTGGCACTTTGGGAGGTGGTGTGTGCCGAGAGTGAGAGTGTGTTGGGATTGCCGGGAGGCAAGGCAAAGGCAGATGGGCAGAGTGTGTTTGTCTGTGAAAGCGGTGTCAAGGGAAGGTGAGGACCAGCAACAGCTCTAATCCCTTAGGCCTATCGTATGGGAGAAATGGCTTGGACGTTTGCACTTTGGGAAGTGGTCTGTTCCGTTAGTGAGAGTGAGAGTGAGCCTGAGAATGTGTGTTGGGAGTGCTGGGAGGCAAGGCAAAGGCAGATGGGCAGAGTGTGTTTGGCTGTGAAAGCGGTGTCAAGGGAAGGTGAGGACCAGCATCAGCTCTAAGCCCTTAGGCCTATCGTATAGGAGAAATGGCTTCGGTGTTTGCACTTTGGGAGGTGGTCTGTGCCAGGAGTGAGAGTGAGATTGAACCTGAGAATGTGTGTTGGGAGTGCTGGGTGGCAAAGCCAGGGTAGATGGCCAGAGTGTGTTTGGCTGTGAAAGCGGTGTCAAGGGAAGGTGAGGACCAGCAACAGCTCTAAGCCCTTACATGTAGCGTGCCTCCGAAATAGCTTGGGTGTTGGCACTTTGGGAGGTGGTCTGTGCCAAGAGTGAGACTGTGTGTTGGGAGTGCTGGGAGGCAAGGCAAAGGCAGATGGGCAGAATGTGTTTGTCTGTGAAAGCGGTGTCAAGGGAAGGTGAGGACCAGCAACAGCTCTAAGCCCATTAGGCCTGTCGCCTGGGAGAAATGGCTTGCGTGTTGTCACTATGGGAGGTGGTCTGTGCCGGGAGTGACAGTGAGATTGCACCTGAGAATGTGTGTTGGGAGTGCTGGGAGGCAAAGCCAGGGCAGATTCCCAGAGTGTGTTTGGCTGTGAAAGCGGTGTCAAGGGAAGGTAAGGACCAGCCACAGCTCTAAGCCCTTAGGCCTATCGTATGGGAGAAATGGCTTGCACGTCTCCACTTTGGGAGGTGGTCTGTGCCAGGAGTGAGAGTTAGATTGCGCCTGAGAATGTGTGTTGGGAGTGCTGGGAGGCCAAGCCAGGGTAGATGGCCAGAGTGTGTTTGGCTGTGAAAGCGCTGTGAAGGGAAGGTGATGACCAGCAACAGCTCTGAGCCCTTAGATGTAGCGTGTGTCAGAAACCGCTTGGGTGCTGGCACTTTGGGAGGTGGTGTGTGCCGAGAGTGAGAGTGTTTTGGGAGTGGTGGGAGTTGAGGCAAAGGCAGATGGGCAGAGTGTGTTTGGCTGTGAAAGCGGTGTCAAGGGAAGGTGAGGACCAGCCACATCTCTAAGCCCTTAGATGTAGCGTGCGTCAGAAATCGCTTGGACGTTTGCACTTTGGGAGTTGGTCTGTGCTGGGAGTGAGAGTGAGAGCCTGAGTGAGCCTGAGAATGTGTGTTGGCAGTGCCGGGAGGCAAGGTAGAGGCAGATGGGCAGAGTGTGTTTGTCTGTGAAAGCGCTGTGAAGGGAAGGTGATGACCAGCAACAGCTCTAAGCCCTTAGATGTAGCGTGCGTCAGAAATCGCTTGGTTGTTGGCACTTTGGAAGGTAGTGTGTTCCGAGAGTGAGAGTGTGTTGGGATTGCCGGGAGGCAAGGCAAAGGCAGATGGGCAGAGTGTGTTTGGCTGTGAAAGCGGTGTCAAGGGAAGGTGAGGACCAGCAACAGCTCTAAGCCCTTAGGCCTATCGTATGGGAGAAATGGCTCGGACGTTTGCACTTTGGGAGGTGGTCTGTGCCGGTAGTGAGAGTGAGAGTGAGCCTGAGAATGTGTGTTGGGAGTGCTGGTAGGCAAGGCAAAGGCCGATGGGCAGAGTGTGTTTGGCTGTGAAAGCGGTGTGAAGGGAAGGTGAGGACCAGCATCAGCTCTAAGCCCTTAGGCCTATCGTATGGGAGAAATGGCTTGGGTGTTTGCACTTTGGGAAGTGGTCTGTGCCGGGAGTGAGAGTGAGATTGAGTCTGAGAATGTGTGTTGGGAGTGCTGGGAGGCAAGGCAAAGGCCGATGGGCAGAGTGTGTTTGGCTGTGAAAGCGGTGTCAAGGGAAGGTGAGGACCAGCAACAACTCTAAGCCCATTAGGCCTGTCGCCTGGGAGAAATGGCTTGCGTGTTGTCACTATGGGAGGTGGTCTGTGCCGGGAGTGACAGTGAGATTGCACCTGAGAATGTGTGTTGGGAGTGCTGGGAGGCAAAGCCAGGGCAGATTCCCAGAGTGTGTTTGGCTGTGAAAGCGGTGTCAAGGCAAGGTAAGGACCAGCCACAGCTCTAAGCCCTTAGGCCTATCGTATGGGAGAAATGGCTTGCACGTCTGCACTTTGGGAGGTGGTCTGTGCCAGGAGTGAGAGTTAGATTGCGCCTGAGAATGTGTGTTGGGAGTGCTGGGAGGCAAGGCAAAGGCAGATGGCCAGAGTGTGTTTGGCTGTGAAAGCGGTGTCAAGGGAAGGTGAGGACCAGCATCTGCTCTAAGCCCTTAGATGTAGCGTGCGTCAGAAATCGCTTGGTTGTTGGCACTTTGGGAGGTGGTGTGTGCCGAGAGTGAGAGTGTGTTGGGATTGCCGGGAGGCAAGGCAAAGGCAGATGGCCAGAGTGTGTTTGTCTGTGAAAGCGCTGTGAAGGGAAGGTGATGACCAGCAACAGCTCTAAGCCCTTAGGCCTATCGTATGGGAGAAATGGCTTGGGTGTTTGCACTTTGGGAGGTGGTCTGTGCCGGGAGTGAGAGTGAGAGTGAGCCTGAGAATGTGTGTTGGGAGTGCTGGGAGGCAAGGTAAAGGCAGATGGCCAGAGTGTGTTTGGCTGTGAAAGCGGTGTCAAGGGAAGGTGAGGACCAGCAACAGCTCTAATGCCTTAGGCCTATCGTATGGGAGAAATGGCTTGGACGTTTGCACTTTGGGAAGTGGTCTGTTCCGGGAGTGAGAGTGAGATTGAGTCTGAGAATGTGTGTTGGGAGTGCTGGGAGGCAAGGCAAAGGCCGATGGGCAGAGTGTGTTTGGCTGTGAAAGCGGTGTGAAGGGAAGGTGAGGACCAGCAACAGCTCTAATCCCTTAGGCCTATCGTATGGGAGAAATGGCTTGGACGTTTGCACTTTGGGAAGTGGTCTGTTCCGTTAGTGAGAGTGAGAGTGAGCCTGAGAATGTGTGTTGGGAGTGCTGGGAGGCAAGGCAAAGGCAGATGGGCAGAGTGTGTTTGGCTGTGAAAGCGGTGTCAAGGGAAGGTGAGGACCAGCATCAGCTCTAAGCCCTTAGGCCTATCGTATAGGAGAAATGGCTTCGGTGTTTGCACTTTGGGAGGTGGTCTGTGCCAGGAGTGAGAGTGAGATTGAACCTGAGAATGTGTGTTGGGAGTGCTGGGTGGCAAAGCCAGGGTAGATGGCCAGAGTGTGTTTGGCTGTGAAAGCGGTGTCAAGGGAAGGTGAGGACCAGCAACAGCTCTAAGCCCTTACATGTAGCGTGCCTCCGAAATAGCTTGGGTGTTGGCACTTTGGGAGGTGGTCTGTGCCAAGAGTGAGACTGTGTGTTGGGAGTGCTGGGAGGCAAGGCAAAGGCAGATGGGCAGAATGTGTTTGTCTGTGAAAGCGGTGTCAAGGGAAGGTGAGGACCAGCAACAGCTCTAAGCCCATTAGGCCTGTCGCCTGGGAGAAATGGCTTGCGTGTTGTCACTATGGGAGGTGGTCTGAGCCGGGAGTGACAGTGAGATTGCACCTGAGAATGTGTGTTGGGAGTGCTGGGAGGCAAAGCCAGGGCAGATTCCCAGAGTGTGTTTGGCTGTGAAAGCGGTGTCAAGGGAAGGTAAGGACCAGCCACAGCTCTAAGCCCTTAGGCCTATCGTATGGGAGAAATGGCTTGCACGTCTGCACTTTGGGAGGTGGTCTGTGCCAGGAGTGAGAGTTTGATTGCGCCTGAGAATGTGTGTTGGGAGTGCTGGGAGGCAAAGCCAGGGCAGATTCCCAGAGTGTGTTTGGCTGTGAAAGCGGTGTCAAGGCAAGGTAAGGACCAGCCACAGCTCTAAGCCCTTAGGCCTATCGTATGGGAGAAATGGCTTGCACGTCTGCACTTTGGGAGGTGGTCTGTGCCAGGAGAGAGAGTTAGATTGCGCCTGAGAATGTGTGTTGGGAGTGCTGGGAGGCAAAGCCAGGCTAGATGGGCAGAGTGTGTTTGGCTGTGAAAGCGCTGTGAAGGGAAGGTGAGGAACAGCAACAGCTCTGAGCCCTTAGATGTAGCGTGTGTCAGAAACCGCTTGGGTGCTGGCACTTTGGAGGTGGTGTGTGCCGAGAGTGAGAGTGTGTTGGGATTGCCGGGAGGCAAGGCAAAGGCAGATGGGCAGAGTGTGTTTGGCTGTGAAAGCGGTGTCAAGGGAAGGTAAGGACCAGCATCAGCTCTAAGCCCTTAGGCCTATCGTATGGTAGAAATGGCTTCGGTGTTTGCACTTTGGGAGGTGGTCTGTGCCAGGAGTGAGAGTGAGATTGAACCTGAGAATGTGTGTTGGGAGTGCTGGGAGGCAAGGTAAAGGCAGATGGCCAGAGTGTGTTTGGCTGTGAAAGCGGTGTCAAGGGAAGGTGAGGACCAGCAACAGCTCTAAGCCCTTAGATGTAGCGTGCGTCAGAAATCGCTTGGACGTTTGCACTTTGGGAGTTGGTCTGTGCTGGGAGTGAGAGTGAGAGCCTGAGTGAGCCTGAGAATGTGTGTTGGCAGTGCCGGGAAGCAAGGTAAAGGCAGATGGCCAGAGTGTGTTTGGCTGTGAAAGCGCTGTGAAGGGAAGGTGAGGACCAGCAACAGCTCTGAGCCCTTAGATGTAGCGT
This sequence comes from Pelecanus crispus, assembly GCF_030463565.1. Classification (NCBI taxonomy): domain Eukaryota; kingdom Metazoa; phylum Chordata; class Aves; order Pelecaniformes; family Pelecanidae; genus Pelecanus; species Pelecanus crispus. Next base: position 22,763,923 of record NC_134648.1, read on the forward strand.
GCGTCAGAACTCGCTTGGTTGTTGGCACTTTGGGAGGTGGTGTGTGCCGAGAGTGAGAGTGTGTTGGGATTGCCGGGAGGCAAGGCAAAGGCAGATGGGCAGAGTGTGTTTGTCTGTGAAAGCGGTGTCAAGGGAAGGTGAGGACCAGCAACAGCTCTAATCCCTTAGGCCTATCGTATGGGAGAAATGGCTTGGACGTTTGCACTTTGGGAAGTGGTCTGTTCCGGGAGTGAGAGTGAGAGTGAGCCTGAGAATGTGTGTTGGGAGTGCTGGGAGGCAAGGCAAAGGCAGATGGGCAGAGTGTGTTTGGCTGTGAAAGCGGTGTCAAGGGAAGGTGAGGACCAGCATCAGCTCTAAGCCCTTAGGCCTATCGTATAGGAGAAATGGCTTCGGTGTTTGCACTTTGGGAGGTGGTCTGTGCCAGGAGTGAGAGTGAGATTGAACCTGAGAATGTGTGTTGGGAGTGCTGGGTGGCAAAGCCAGGGTAGATGGCCAGAGTGTGTTTGGCTGTGAAAGCGGTGTCAAGGGAAGGTGAGGACCAGCAACAGCTCTAAGCCCTTACATGTAGCGTGCCTCCGAAATAGCTTGGGTGTTGGCACTTTGGGAGGTGGTCTGTGCCAAGAGTGAGACTGTGTGTTGGGAGTGCTGGGAGGCAAGGCAAAGGCAGATGGGCAGAATGTGTTTGTCTGTGAAAGCGGTGTCAAGGGAAGGTGAGGACCAGCAACAGCTCTAAGCCCATTAGGCCTGTCGCCTGGGAGAAATGGCTTGCGTGTTGTCACTATGGGAGGTGGTCTGTGCCGGGAGTGACAGTGAGATTGCACCTGAGAATGTGTGTTGGGAGTGCTGGGAGGCAAAGCCAGGGCAGATTCCCAGAGTGTGTTTGGCTGTGAAAGCGGTGTCAAGGGAAGGTAAGGACCAGCCACAGCTCTAAGCCCTTAGGCCTATCGTATGGGAGAAATGGCTTGCACGTCTCCACTTTGGGAGGTGGTCTGTGCCAGGAGTGAGAGTTAGATTGCGCCTGAGAATGTGTGTTGGGAGTGCTGGGAGGCCAAGCCAGGGTAGATGGCCAGAGTGTGTTTGGCTGTGAAAGCGGTGTGAAGGGAAGGTGATGACCAGCAACAGCTCTGAGCCCTTAGATGTAGCGTGTGTCAGAAACCGCTTGGGTGCTGGCACTTTGGGAGGTGGTGTGTGCCGAGAGTGAGAGTGTTTTGGGAGTGGTGGGAGTTGAGGCAAAGGCAGATGGCCAGAGTGTGTTTGGCTGTGAAAGCGGTGTCAAGGGAAGGTGAGGACCAGCCACATCTCTAAGCCCTTAGATGTAGCGTGCGTCAGAAATCGCTTGGACGTTTGCACTTTGGGAGTTGGTCTGTGCTGGGAGTGAGAGTGAGAGCCTGAGTGAGCCTGAGAATGTGTGTTGGCAGTGCCGGGAGGCAAGGTAGAGGCAGATGGCCAGAGTGTGTTTGTCTGTGAAAGCGCTGTGAAGGGAAGGTGATGACCAGCAACAGCTCTAAGCCCTTAGATGTAGCGTGCGTCAGAAATCGCTTGGTTGTTGGCACTTTGGAAGGTAGTGTGTTCCGAGAGTGAGAGTGTGTTGGGATTGCCGGGAGGCAAGGCAAAGGCAGATGGGCAGAGTGTGTTTGGCTGTGAAAGCGGTGTCAAGGGAAGGTGAGGACCAGCAACAGCTCTAAGCCCTTAGGCCTATCGTATGGGAGAAATGGCTCGGACGTTTGCACTTTGGGAGGTGGTCTGTGCCGGTAGTGAGAGTGAGAGTGAGCCTGAGAATGTGTGTTGGGAGTGCTGGTAGGCAAGGCAAAGGCCGATGGGCAGAGTGTGTTTGGCTGTGAAAGCGGTGTGAAGGGAAGGTGAGGACCAGCATCAGCTCTAAGCCCTTAGGCCTATCGTATGGGAGAAATGGCTTGGGTGTTTGCACTTTGGGAAGTGGTCTGTGCCGGGAGTGAGAGTGAGATTGAGTCTGAGAATGTGTGTTGGGAGTGCTGGGAGGCAAGGCAAAGGCCGATGGGCAGAGTGTGTTTGGCTGTGAAAGCGGTGTCAAAGGAAGGTGAGGACCAGCAACAACTCTAAGCCCATTAGGCCTGTCGCCTGGGAGAAATGGCTTGCGTGTTGTCACTATGGGAGGTGGTCTGTGCCGGGAGTGACAGTGAGATTGCACCTGAGAATGTGTGTTGGGAGTGCTGGGAGGCAAAGCCAGGGCAGATTCCCAGAGTGTGTTTGGCTGTGAAAGCGGTGTCAAGGGAAGGTAAGGACCAGCCACAGCTCTAAGCCCTTAGGCCTATCGTATGGGAGAAATGGCTTGCACGTCTGCACTTTGGGAGGTGGTCTGTGCCAGGAGTGAGAGTTAGATTGCGCCTGAGAATGTGTGTTGGGAGTGCTGGGAGGCAAAGCCAGGCTAGATGGGCAGAGTGTGTTTGGCTGTGAAAGCGCTGTGAAGGGAAGGTGAGGACCAGCAACAGCTCTGAGCCCTTAGATGTAGCGTGTGTCAGAAACCGCTTGGGTGCTGGCACTTTGGGAGGTGGTGTGTGCCGAGAGTGAGAGTGTGTTGGGATTGCCGGGAGGCAAGGCAAAGGCAGATGGCCAGAGTGTGTTTGGCTGTGAAAGCGGTGTCAAGGGAAGGTGAGGACCAGCATCTGCTCTAAGCCCTTAGATGTAGCGTGCGTCAGAAATCGCTTGGTTGTTGGCACTTTGGGAGGTGGTTTGTGCCGAGAGTGAGAGTGTGTTGGGATTGCCGGGAGGCAAGGCAAAGGCAGATGGGCAGAGTGTGTTTGTCTGTGAAAGCGGTGTCAAGGGAAGGTGAGGACCAGCAACAGCTCTAATCCCTTAGGCCTATCGTATGGGAGAAATGGCTTGGACGTTTGCACTTTGGGAAGTGGTCTGTTCCGGGAGTGAGAGTGAGAGTGAGCCTGAGAATGTGTGTTGGGAGTGCTGGGAGGCAAGGCAAAGGCAGATGGCCAGAGTGTGTTTGGCTGTGAAAGCGGTGTCAAGGGAAGGTGAGGACCAGCATCAGCTCTAAGCCCTTAGGCCTATCGTATAGGAGAAATGGCTTCGGTGTTTGCACTTTGGGAGGTGGTCTGTGCCAGGAGTGAGAGTGAGATTGAACCTGAGAATGTGTGTTGGGAGTGCTGGGTGGCAAAGCCAGGGTAGATGGCCAGAGTGTGTTTGGCTGTGAAAGCGGTGTCAAGGGAAGGTGAGGACCAGCAACAGCTCTAAGCCCTTACATGTAGCGTGCCTCCGAAATAGCTTGGGTGTTGGCACTTTGGGAGGTGGTCTGTGCCAAGAGTGAGACTGTGTGTTGGGAGTGCTGGGAGGCAAGGCAAAGGCAGATGGGCAGAATGTGTTTGTCTGTGAAAGCGGTGTCAAGGGAAGGTGAGGACCAGCAACAGCTCTAAGCCCATTAGGCCTGTCGCCTGGGAGAAATGGCTTGCGTGTTGTCACTATGGGAGGTGGTCTGTGCCGGGAGTGACAGTGAGATTGCACCTGAGAATGTGTGTTGGGAGTGCTGGGAGGCAAAGCCAGGGCAGATTCCCAGAGTGTGTTTGGCTGTGAAAGCGGTGTCAAGGGAAGGTAAGGACCAGCCACAGCTCTAAGCCCTTAGGCCTATCGTATGGGAGAAATGGCTTGCACGTCTGCACTTTGGGAGGTGGTCTGTGCCAGGAGTGAGAGTTTGATTGCGCCTGAGAATGTGTGTTGGGAGTGCTGGGAGGCAAAGCCAGGGCAGATTCCCAGAGTGTGTTTGGCTGTGAAAGCGGTGTCAAGGCAAGGTAAGGACCAGCCACAGCTCTAAGCCCTTAGGCCTATCGTATGGGAGAAATGGCTTGCACGTCTGCACTTTGGGAGGTGGTCTGTGCCAGGAGAGAGAGTTAGATTGCGCCTGAGAATGTGTGTTGGGAGTGCTGGGAGGCAAAGCCAGGCTAGATGGGCAGAGTGTGTTTGGCTGTGAAAGCGCTGTGAAGGGAAGGTGAGGACCAGCAACAGCTCTGAGCCCTTAGATGTAGCGTGTGTCAGAAACCGCTTGGGTGCTGGCACTTTGGAGGTGGTGTGTGCCGAGAGTGAGAGTGTGTTGGGATTGCCGGGAGGCAAGGCAAAGGCAGATGGGCAGAGTGTGTTTGGCTGTGAAAGCGGTGTCAAGGGAAGGTAAGGACCAGCATCAGCTCTAAGCCCTTAGGCCTATCGTATGGTAGAAATGGCTTCGGTGTTTGCACTTTGGGAGGTGGTCTGTGCCAGGAGTGAGAGTGAGATTGAACCTGAGAATGTGTGTTGGGAGTGCTGGGAGGCAAGGTAAAGGCAGATGGCCAGAGTGTGTTTGGCTGTGAAAGCGGTGTCAAGGGAAGGTGAGGACCAGCAACTGCTCTAAGCCCTTAGATGTAGCGTGCGTCAGAAATCGCTTGGACGTTTGCACTTTGGGAGTTGGTCTGTGCTGGGAGTGAGAGTGAGAGCCTGAGTGAGCCTGAGAATGTGTGTTGGCAGTGCCGGGAGGCAAGGTAAAGGCAGATGGCCAGAGTGTGTTTATCTGTGAAAGCACTGTGAAGGGAAGGTGAGGACCAGCAACAGCTCTGAGCCCTTAGATGTAGCGTGCGTCAGAACTCGCTTGGTTGTTGGCACTTTGGGAGGTGGTGTGTGCCGAGAGTGAGAGTGTGTTGGGATTGCCGGGAGGCAAGGCAAAGGCAGATGGGCAGAGTGTGTTTGTCTGTGAAAGCGGTGTCAAGGGAAGGTGAGGACCAGCAACAGCTCTAATCCCTTAGGCCTATCGTATGGGAGAAATGGCTTGGACGTTTGCACTTTGGGAAGTGGTCTGTTCCATTAGTGAGAGTGAGAGTGAGCCTGAGAATGTGTGTTGGGAGTGCTGGGAGGCAAGGCAAAGGCAGATGGCCAGAGTGTGTTTGGCTGTGAAAGCGGTGTCAAGGGAAGGTGAGGACCAGCAACAGCTCTAAGCCCTTAGGCCTATCGTATGGGAGAAATGGCTTGGGTGTTTGCACTTTGGGAGGTGGTCTGTGCCAGGAGTGAGAGTGAGATTGAACCTGAGAATGTGTGTTGGGAGTGCTGGGAGGCAAAGCCAGGGTAGATGGGCAGAGTGTGTTTGGCTGTGAAAGCGGTGTCAAGGGAAGGTGAGGACCAGCAACAGCTCTAAGCCCTTACATGTAGCGTGCCTCCGAAATAGCTTGGGTGTTGGCACTTTGGGAGGTGGTCTGTGCCAAGAGTGAGACTGTGTGTTGGGAGTGCTGGGAGGCAAGGCAAAGGCAGATGGGCAGAATGTGTTTGTCTGTGAAAGCGGTGTCAAGGGAAGGTGAGGACCAGCAACAGCTCTAAGCCCATTAGGCCTGTCGCCTGGGAGAAATGGCTTGCGTGTTGTCACTATGGGAGGTGGTCTGTGCCGGGAGTGACAGTGAGATTGCACCTGAGAATGTGTGTTGGGAGTGCTGGGAGGCAAAGCCAGGGCAGATTCCCAGAGTGTGTTTGGCTGTGAAAGCGGTGTCAAGGCAAGGTAAGGACCAGCCACAGCTCTAAGCCCTTAGGCCTATCGTATGGGAGAAATGGCTTGCACGTCTGCACTTTGGGAGGTGGTCTGTGCCAGGAGTGAGAGTTAGATTGCGCCTGAGAATGTGTGTTGGGAGTGCTGGGAGGCAAAGCCAGGCTAGATGGGCAGAGTGTGTTTGGCTGTGAAAGCGCTGTGAAGGGAAGGTGATGACCAGCAACAGCTCTGAGCCCTTAGATGTAGCGTGTGTCAGAAACCGCTTGGGTGCTGGCACTTTGGGAGGTGGTGTGTGCCGAGAGTGAGAGTGTGTTGGGATTGCCGGGAGGCAAGGCAAAGGCAGATGGCCAGAGTGTGTTTGGCTGTGAAAGCGGTGTCAAGGGAAGGTGAGGACCAGCATCTGCTCTAAGCCCTTAGATGTAGCGTGCGTCAGAAATCGCTTGGTTGTTGGCACTTTGGGAGGTGGTTTGTGCCGAGAGTGAGAGTGTGTTGGGATTGCCGGGAGGCAAGGCAAAGGCAGATGGGCAGAGTGTGTTTGTCTGTGAAAGCGGTGTCAAGGGAAGGTGAGGACCAGCAACAGCTCTAATCCCTTAGGCCTATCGTATGGGAGAAATGGCTTGGACGTTTGCACTTTGGGAAGTGGTCTGTTCCGTTAGTGAGAGTGAGAGTGAGCCTGAGAATGTGTGTTGGGAGTGCTGGGAGGCAAGGCAAAGGCAGATGGGCAGAGTGTGTTTGGCTGTGAAAGCGGTGTCAAGGGAAGGTGAGGACCAGCATCAGCTCTAAGCCCTTAGGCCTATCGTATAGGAGAAATGGCTTCGGTGTTTGCACTTTGGGAGGTGGTCTGTGCCAGGAGTGAGAGTGAGATTGAACCTGAGAATGTGTGTTGGGAGTGCTGGGTGGCAAAGCCAGGGTAGATGGCCAGAGTGTGTTTGGCTGTGAAAGCGGTGTCAAGGGAAGGTGAGGACCAGCAACAGCTCTAAGCCCTTACATGTAGCGTGCCTCCGAAATAGCTTGGGTGTTGGCACTTTGGGAGGTGGTCTGTGCCAAGAGTGAGACTGTGTGTTGGGAGTGCTGGGAGGCAAGGCAAAGGCAGATGGGCAGAATGTGTTTGTCTGTGAAAGCGGTGTCAAGGGAAGGTGAGGACCAGCAACAGCTCTAAGCCCATTAGGCCTGTCGCCTGGGAGAAATGGCTTGCGTGTTGTCACTATGGGAGGTGGTCTGTGCCGGGAGTGACAGTGAGATTGCACCTGAGAATGTGTGTTGGGAGTGCTGGGAGGCAAAGCCAGGGCAGATTCCCAGAGTGTGTTTGGCTGTGAAAGCGGTGTCAAGGGAAGGTAAGGACCAGCCACAGCTCTAAGCCCTTAGGCCTATCGTATGGGAGAAATGGCTTGCACGTCTGCACTTTGGGAGGTGGTCTGTGCCAGGAGTGAGAGTTAGATTGCGCCTGAGAATGTGTGTTGGGAGTGCTGGGAGGCAAAGCCAGGCTAGATGGGCAGAGTGTGTTTGGCTGTGAAAGCGCTGTGAAGGGAAGGTGAGGACCAGCAACAGCTCTGAGCCCTTAGATGTAGCGTGTGTCAGAAACCGCTTGGGTGCTGGCACTTTGGGAGGTGGTGTGTGCCGAGAGTGAGAGTGTGTTGGGATTGCCGGGAGGCAAGGCAAAGGCAGATGGCCAGAGTGTGTTTGGCTGTGAAAGCGGTGTCAAGGGAAGGTGAGGACCAGCATCTGCTCTAAGCCCTTAGATGTAGCGTGCGTCAGAAATCGCTTGGTTGTTGGCACTTTGGGAGGTGGTGTGTGCCGAGAGTGAGAGTGTGTTGGGATTGCCGGGAGGCAAGGCAAAGGCAGATGGCCAGAGTGTGTTTGTCTGTGAAAGCGCTGTGAAGGGAAGGTGATGACCAGCAACAGCTCTAAGCCCTTAGGCCTATCGTATGGGAGAAATGGCTTGGGTGTTTGCACTTTGGGAGGTGGTCTGTGCCGGGAGTGAGAGTGAGAGTGAGCCTGAGAATGTGTGTTGGGAGTGCTGGGAGGCAAGGTAAAGGCAGATGGCCAGAGTGTGTTTGGCTGTGAAAGCGGTGTCAAGGGAAGGTGAGGACCAGCAACAGCTCTAAGCCCTTAGATGTAGCGTGCGTCAGAAATCGCTTGGACGTTTGCACTTTGGGAGTTGGTCTGTGCTGGGAGTGAGAGTGAGAGCCTGAGTGAGCCTGAGAATGTGTGTTGGCAGTGCCGGGAAGCAAGGTAAAGGCAGATGGCCAGAGTGTGTTTGGCTGTGAAAGCGCTGTGAAGGGAAAGTGAGGACCAGCAACAGCTCTGAGCCCTTAGATGTAGCGTGCGTCAGAACTCGCTTGGTTGTTGGCACTTTGGGAGGTGGTGTGTGCCGAGAGTGAGAGTGTGTTGGGATTGCCGGGAGGCAAGGCAAAGGCAGATGGGCAGAGTGTGTTTGTCTGTGAAAGCGGTGTCAAGGGAAGGTGAGGACCAGCAACAGCTCTAATCCCTTAGGCCTATCGTATGGGAGAAATGGCTTGGACGTTTGCACTTTGGGAAGTGGTCTGTTCCGTTAGTGAGAGTGAGAGTGAGCCTGAGAATGTGTGTTGGGAGTGCTGGTAGGCAAGGCAAAGGCAGATGGGCAGAGTGTGTTTGGCTGTGAAAGCGGTGTCAAGGGAAGGTGAGGACCAGCATCAGCTCTAAGCCCTTAGGCCTATCGTATAGGAGAAATGGCTTCGGTGTTTGCACTTTGGGAGGTGGTCTGTGCCAGGAGTGAGAGTGAGATTGAACCTGAGAATGTGTGTTGGGAGTGCTGGGTGGCAAAGCCAGGGTAGATGGCCAGAGTGTGTTTGGCTGTGAAAGCGGTGTCAAGGGAAGGTGAGGACCAGCAACAGCTCTAAGCCCTTACATGTAGCGTGCCTCCGAAATAGCTTGGGTGTTGGCACTTTGGGAGGTGGTCTGTGCCAAGAGTGAGACTGTGTGTTGGGAGTGCTGGGAGGCAAGGCAAAGGCAGATGGGCAGAATGTGTTTGTCTGTGAAAGCGGTGTCAAGGGAAGGTGAGGACCAGCAACAGCTCTAAGCCCATTAGGCCTGTCGCCTGGGAGAAATGGCTTGCGTGTTGTCACTATGGGAGGTGGTCTGTGCCGGGAGTGACAGTGAGATTGCACCTGAGAATGTGTGTTGGGAGTGCTGGGAGGCAAAGCCAGGGCAGATTCCCAGAGTGTGTTTGGCTGTGAAAGCGGTGTCAAGGGAAGGTAAGGACCAGCCACAGCTCTAAGCCCTTAGGCCTATCGTATGGGAGAAATGGCTTGCACGTCTGCACTTTGGGAGGTGGTCTGTGCCAGGAGTGAGAGTTTGATTGCGCCTGAGAATGTGTGTTGGGAGTGCTGGGAGGCAAAGCCAGGGCAGATTCCCAGAGTGTGTTTGGCTGTGAAAGCGGTGTCAAGGCAAGGTAAGGACCAGCCACAGCTCTAAGCCCTTAGGCCTATCGTATGGGAGAAATGGCTTGCACGTCTGCACTTTGGGAGGTGGTCTGTGCCAGGAGAGAGAGTTAGATTGCGCCTGAGAATGTGTGTTGGGAGTGCTGGGAGGCAAAGCCAGGCTAGATGGGCAGAGTGTGTTTGGCTGTGAAAGCGCTGTGAAGGGAAGGTGAGGACCAGCAACAGCTCTGAGCCCTTAGATGTAGCGTGTGTCAGAAACCGCTTGGGTGCTGGCACTTTGGAGGTGGTGTGTGCCGAGAGTGAGAGTGTGTTGGGATTGCCGGGAGGCAAGGCAAAGGCAGATGGGCAGAGTGTGTTTGGCTGTGAAAGCGGTGTCAAGGGAAGGTAAGGACCAGCATCAGCTCTAAGCCCTTAGGCCTATCGTATGGTAGAAATGGCTTCGGTGTTTGCACTTTGGCAGGTGGTCTGTGCCAGGAGTGAGAGTGAGATTGAACCTGAGAATGTGTGTTGGGAGTGCTGGGAGGCAAGGTAAAGGCAGATGGCCAGAGTGTGTTTGGCTGTGAAAGCTGTGTCAAGGGAAGGTGAGGACCAGCAACTGCTCTAAGCCCTTAGATGTAGCGTGCGTCAGAAATCGCTTGGACGTTTGCACTTTGGGAGTTGGTCTGTGCTGGGAGTGAGAGTGAGAGCCTGAGTGAGCCTGAGAATGTGTGTTGGCAGTGCCGGGAGGCAAGGTAAAGGCAGATGGCCAGAGTGTGTTTATCTGTGAAAGCACTGTGAAGGGAAGGTGAGGACCAGCAACAGCTCTGAGCCCTTAGATGTAGCGTGCGTCAGAACTCGCTTGGTTGTTGGCACTTTGGGAGGTGGTGTGTGCCGAGAGTGAGAGTGTGTTGGGATTGCCGGGAGGCAAGGCAAAGGCAGATGGGCAGAGTGTGTTTGTCTGTGAAAGCGGTGTCAAGGGAAGGTGAGGACCAGCAACAGCTCTAATCCCTTAGGCCTATCGTATGGGAGAAATGGCTTGGACGTTTGCACTTTGGGAAGTGGTCTGTTCCGTTAGTGAGAGTGAGAGTGAGCCTGAGAATGTGTGTTGGGAGTGCTGGGAGGCAAGGCAAAGGCAGATGGCCAGAGTGTGTTTGGCTGTGAAAGCGGTGTGAAGGGAAGGTGAGGACCAGCAACAGCTCTAAGCCCTTAGGCCTATCGTATGGGAGAAATGGCTTGGGTGTTTGCACTTTGGGAGGTGGTCTGTGCCAGGAGTGAGAGTGAGATTGAACCTGAGAATGTGTGTTGGGAGTGCTGGGAGGCAAAGCCAGGGTAGATGGGCAGAGTGTGTTTGGCTGTGAAAGCGGTGTCAAGGGAAGGTGAGGACCAGCAACAGCTCTAAGCCCTTACATGTAGCGTGCCTCCGAAATAGCTTGGGTGTTGGCACTTTGGGAGGTGGTCTGTGCCAAGAGTGAGACTGTGTGTTGGGAGTGCTGGGAGGCAAGGCAAAGGCAGATGGGCAGAATGTGTTTGTCTGTGAAAGCGGTGTCAAGGGAAGGTGAGGACCAGCAACAGCTCTAAGCCCATTAGGCCTGTCGCCTGGGAGAAATGGCTTGCGTGTTGTCACTATGGGAGGTGGTCTGTGCCGGGAGTGACAGTGAGATTGCACCTGAGAATGTGTGTTGGGAGTGCTGGGAGGCAAAGCCAGGGCAGATTCCCAGAGTGTGTTTGGCTGTGAAAGCGGTGTCAAGGGAAGGTAAGGACCAGCCACAGCTCTAAGCCCTTAGGCCTATCGTATGGGAGAAATGGCTTGCACGTCTGCACTTTGGGAGGTGGTCTGTGCCAGGAGTGAGAGTTAGATTGCGCCTGAGAATGTGTGTTGGGAGTGCTGGGAGGCAAAGCCAGGCTAGATGGGCAGAGTGTGTTTGGCTGTGAAAGCGCTGTGAAGGGAAGGTGAGGACCAGCAACAGCTCTGAGCCCTTAGATGTAGCGTGTGTCAGAAACCGCTTGGGTGCTGGCACTTTGGGAGGTGGTGTGTGCCGAGAGTGAGAGTGTGTTGGGATTGCCGGGAGGCAAGGCAAAGGCAGATGGGCAGAGTGTGTTTGGCTGTGAAAGCGGTGTCAAGGGAAGGTGAGGACCAGCATCTGCTCTAAGCCCTTAGATGTAGCGTGCGTCAGAAATCGCTTGGTTGTTGGCACTTTGGGAGGTGGTGTGTGCCGAGAGTGAGAGTGTGTTGGGATTGCCGGGAGGCAAGGCAAAGGCAGATGGCCAGAGTGTGTTTGTCTGTGAAAGCGCTGTGAAGGGAAGGTGATGACCAGCAACAGCTCTAAGCCCTTAGGCCTATCGTATGGGAGAAATGGCTTCGGTGTTTGCACTTTGGGAGGTGGTCTGTGCCGGGAGTGAGAGTGAGAGTGAGCCTGAGAATGTGTGTTGGGAGTGCTGGGAGGCAAGGTAAAGGCAGATGGCCAGAGTGTGTTTGGCTGTGAAAGCGGTGTCAAGGGAAGGTGAGGACCAGCAACAGCTCTAAGCCCTTAGATGTAGCGTGCGTCAGAAATCGCTTGGACGTTTGCACTTTGGGAGTTGGTCTGTGCTGGGAGTGAGAGTGAGAGCCTGAGTGAGCCTGAGAATGTGTGTTGGCAGTGCCGGGAAGCAAGGTAAAGGCAGATGGCCAGAGTGTGTTTGGCTGTGAAAGCGCTGTGAAGGGAAGGTGAGGACCAGCAACAGCTCTGAGCAGTTAGATGTAGCGTGCGTCAGAACTCGCTTGGTTGTTGGCACTTTGGGAGGTGGTGTGTGCCGAGAGTGAGAGTGTGTTGGGATTGCCGGGAGGCAAGGCAAAGGCAGATGGCCAGAGTGTGTTTGTCTGTGAAAGCGGTGTCAAGGGAAGGTGAGGACCAGCAACAGCTCTAATCCCTTAGGCCTATCGTATGGGAGAAATGGCTTGGACGTTTGCACTTTGGGAAGTGGTCTGTTCCGTTAGTGAGAGTGAGAGTGAGCCTGAGAATGTGTGTTGGGAGTGCTGGGAGGCAAGGCAAAGGCAGATGGGCAGAGTGTGTTTGGCTGTGAAAGCGGTGTCAAGGGAAGGTGAGGACCAGCATCAGCTCTAAGCCCTTAGGCCTATCGTATAGGAGAAATGGCTTCGGTGTTTGCACTTTGGGAGGTGGTCTGTGCCAGGAGTGAGAGTGAGATTGAACCTGAGAATGTGTGTTGGGAGTGCTGGGTGGCAAAGCCAGGGTAGATGGCCAGAGTGTGTTTGGCTGTGAAAGCGGTGTCAAGGGAAGGTGAGGACCAGCAACAGCTCTAAGCCCTTACATGTAGCGTGCCTCCGAAATAGCTTGGGTGTTGGCACTTTGGGAGGTGGTCTGTGCCAAGAGTGAGACTGTGTGTTGGGAGTGCTGGGAGGCAAGGCAAAGGCAGATGGGCAGAATGTGTTTGTCTGTGAAAGCGGTGTCAAGGGAAGGTGAGGACCAGCAACAGCTCTAAGCCCATTAGGCCTGTCGCCTGGGAGAAATGGCTTGCGTGTTGTCACTATGGGAGGTGGTCTGTGCCGGGAGTGACAGTGAGATTGCACCTGAGAATGTGTGTTGGGAGTGCTGGGAGGCAAAGCCAGGGCAGATTCCCAGAGTGTGTTTGGCTGTGAAAGCGGTGTCAAGGGAAGGTAAGGACCAGCCACAGCTCTAAGCCCTTAGGCCTATCGTATGGGAGAAATGGCTTGCACGTCTCCACTTTGGGAGGTGGTCTGTGCCAGGAGTGAGAGTTAGATTGCGCCTGAGAATGTGTGTTGGGAGTGCTGGGAGGCCAAGCCAGGGTAGATGGCCAGAGTGTGTTTGGCTGTGAAAGCGCTGTGAAGGGAAGGTGATGACCAGCAACAGCTCTGAGCCCTTAGATGTAGCGTGTGTCAGAAACCGCTTGGGTGCTGGCACTTTGGGAGGTGGTGTGTGCCGAGAGTGAGAGTGTTTTGGGAGTGGTGGGAGTTGAGGCAAAGGCAGATGGCCAGAGTGTGTTTGGCTGTGAAAGCGGTGTCAAGGGAAGGTGAGGACCAGCCACATCTCTAAGCCCTTAGATGTAGCGTGCGTCAGAAATCGCTTGGACGTTTGCACTTTGGGAGTTGGTCTGTGCTGGGAGTGAGAGTGAGAGCCTGAGTGAGCCTGAGAATGTGTGTTGGCAGTGCCGGGAGGCAAGGTAGAGGCAGATGGCCAGAGTGTGTTTGTCTGTGAAAGCGCTGTGAAGGGAAGGTGATGACCAGCAACAGCTCTAAGCCCTTAGATGTAGCGTGCGTCAGAAATCGCTTGGTTGTTGGCACTTTGGAAGGTAGTGTGTTCCGAGAGTGAGAGTGTGTTGGGATTGCCGGGAGGCAAGGCAAAGGCAGATGGGCAGAGTGTGTTTGGCTGTGAAAGCGGTGTCAAGGGAAGGTGAGGACCAGCAACAGCTCTAAGCCCTTAGGCCTATCGTATGGGAGAAATGGCTCGGACGTTTGCACTTTGGGAGGTGGTCTGTGCCGGTAGTGAGAGTGAGAGTGAGCCTGAGAATGTGTGTTGGGAGTGCTGGTAGGCAAGGCAAAGGCCGATGGGCAGAGTGTGTTTGGCTGTGAAAGCGGTGTGAAGGGAAGGTGAGGACCAGCATCAGCTCTAAGCCCTTAGGCCTATCGTATGGGAGAAATGGCTTGGGTGTTTGCACTTTGGGAAGTGGTCTGTGCCGGGAGTGAGAGTGAGATTGAGTCTGAGAATGTGTGTTGGGAGTGCTGGGAGGCAAGGCAAAGGCCGATGGGCAGAGTGTGTTTGGCTGTGAAAGCGGGTGTCAAGGGAAGGTGAGGACCAGCAACAACTCTAAGCCCATTAGGCCTGTCGCCTGGGAGAAATGGCTTGCGTGTTGTCACTATGGGAGGTGGTCTGTGCCGGGAGTGACAGTGAGATTGCACCTGAGAATGTGTGGTGGGAGTGCTGGGAGGCAAAGCCAGGGCAGATTCCCAGAGTGTGTTTGGCTGTGAAAGCGGTGTCAAGGCAAGGTAAGGACCAGCCACAGCTCTAAGCCCTTAGGCCTATCGTATGGGAGAAATGGCTTGCACGTCTGCACTTTGGGAGGTGGTCTGTGCCAGGAGTGAGAGTTAGATTGCGCCTGAGAATGTGTGTTGGGAGTGCTGGGAGGCAAAGCCAGGCTAGATGGGCAGAGTGTGTTTGGCTGTGAAAGCGCTGTGAAGGGAAGGTGAGGACCAGCAACAGCTCTGAGCCCTTAGATGTAGCGTGTGTCAGAAACCGCTTGGGTGCTGGCACTTTGGGAGGTGGTGTGTGCCGAGAGTGAGAGTGTGTTGGGATTGCCGGGAGGCAAGGCAAAGGCAGATGGCCAGAGTGTGTTTGGCTGTGAAAGCGGTGTCAAGGGAAGGTGAGGACCAGCATCTGCTCTAAGCCCTTAGATGTAGCGTGCGTCAGAAATCGCTTGGTTGTTGGCACTTTGGGAGGTGGTGTGTGCCGAGAGTGAGAGTGTGTTGGGATTGCCGGGAGGCAAGGCAAAGGCAGATGGCCAGAGTGTGTTTGTCTGTGAAAGCGCTGTGAAGGGAAGGTGATGACCAGCAACAGCTCTAAGCCCTTAGGCCTATCGTATGGGAGAAATGGCTTGGGTGTTTGCACTTTGGGAGGTGGTCTGTGCCGGGAGTGAGAGTGAGAGTGAGCCTGAGAATGTGTGTTGGGAGTGCTGGGTGGCAAAGCCAGGGTAGATGGCCAGAGTGTGTTTGGCTGTGAAAGCGGTGTCAAGGGAAGGTGAGGACCAGCAACAGCTCTAAGCCCTTACATGTAGCGTGCCTCCGAAATAGCTTGGGTGTTGGCACTTTGGGAGGTGGTCTGTGCCAAGAGTGAGACTGTGTGTTGGGAGTGCTGGGAGGCAAGGCAAAGGCAGATGGGCAGAATGTGTTTGTCTGTGAAAGCGGTGTCAAGGGAAGGTGAGGACCAGCAACAGCTCTAAGCCCATTAGGCCTGTCGCCTGGGAGAAATGGCTTGCGTGTTGTCACTATGGGAGGTGGTCTGTGCCGGGAGTGACAGTGAGATTGCACCTGAGAATGTGTGTTGGGAGTGCTGGGAGGCAAAGCCAGGGCAGATTCCCAGAGTGTGTTTGGCTGTGAAAGCGGTGTCAAGGGAAGGTAAGGACCAGCCACAGCTCTAAGCCCTTAGGCCTATCGTATGGGAGAAATGGCTTGCACGTCTCCACTTTGGGAGGTGGTCTGTGCCAGGAGTGAGAGTTAGATTGCGCCTGAGAATGTGTGTTGGGAGTGCTGGGAGGCCAAGCCAGGGTAGATGGCCAGAGTGTGTTTGGCTGTGAAAGCGCTGTGAAGGGAAGGTGATGACCAGCAACAGCTCTGAGCCCTTAGATGTAGCGTGTGTCAGAAACCGCTTGGGTGCTGGCACTTTGGGAGGTGGTGTGTGCCGAGAGTGAGAGTGTTTTGGGAGTGGTGGGAGTTGAGGCAAAGGCAGATGGCCAGAGTGTGTTTGGCTGTGAAAGCGGTGTCAAGGGAAGGTGAGGACCAGCCACATCTCTAAGCCCTTAGATGTAGCGTGCGTCAGAAATCGCTTGGACGTTTGCACTTTGGGAGTTGGTCTGTGCTGGGAGTGAGAGTGAGAGCCTGAGTGAGCCTGAGAATGTGTGTTGGCAGTGCCGGGAGGCAAGGTAGAGGCAGATGGCCAGAGTGTGTTTGTCTGTGAAAGCGGTGTCAAGGGAAGGTGAGGACCAGCATCTGCTCTAAGCCCTTAGATGTAGCGTGCGTCAGAAATCGCTTGGTTGTTGGCACTTTGGGAGGTGGTGTGTGCCGAGAGTGAGAGTGTGTTGGGATTGCCGGGAGGCAAGGCAAAGGCAGATGGCCAGAGTGTGTTTGTCTGTGAAAGCGCTGTGAAGGGAAGGTGATGACCAGCAACAGCTCTAAGCCCTTAGGCCTATCGTATGGGAGAAATGGCTTGGGTGTTTGCACTTTGGGAGGTGGTCTGTGCCGGGAGTGAGAGTGAGAGTGAGCCTGAGAATGTGTGTTGGGAGTGCTGGGAGGCAAGGTAAAGGCAGATGGCCAGAGTGTGTTTGGCTGTGAAAGCGGTGTCAAGGGAAGGTGAGGACCAGCAACAGCTCTAAGCCCTTAGATGTAGCGTGCGTCAGAAATCGCTTGGACGTTTGCACTTTGGGAGTTGGTCTGTGCTGGGAGTGAGAGTGAGAGCCTGAGTGAGCCTGAGAATGTGTGTTGGCAGTGCCGGGAAGCAAGGTAAAGGCAGATGGCCAGAGTGTGTTTGGCTGTGAAAGCGCTGTGAAGGGAAGGTGAGGACCAGCAACAGCTCTGAGCAGTTAGATGTAGCGTGCGTCAGAACTCGCTTGGTTGTTGGCACTTTGGGAGGTGGTGTGTGCCGAGAGTGAGAGTGTGTTGGGATTGCCGGGAGGCAAGGCAAAGGCAGATGGGCAGAGTGTGTTTGTCTGTGAAAGCGGTGTCAAGGGAAGGTGAGGACCAGCAACAGCTCTAATCCCTTAGGCCTATCGTATGGGAGAAATGGCTTGGACGTTTGCACTTTGGGAAGTGGTCTGTTCCGTTAGTGAGAGTGAGAGTGAGCCTGAGAATGTGTGTTGGGAGTGCTGGGAGGCAAGGCAAAGGCAGATGGGCAGAGTGTGTTTGGCTGTGAAAGCGGTGTCAAGGGAAGGTGAGGACCAGCATCAGCTCTAAGCCCTTAGGCCTATCGTATAGGAGAAATGGCTTCGGTGTTTGCACTTTGGGAGGTGGTCTGTGCCAGGAGTGAGAGTGAGATTGAACCTGAGAATGTGTGTTGGGAGTGCTGGGTGGCAAAGCCAGGGTAGATGGCCAGAGTGTGTTTGGCTGTGAAAGCGGTGTCAAGGGAAGGTGAGGACCAGCAACAGCTCTAAGCCCTTACATGTAGCGTGCCTCCGAAATAGCTTGGGTGTTGGCACTTTGGGAGGTGGTCTGTGCCAAGAGTGAGACTGTGTGTTGGGAGTGCTGGGAGGCAAGGCAAAGGCAGATGGGCAGAATGTGTTTGTCTGTGAAAGCGGTGTCAAGGGAAGGTGAGGACCAGCAACAGCTCTAAGCCCATTAGGCCTGTCGCCTGGGAGAAATGGCTTGCGTGTTGTCACTATGGGAGGTGGTCTGTGCCGGGAGTGACAGTGAGATTGCACCTGAGAATGTGTGTTGGGAGTGCTGGGAGGCAAAGCCAGGGCAGATTCCCAGAGTGTGTTTGGCTGTGAAAGCGGTGTCAAGGGAAGGTAAGGACCAGCCACAGCTCTAAGCCCTTAGGCCTATCGTATGGGAGAAATGGCTTGCACGTCTCCACTTTGGGAGGTGGTCTGTGCCAGGAGTGAGAGTTAGATTGCGCCTGAGAATGTGTGTTGGGAGTGCTGGGAGGCCAAGCCAGGGTAGATGGCCAGAGTGTGTTTGGCTGTGAAAGCGCTGTGAAGGGAAGGTGATGACCAGCAACAGCTCTGAGCCCTTAGATGTAGCGTGTGTCAGAAACCGCTTGGGTGCTGGCACTTTGGGAGGTGGTGTGTGCCGAGAGTGAGAGTGTTTTGGGAGTGGTGGGAGTTGAGGCAAAGGCAGATGGGCAGAGTGTGTTTGGCTGTGAAAGCGGTGTCAAGGGAAGGTGAGGACCAGCCACATCTCTAAGCCCTTAGATGTAGCGTGCGTCAGAAATCGCTTGGACGTTTGCACTTTGGGAGTTGGTCTGTGCTGGGAGTGAGAGTGAGAGCCTGAGTGAGCCTGAGAATGTGTGTTGGCAGTGCCGGGAGGCAAGGTAGAGGCAGATGGGCAGAGTGTGTTTGTCTGTGAAAGCGCTGTGAAGGGAAGGTGATGACCAGCAACAGCTCTAAGCCCTTAGATGTAGCGTGCGTCAGAAATCGCTTGGTTGTTGGCACTTTGGAAGGTAGTGTGTTCCGAGAGTGAGAGTGTGTTGGGATTGCCGGGAGGCAAGGCAAAGGCAGATGGGCAGAGTGTGTTTGGCTGTGAAAGCGGTGTCAAGGGAAGGTGAGGACCAGCAACAGCTCTAAGCCCTTAGGCCTATCGTATGGGAGAAATGGCTCGGACGTTTGCACTTTGGGAGGTGGTCTGTGCCGGTAGTGAGAGTGAGAGTGAGCCTGAGAATGTGTGTTGGGAGTGCTGGTAGGCAAGGCAAAGGCCGATGGGCAGAGTGTGTTTGGCTGTGAAAGCGGTGTGAAGGGAAGGTGAGGACCAGCATCAGCTCTAAGCCCTTAGGCCTATCGTATGGGAGAAATGGCTTGGGTGTTTGCACTTTGGGAAGTGGTCTGTGCCGGGAGTGAGAGTGAGATTGAGTCTGAGAATGTGTGTTGGGAGTGCTGGGAGGCAAGGCAAAGGCCGATGGGCAGAGTGTGTTTGGCTGTGAAAGCGGTGTCAAGGGAAGGTGAGGACCAGCAACAACTCTAAGCCCATTAGGCCTGTCGCCTGGGAGAAATGGCTTGCGTGTTGTCACTATGGGAGGTGGTCTGTGCCGGGAGTGACAGTGAGATTGCACCTGAGAATGTGTGTTGGGAGTGCTGGGAGGCAAAGCCAGGGCAGATTCCCAGAGTGTGTTTGGCTGTGAAAGCGGGTGTCAAGGCAAGGTAAGGACCAGCCACAGCTCTAAGCCCTTAGGCCTATCGTATGGGAGAAATGGCTTGCACGTCTGCACTTTGGGAGGTGGTCTGTGCCAGGAGTGAGAGTTAGATTGCGCCTGAGAATGTGTGTTGGGAGTGCTGGGAGGCAAGGCAAAGGCAGATGGCCAGAGTGTGTTTGGCTGTGAAAGCGGTGTCAAGGGAAGGTGAGGACCAGCATCTGCTCTAAGCCCTTAGATGTAGCGTGCGTCAGAAATCGCTTGGTTGTTGGCACTTTGGGAGGTGGTGTGTGCCGAGAGTGAGAGTGTGTTGGGATTGCCGGGAGGCAAGGCAAAGGCAGATGGCCAGAGTGTGTTTGTCTGTGAAAGCGCTGTGAAGGGAAGGTGATGACCAGCAACAGCTCTAAGCCCTTAGGCCTATCGTATGGGAGAAATGGCTTGGGTGTTTGCACTTTGGGAGGTGGTCTGTGCCGGGAGTGAGAGTGAGAGTGAGCCTGAGAATGTGTGTTGGGAGTGCTGGGAGGCAAGGTAAAGGCAGATGGCCAGAGTGTGTTTGGCTGTGAAAGCGGTGTCAAGGGAAGGTGAGGACCAGCAACAGCTCTAATGCCTTAGGCCTATCGTATGGGAGAAATGGCTTGGACGTTTGCACTTTGGGAAGTGGTCTGTTCCGGGAGTGAGAGTGAGATTGAGTCTGAGAATGTGTGTTGGGAGTGCTGGGAGGCAAGGCAAAGGCCGATGGGCAGAGTGTGTTTGGCTGTGAAAGCGGTGTGAAGGGAAGGTGAGGACCAGCAACAGCTCTAATCCCTTAGGCCTATCGTATGGGAGAAATGGCTTGGACGTTTGCACTTTGGGAAGTGGTCTGTTCCGTTAGTGAGAGTGAGAGTGAGCCTGAGAATGTGTGTTGGGAGTGCTGGGAGGCAAGGCAAAGGCAGATGGGCAGAGTGTGTTTGGCTGTGAAAGCGGTGTCAAGGGAAGGTGAGGACCAGCATCAGCTCTAAGCCCTTAGGCCTATCGTATAGGAGAAATGGCTTCGGTGTTTGCACTTTGGGAGGTGGTCTGTGCCAGGAGTGAGAGTGAGATTGAACCTGAGAATGTGTGTTGGGAGTGCTGGGTGGCAAAGCCAGGGTAGATGGCCAGAGTGTGTTTGGCTGTGAAAGCGGTGTCAAGGGAAGGTGAGGACCAGCAACAGCTCTAAGCCCTTACATGTAGCGTGCCTCCGAAATAGCTTGGGTGTTGGCACTTTGGGAGGTGGTCTGTGCCAAGAGTGAGACTGTGTGTTGGGAGTGCTGGGAGGCAAGGCAAAGGCAGATGGGCAGAATGTGTTTGTCTGTGAAAGCGGTGTCAAGGGAAGGTGAGGACCAGCAACAGCTCTAAGCCCATTAGGCCTGTCGCCTGGGAGAAATGGCTTGCGTGTTGTCACTATGGGAGGTGGTCTGAGCCGGGAGTGACAGTGAGATTGCACCTGAGAATGTGTGTTGGGAGTGCTGGGAGGCAAAGCCAGGGCAGATTCCCAGAGTGTGTTTGGCTGTGAAAGCGGTGTCAAGGGAAGGTAAGGACCAGCCACAGCTCTAAGCCCTTAGGCCTATCGTATGGGAGAAATGGCTTGCACGTCTGCACTTTGGGAGGTGGTCTGTGCCAGGAGTGAGAGTTTGATTGCGCCTGAGAATGTGTGTTGGGAGTGCTGGGAGGCAAAGCCAGGGCAGATTCCCAGAGTGTGTTTGGCTGTGAAAGCGGTGTCAAGGCAAGGTAAGGACCAGCCACAGCTCTAAGCCCTTAGGCCTATCGTATGGGAGAAATGGCTTGCACGTCTGCACTTTGGGAGGTGGTCTGTGCCAGGAGAGAGAGTTAGATTGCGCCTGAGAATGTGTGTTGGGAGTGCTGGGAGGCAAAGCCAGGCTAGATGGGCAGAGTGTGTTTGGCTGTGAAAGCGCTGTGAAGGGAAGGTGAGGAACAGCAACAGCTCTGAGCCCTTAGATGTAGCGTGTGTCAGAAACCGCTTGGGTGCTGGCACTTTGGAGGTGGTGTGTGCCGAGAGTGAGAGTGTGTTGGGATTGCCGGGAGGCAAGGCAAAGGCAGATGGGCAGAGTGTGTTTGGCTGTGAAAGCGGGTGTCAAGGGAAGGTAAGGACCAGCATCAGCTCTAAGCCCTTAGGCCTATCGTATGGTAGAAATGGCTTCGGTGTTTGCACTTTGGGAGGTGGTCTGTGCCAGGAGTGAGAGTGAGATTGAACCTGAGAATGTGTGTTGGGAGTGCTGGGAGGCAAGGTAAAGGCAGATGGCCAGAGTGTGTTTGGCTGTGAAAGCGGTGTCAAGGGAAGGTGAGGACCAGCAACAGCTCTAAGCCCTTAGATGTAGCGTGCGTCAGAAATCGCTTGGACGTTTGCACTTTGGGAGTTGGTCTGTGCTGGGAGTGAGAGTGAGAGCCTGAGTGAGCCTGAGAATGTGTGTTGGCAGTGCCGGGAAGCAAGGTAAAGGCAGATGGCCAGAGTGTGTTTGGCTGTGAAAGCGCTGTGAAGGGAAGGTGAGGACCAGCAACAGCTCTGAGCCCTTAGATGTAGCGTGCGTCAGAACTCGCTTGGTTGTTGGCACTTTGGGAGGTGGTGTGTGCCGAGAGTGAGAGTGTGTTGGGATTGCCGGGAGGCAAGGCAAAGGCAGATGGGCAGAGTGTGTTTGTCTGTGAAAGCGGTGTCAAGGGAAGGTGAGGACCAGCAACAGCTCTAATCCCTTAGGCCTATCGTATGGGAGAAATGGCTTGGACGTTTGCACTTTGGGAAGTGGTCTGTTCCGGGAGTGAGAGTGAGAGTGAGCCTGAGAATGTGTGTTGGGAGTGCTGGGAGGCAAGGCAAAGGCAGATGGGCAGAGTGTGTTTGGCTGTGAAAGCGGTGTCAAGGGAAGGTGAGGACCAGCATCAGCTCTAAGCCCTTAGGCCTATCGTATAGGAGAAATGGCTTCGGTGTTTGCACTTTGGGAGGTGGTCTGTGCCAGGAGTGAGAGTGAGATTGAACCTGAGAATGTGTGTTGGGAGTGCTGGGTGGCAAAGCCAGGGTAGATGGCCAGAGTGTGTTTGGCTGTGAAAGCGGTGTCAAGGGAAGGTGAGGACCAGCAACAGCTCTAAGCCCTTACATGTAGCGTGCCTCCGAAATAGCTTGGGTGTTGGCACTTTGGGAGGTGGTCTGTGCCAAGAGTGAGACTGTGTGTTGGGAGTGCTGGGAGGCAAGGCAAAGGCAGATGGGCAGAATGTGTTTGTCTGTGAAAGCGGTGTCAAGGGAAGGTGAGGACCAGCAACAGCTCTAAGCCCATTAGGCCTGTCGCCTGGGAGAAATGGCTTGCGTGTTGTCACTATGGGAGGTGGTCTGTGCCGGGAGTGACAGTGAGATTGCACCTGAGAATGTGTGTTGGGAGTGCTGGGAGGCAAAGCCAGGGCAGATTCCCAGAGTGTGTTTGGCTGTGAAAGCGGTGTCAAGGGAAGGTAAGGACCAGCCACAGCTCTAAGCCCTTAGGCCTATCGTATGGGAGAAATGGCTTGCACGTCTCCACTTTGGGAGGTGGTCTGTGCCAGGAGTGAGAGTTAGATTGCGCCTGAGAATGTGTGTTGGGAGTGCTGGGAGGCCAAGCCAGGGTAGATGGCCAGAGTGTGTTTGGCTGTGAAAGCGGTGTGAAGGGAAGGTGATGACCAGCAACAGCTCTGAGCCCTTAGATGTAGCGTGTGTCAGAAACCGCTTGGGTGCTGGCACTTTGGGAGGTGGTGTGTGCCGAGAGTGAGAGTGTTTTGGGAGTGGTGGGAGTTGAGGCAAAGGCAGATGGCCAGAGTGTGTTTGGCTGTGAAAGCGGTGTCAAGGGAAGGTGAGGACCAGCCACATCTCTAAGCCCTTAGATGTAGCGTGCGTCAGAAATCGCTTGGACGTTTGCACTTTGGGAGTTGGTCTGTGCTGGGAGTGAGAGTGAGAGCCTGAGTGAGCCTGAGAATGTGTGTTGGCAGTGCCGGGAGGCAAGGTAGAGGCAGATGGCCAGAGTGTGTTTGTCTGTGAAAGCGCTGTGAAGGGAAGGTGATGACCAGCAACAGCTCTAAGCCCTTAGATGTAGCGTGCGTCAGAAATCGCTTGGTTGTTGGCACTTTGGAAGGTAGTGTGTTCCGAGAGTGAGAGTGTGTTGGGATTGCCGGGAGGCAAGGCAAAGGCAGATGGGCAGAGTGTGTTTGGCTGTGAAAGCGGTGTCAAGGGAAGGTGAGGACCAGCAACAGCTCTAAGCCCTTAGGCCTATCGTATGGGAGAAATGGCTCGGACGTTTGCACTTTGGGAGGTGGTCTGTGCCGGTAGTGAGAGTGAGAGTGAGCCTGAGAATGTGTGTTGGGAGTGCTGGTAGGCAAGGCAAAGGCCGATGGGCAGAGTGTGTTTGGCTGTGAAAGCGGTGTGAAGGGAAGGTGAGGACCAGCATCAGCTCTAAGCCCTTAGGCCTATCGTATGGGAGAAATGGCTTGGGTGTTTGCACTTTGGGAAGTGGTCTGTGCCGGGAGTGAGAGTGAGATTGAGTCTGAGAATGTGTGTTGGGAGTGCTGGGAGGCAAGGCAAAGGCCGATGGGCAGAGTGTGTTTGGCTGTGAAAGCGGTGTCAAAGGAAGGTGAGGACCAGCAACAACTCTAAGCCCATTAGGCCTGTCGCCTGGGAGAAATGGCTTGCGTGTTGTCACTATGGGAGGTGGTCTGTGCCGGGAGTGACAGTGAGATTGCACCTGAGAATGTGTGTTGGGAGTGCTGGGAGGCAAAGCCAGGGCAGATTCCCAGAGTGTGTTTGGCTGTGAAAGCGGTGTCAAGGGAAGGTAAGGACCAGCCACAGCTCTAAGCCCTTAGGCCTATCGTATGGGAGAAATGGCTTGCACGTCTGCACTTTGGGAGGTGGTCTGTGCCAGGAGTGAGAGTTAGATTGCGCCTGAGAATGTGTGTTGGGAGTGCTGGGAGGCAAAGCCAGGCTAGATGGGCAGAGTGTGTTTGGCTGTGAAAGCGCTGTGAAGGGAAGGTGAGGACCAGCAACAGCTCTGAGCCCTTAGATGTAGCGTGTGTCAGAAACCGCTTGGGTGCTGGCACTTTGGGAGGTGGTGTGTGCCGAGAGTGAGAGTGTGTTGGGATTGCCGGGAGGCAAGGCAAAGGCAGATGGCCAGAGTGTGTTTGGCTGTGAAAGCGGTGTCAAGGGAAGGTGAGGACCAGCATCTGCTCTAAGCCCTTAGATGTAGCGTGCGTCAGAAATCGCTTGGTTGTTGGCACTTTGGGAGGTGGTTTGTGCCGAGAGTGAGAGTGTGTTGGGATTGCCGGGAGGCAAGGCAAAGGCAGATGGGCAGAGTGTGTTTGTCTGTGAAAGCGGTGTCAAGGGAAGGTGAGGACCAGCAACAGCTCTAATCCCTTAGGCCTATCGTATGGGAGAAATGGCTTGGACGTTTGCACTTTGGGAAGTGGTCTGTTCCGGGAGTGAGAGTGAGAGTGAGCCTGAGAATGTGTGTTGGGAGTGCTGGGAGGCAAGGCAAAGGCAGATGGCCAGAGTGTGTTTGGCTGTGAAAGCGGTGTCAAGGGAAGGTGAGGACCAGCATCAGCTCTAAGCCCTTAGGCCTATCGTATAGGAGAAATGGCTTCGGTGTTTGCACTTTGGGAGGTGGTCTGTGCCAGGAGTGAGAGTGAGATTGAACCTGAGAATGTGTGTTGGGAGTGCTGGGTGGCAAAGCCAGGGTAGATGGCCAGAGTGTGTTTGGCTGTGAAAGCGGTGTCAAGGGAAGGTGAGGACCAGCAACAGCTCTAAGCCCTTACATGTAGCGTGCCTCCGAAATAGCTTGGGTGTTGGCACTTTGGGAGGTGGTCTGTGCCAAGAGTGAGACTGTGTGTTGGGAGTGCTGGGAGGCAAGGCAAAGGCAGATGGGCAGAATGTGTTTGTCTGTGAAAGCGGTGTCAAGGGAAGGTGAGGACCAGCAACAGCTCTAAGCCCATTAGGCCTGTCGCCTGGGAGAAATGGCTTGCGTGTTGTCACTATGGGAGGTGGTCTGTGCCGGGAGTGACAGTGAGATTGCACCTGAGAATGTGTGTTGGGAGTGCTGGGAGGCAAAGCCAGGGCAGATTCCCAGAGTGTGTTTGGCTGTGAAAGCGGTGTCAAGGGAAGGTAAGGACCAGCCACAGCTCTAAGCCCTTAGGCCTATCGTATGGGAGAAATGGCTTGCACGTCTGCACTTTGGGAGGTGGTCTGTGCCAGGAGTGAGAGTTTGATTGCGCCTGAGAATGTGTGTTGGGAGTGCTGGGAGGCAAAGCCAGGGCAGATTCCCAGAGTGTGTTTGGCTGTGAAAGCGGTGTCAAGGCAAGGTAAGGACCAGCCACAGCTCTAAGCCCTTAGGCCTATCGTATGGGAGAAATGGCTTGCACGTCTGCACTTTGGGAGGTGGTCTGTGCCAGGAGAGAGAGTTAGATTGCGCCTGAGAATGTGTGTTGGGAGTGCTGGGAGGCAAAGCCAGGCTAGATGGGCAGAGTGTGTTTGGCTGTGAAAGCGCTGTGAAGGGAAGGTGAGGACCAGCAACAGCTCTGAGCCCTTAGATGTAGCGTGTGTCAGAAACCGCTTGGGTGCTGGCACTTTGGAGGTGGTGTGTGCCGAGAGTGAGAGTGTGTTGGGATTGCCGGGAGGCAAGGCAAAGGCAGATGGGCAGAGTGTGTTTGGCTGTGAAAGCGGTGTCAAGGGAAGGTAAGGACCAGCATCAGCTCTAAGCCCTTAGGCCTATCGTATGGTAGAAATGGCTTCGGTGTTTGCACTTTGGGAGGTGGTCTGTGCCAGGAGTGAGAGTGAGATTGAACCTGAGAATGTGTGTTGGGAGTGCTGGGAGGCAAGGTAAAGGCAGATGGCCAGAGTGTGTTTGGCTGTGAAAGCGGTGTCAAGGGAAGGTGAGGACCAGCAACTGCTCTAAGCCCTTAGATGTAGCGTGCGTCAGAAATCGCTTGGACGTTTGCACTTTGGGAGTTGGTCTGTGCTGGGAGTGAGAGTGAGAGCCTGAGTGAGCCTGAGAATGTGTGTTGGCAGTGCCGGGAGGCAAGGTAAAGGCAGATGGCCAGAGTGTGTTTATCTGTGAAAGCACTGTGAAGGGAAGGTGAGGACCAGCAACAGCTCTGAGCCCTTAGATGTAGCGTGCGTCAGAACTCGCTTGGTTGTTGGCACTTTGGGAGGTGGTGTGTGCCGAGAGTGAGAGTGTGTTGGGATTGCCGGGAGGCAAGGCAAAGGCAGATGGGCAGAGTGTGTTTGTCTGTGAAAGCGGTGTCAAGGGAAGGTGAGGACCAGCAACAGCTCTAATCCCTTAGGCCTATCGTATGGGAGAAATGGCTTGGACGTTTGCACTTTGGGAAGTGGTCTGTTCCATTAGTGAGAGTGAGAGTGAGCCTGAGAATGTGTGTTGGGAGTGCTGGGAGGCAAGGCAAAGGCAGATGGCCAGAGTGTGTTTGGCTGTGAAAGCGGTGTCAAGGGAAGGTGAGGACCAGCAACAGCTCTAAGCCCTTAGGCCTATCGTATGGGAGAAATGGCTTGGGTGTTTGCACTTTGGGAGGTGGTCTGTGCCAGGAGTGAGAGTGAGATTGAACCTGAGAATGTGTGTTGGGAGTGCTGGGAGGCAAAGCCAGGGTAGATGGGCAGAGTGTGTTTGGCTGTGAAAGCGGTGTCAAGGGAAGGTGAGGACCAGCAACAGCTCTAAGCCCTTACATGTAGCGTGCCTCCGAAATAGCTTGGGTGTTGGCACTTTGGGAGGTGGTCTGTGCCAAGAGTGAGACTGTGTGTTGGGAGTGCTGGGAGGCAAGGCAAAGGCAGATGGGCAGAATGTGTTTGTCTGTGAAAGCGGTGTCAAGGGAAGGTGAGGACCAGCAACAGCTCTAAGCCCATTAGGCCTGTCGCCTGGGAGAAATGGCTTGCGTGTTGTCACTATGGGAGGTGGTCTGTGCCGGGAGTGACAGTGAGATTGCACCTGAGAATGTGTGTTGGGAGTGCTGGGAGGCAAAGCCAGGGCAGATTCCCAGAGTGTGTTTGGCTGTGAAAGCGGTGTCAAGGCAAGGTAAGGACCAGCCACAGCTCTAAGCCCTTAGGCCTATCGTATGGGAGAAATGGCTTGCACGTCTGCACTTTGGGAGGTGGTCTGTGCCAGGAGTGAGAGTTAGATTGCGCCTGAGAATGTGTGTTGGGAGTGCTGGGAGGCAAAGCCAGGCTAGATGGGCAGAGTGTGTTTGGCTGTGAAAGCGCTGTGAAGGGAAGGTGATGACCAGCAACAGCTCTGAGCCCTTAGATGTAGCGTGTGTCAGAAACCGCTTGGGTGCTGGCACTTTGGGAGGTGGTGTGTGCCGAGAGTGAGAGTGTGTTGGGATTGCCGGGAGGCAAGGCAAAGGCAGATGGCCAGAGTGTGTTTGGCTGTGAAAGCGGTGTCAAGGGAAGGTGAGGACCAGCATCTGCTCTAAGCCCTTAGATGTAGCGTGCGTCAGAAATCGCTTGGTTGTTGGCACTTTGGGAGGTGGTGTGTGCCGAGAGTGAGAGTGTGTTGGGATTGCCGGGAGGCAAGGCAAAGGCAGATGGGCAGAGTGTGTTTGTCTGTGAAAGCGGTGTCAAGGGAAGGTGAGGACCAGCAACAGCTCTAATCCCTTAGGCCTATCGTATGGGAGAAATGGCTTGGACGTTTGCACTTTGGGAAGTGGTCTGTTCCGTTAGTGAGAGTGAGAGTGAGCCTGAGAATGTGTGTTGGGAGTGCTGGGAGGCAAGGCAAAGGCAGATGGGCAGAGTGTGTTTGGCTGTGAAAGCGGTGTCAAGGGAAGGTGAGGACCAGCATCAGCTCTAAGCCCTTAGGCCTATCGTATAGGAGAAATGGCTTCGGTGTTTGCACTTTGGGAGGTGGTCTGTGCCAGGAGTGAGAGTGAGATTGAACCTGAGAATGTGTGTTGGGAGTGCTGGGTGGCAAAGCCAGGGTAGATGGCCAGAGTGTGTTTGGCTGTGAAAGCGGTGTCAAGGGAAGGTGAGGACCAGCAACAGCTCTAAGCCCTTACATGTAGCGTGCCTCCGAAATAGCTTGGGTGTTGGCACTTTGGGAGGTGGTCTGTGCCAAGAGTGAGACTGTGTGTTGGGAGTGCTGGGAGGCAAGGCAAAGGCAGATGGGCAGAATGTGTTTGTCTGTGAAAGCGGTGTCAAGGGAAGGTGAGGACCAGCAACAGCTCTAAGCCCATTAGGCCTGTCGCCTGGGAGAAATGGCTTGCGTGTTGTCACTATGGGAGGTGGTCTGTGCCGGGAGTGACAGTGAGATTGCACCTGAGAATGTGTGTTGGGAGTGCTGGGAGGCAAAGCCAGGGCAGATTCCCAGAGTGTGTTTGGCTGTGAAAGCGGTGTCAAGGGAAGGTAAGGACCAGCCACAGCTCTAAGCCCTTAGGCCTATCGTATGGGAGAAATGGCTTGCACGTCTGCACTTTGGGAGGTGGTCTGTGCCAGGAGTGAGAGTTAGATTGCGCCTGAGAATGTGTGTTGGGAGTGCTGGGAGGCAAAGCCAGGCTAGATGGGCAGAGTGTGTTTGGCTGTGAAAGCGCTGTGAAGGGAAGGTGAGGACCAGCAACAGCTCTGAGCCCTTAGATGTAGCGTGTGTCAGAAACCGCTTGGGTGCTGGCACTTTGGGAGGTGGTGTGTGCCGAGAGTGAGAGTGTGTTGGGATTGCCGGGAGGCAAGGCAAAGGCAGATGGCCAGAGTGTGTTTGGCTGTGAAAGCGGTGTCAAGGGAAGGTGAGGACCAGCATCTGCTCTAAGCCCTTAGATGTAGCGTGCGTCAGAAATCGCTTGGTTGTTGGCACTTTGGGAGGTGGTGTGTGCCGAGAGTGAGAGTGTGTTGGGATTGCCGGGAGGCAAGGCAAAGGCAGATGGCCAGAGTGTGTTTGTCTGTGAAAGCGCTGTGAAGGGAAGGTGATGACCAGCAACAGCTCTAAGCCCTTAGGCCTATCGTATGGGAGAAATGGCTTGGGTGTTTGCACTTTGGGAGGTGGTCTGTGCCGGGAGTGAGAGTGAGAGTGAGCCTGAGAATGTGTGTTGGGAGTGCTGGGAGGCAAGGTAAAGGCAGATGGCCAGAGTGTGTTTGGCTGTGAAAGCGGTGTCAAGGGAAGGTGAGGACCAGCAACAGCTCTAAGCCCTTAGATGTAGCGTGCGTCAGAAATCGCTTGGACGTTTGCACTTTGGGAGTTGGTCTGTGCTGGGAGTGAGAGTGAGAGCCTGAGTGAGCCTGAGAATGTGTGTTGGCAGTGCCGGGAAGCAAGGTAAAGGCAGATGGCCAGAGTGTGTTTGGCTGTGAAAGCGCTGTGAAGGGAAGGTGAGGACCAGCAACAGCTCTGAGCCCTTAGATGTAGCGTGCGTCAGAACTCGCTTGGTTGTTGGCACTTTGGGAGGTGGTGTGTGCCGAGAGTGAGAGTGTGTTGGGATTGCCGGGAGGCAAGGCAAAGGCAGATGGGCAGAGTGTGTTTGTCTGTGAAAGCGGTGTCAAGGGAAGGTGAGGACCAGCAACAGCTCTAATCCCTTAGGCCTATCGTATGGGAGAAATGGCTTGGACGTTTGCACTTTGGGAAGTGGTCTGTTCCGTTAGTGAGAGTGAGAGTGAGCCTGAGAATGTGTGTTGGGAGTGCTGGTAGGCAAGGCAAAGGCAGATGGGCAGAGTGTGTTTGGCTGTGAAAGCGGTGTCAAGGGAAGGTGAGGACCAGCATCAGCTCTAAGCCCTTAGGCCTATCGTATAGGAGAAATGGCTTCGGTGTTTGCACTTTGGGAGGTGGTCTGTGCCAGGAGTGAGAGTGAGATTGAACCTGAGAATGTGTGTTGGGAGTGCTGGGTGGCAAAGCCAGGGTAGATGGCCAGAGTGTGTTTGGCTGTGAAAGCGGTGTCAAGGGAAGGTGAGGACCAGCAACAGCTCTAAGCCCTTACATGTAGCGTGCCTCCGAAATAGCTTGGGTGTTGGCACTTTGGGAGGTGGTCTGTGCCAAGAGTGAGACTGTGTGTTGGGAGTGCTGGGAGGCAAGGCAAAGGCAGATGGGCAGAATGTGTTTGTCTGTGAAAGCGGTGTCAAGGGAAGGTGAGGACCAGCAACAGCTCTAAGCCCATTAGGCCTGTCGCCTGGGAGAAATGGCTTGCGTGTTGTCACTATGGGAGGTGGTCTGTGCCGGGAGTGACAGTGAGATTGCACCTGAGAATGTGTGTTGGGAGTGCTGGGAGGCAAAGCCAGGGCAGATTCCCAGAGTGTGTTTGGCTGTGAAAGCGGTGTCAAGGGAAGGTAAGGACCAGCCACAGCTCTAAGCCCTTAGGCCTATCGTATGGGAGAAATGGCTTGCACGTCTGCACTTTGGGAGGTGGTCTGTGCCAGGAGTGAGAGTTTGATTGCGCCTGAGAATGTGTGTTGGGAGTGCTGGGAGGCAAAGCCAGGGCAGATTCCCAGAGTGTGTTTGGCTGTGAAAGCGGTGTCAAGGCAAGGTAAGGACCAGCCACAGCTCTAAGCCCTTAGGCCTATCGTATGGGAGAAATGGCTTGCACGTCTGCACTTTGGGAGGTGGTCTGTGCCAGGAGAGAGAGTTAGATTGCGCCTGAGAATGTGTGTTGGGAGTGCTGGGAGGCAAAGCCAGGCTAGATGGGCAGAGTGTGTTTGGCTGTGAAAGCGCTGTGAAGGGAAGGTGAGGACCAGCAACAGCTCTGAGCCCTTAGATGTAGCGTGTGTCAGAAACCGCTTGGGTGCTGGCACTTTGGAGGTGGTGTGTGCCGAGAGTGAGAGTGTGTTGGGATTGCCGGGAGGCAAGGCAAAGGCAGATGGGCAGAGTGTGTTTGGCTGTGAAAGCGGTGTCAAGGGAAGGTAAGGACCAGCATCAGCTCTAAGCCCTTAGGCCTATCGTATGGTAGAAATGGCTTCGGTGTTTGCACTTTGGCAGGTGGTCTGTGCCAGGAGTGAGAGTGAGATTGAACCTGAGAATGTGTGTTGGGAGTGCTGGGAGGCAAGGTAAAGGCAGATGGCCAGAGTGTGTTTGGCTGTGAAAGCTGTGTCAAGGGAAGGTGAGGACCAGCAACTGCTCTAAGCCCTTAGATGTAGCGTGCGTCAGAAATCGCTTGGACGTTTGCACTTTGGGAGTTGGTCTGTGCTGGGAGTGAGAGTGAGAGCCTGAGTGAGCCTGAGAATGTGTGTTGGCAGTGCCGGGAGGCAAGGTAAAGGCAGATGGCCAGAGTGTGTTTATCTGTGAAAGCACTGTGAAGGGAAGGTGAGGACCAGCAACAGCTCTGAGCCCTTAGATGTAGCGTGCGTCAGAACTCGCTTGGTTGTTGGCACTTTGGGAGGTGGTGTGTGCCGAGAGTGAGAGTGTGTTGGGATTGCCGGGAGGCAAGGCAAAGGCAGATGGGCAGAGTGTGTTTGTCTGTGAAAGCGGTGTCAAGGGAAGGTGAGGACCAGCAACAGCTCTAATCCCTTAGGCCTATCGTATGGGAGAAATGGCTTGGACGTTTGCACTTTGGGAAGTGGTCTGTTCCGTTAGTGAGAGTGAGAGTGAGCCTGAGAATGTGTGTTGGGAGTGCTGGGAGGCAAGGCAAAGGCAGATGGCCAGAGTGTGTTTGGCTGTGAAAGCGGTGTGAAGGGAAGGTGAGGACCAGCAACAGCTCTAAGCCCTTAGGCCTATCGTATGGGAGAAATGGCTTGGGTGTTTGCACTTTGGGAGGTGGTCTGTGCCAGGAGTGAGAGTGAGATTGAACCTGAGAATGTGTGTTGGGAGTGCTGGGAGGCAAAGCCAGGGTAGATGGGCAGAGTGTGTTTGGCTGTGAAAGCGGTGTCAAGGGAAGGTGAGGACCAGCAACAGCTCTAAGCCCTTACATGTAGCGTGCCTCCGAAATAGCTTGGGTGTTGGCACTTTGGGAGGTGGTCTGTGCCAAGAGTGAGACTGTGTGTTGGGAGTGCTGGGAGGCAAGGCAAAGGCAGATGGGCAGAATGTGTTTGTCTGTGAAAGCGGTGTCAAGGGAAGGTGAGGACCAGCAACAGCTCTAAGCCCATTAGGCCTGTCGCCTGGGAGAAATGGCTTGCGTGTTGTCACTATGGGAGGTGGTCTGTGCCGGGAGTGACAGTGAGATTGCACCTGAGAATGTGTGTTGGGAGTGCTGGGAGGCAAAGCCAGGGCAGATTCCCAGAGTGTGTTTGGCTGTGAAAGCGGTGTCAAGGGAAGGTAAGGACCAGCCACAGCTCTAAGCCCTTAGGCCTATCGTATGGGAGAAATGGCTTGCACGTCTGCACTTTGGGAGGTGGTCTGTGCCAGGAGTGAGAGTTAGATTGCGCCTGAGAATGTGTGTTGGGAGTGCTGGGAGGCAAAGCCAGGCTAGATGGGCAGAGTGTGTTTGGCTGTGAAAGCGCTGTGAAGGGAAGGTGAGGACCAGCAACAGCTCTGAGCCCTTAGATGTAGCGTGTGTCAGAAACCGCTTGGGTGCTGGCACTTTGGGAGGTGGTGTGTGCCGAGAGTGAGAGTGTGTTGGGATTGCCGGGAGGCAAGGCAAAGGCAGATGGGCAGAGTGTGTTTGGCTGTGAAAGCGGTGTCAAGGGAAGGTGAGGACCAGCATCTGCTCTAAGCCCTTAGATGTAGCGTGCGTCAGAAATCGCTTGGTTGTTGGCACTTTGGGAGGTGGTGTGTGCCGAGAGTGAGAGTGTGTTGGGATTGCCGGGAGGCAAGGCAAAGGCAGATGGCCAGAGTGTGTTTGTCTGTGAAAGCGCTGTGAAGGGAAGGTGATGACCAGCAACAGCTCTAAGCCCTTAGGCCTATCGTATGGGAGAAATGGCTTCGGTGTTTGCACTTTGGGAGGTGGTCTGTGCCGGGAGTGAGAGTGAGAGTGAGCCTGAGAATGTGTGTTGGGAGTGCTGGGAGGCAAGGTAAAGGCAGATGGCCAGAGTGTGTTTGGCTGTGAAAGCGGTGTCAAGGGAAGGTGAGGACCAGCAACAGCTCTAAGCCCTTAGATGTAGCGTGCGTCAGAAATCGCTTGGACGTTTGCACTTTGGGAGTTGGTCTGTGCTGGGAGTGAGAGTGAGAGCCTGAGTGAGCCTGAGAATGTGTGTTGGCAGTGCCGGGAAGCAAGGTAAAGGCAGATGGCCAGAGTGTGTTTGGCTGTGAAAGCGCTGTGAAGGGAAGGTGAGGACCAGCAACAGCTCTGAGCCCTTAGATGTAGCGTGCGTCAGAACTCGCTTGGTTGTTGGCACTTTGGGAGGTGGTGTGTGCCGAGAGTGAGAGTGTGTTGGGATTGCCGGGAGGCAAGGCAAAGGCAGATGGGCAGAGTGTGTTTGTCTGTGAAAGTGGTGTCAAGGGAAGGTGAGGACCAGCAACAGCTCTAATCCCTTAGGCCTATCGTATGGGAGAAATGGCTTGGACGTTTGCACTTTGGGAAGTGGTCTGTTCCGTTAGTGAGAGTGAGAGTGAGCCTGAGAATGTGTGTTGGGAGTGCTGGGAGGCAAGGCAAAGGCAGATGGGCAGAGTGTGTTTGGCTGTGAAAGCGGTGTCAAGGGAAGGTGAGGACCAGCATCAGCTCTAAGCCCTTAGGCCTATCGTATAGGAGAAATGGCTTCGGTGTTTGCACTTTGGGAGGTGGTCTGTGCCAGGAGTGAGAGTGAGATTGAACCTGAGAATGTGTGTTGGGAGTGCTGGGTGGCAAAGCCAGGGTAGATGGCCAGAGTGTGTTTGGCTGTGAAAGCGGTGTCAAGGGAAGGTGAGGACCAGCAACAGCTCTAAGCCCTTACATGTAGCGTGCCTCCGAAATAGCTTGGGTGTTGGCACTTTGGGAGGTGGTGTGTGCCAAGAGTGAGACTGTGTGTTGGGAGTGCTGGGAGGCAAGGCAAAGGCAGATGGGCAGAATGTGTTTGTCTGTGAAAGCGGTGTCAAGGGAAGGTGAGGACCAGCAACAGCTCTAAGCCCATTAGGCCTGTCGCCTGGGAGAAATGGCTTGCGTGTTGTCACTATGGGAGGTGGTCTGTGCCGGGAGTGACAGTGAGATTGCACCTGAGAATGTGTGTTGGGAGTGCTGGGAGGCAAAGCCAGGGCAGATTCCCAGAGTGTGTTTGGCTGTGAAAGCGGTGTCAAGGGAAGGTAAGGACCAGCCACAGCTCTAAGCCCTTAGGCCTATCGTATGGGAGAAATGGCTTGCACGTCTCCACTTTGGGAGGTGGTCTGTGCCAGGAGTGAGAGTTAGATTGCGCCTGAGAATGTGTGTTGGGAGTGCTGGGAGGCCAAGCCAGGGTAGATGGCCAGAGTGTGTTTGGCTGTGAAAGCGCTGTGAAGGGAAGGTGATGACCAGCAACAGCTCTGAGCCCTTAGATGTAGCGTGTGTCAGAAACCGCTTGGGTGCTGGCACTTTGGGAGGTGGTGTGTGCCGAGAGTGAGAGTGTTTTGGGAGTGGTGGGAGTTGAGGCAAAGGCAGATGGCCAGAGTGTGTTTGGCTGTGAAAGCGGTGTCAAGGGAAGGTGAGGACCAGCCACATCTCTAAGCCCTTAGATGTAGCGTGCGTCAGAAATCGCTTGGACGTTTGCACTTTGGGAGTTGGTCTGTGCTGGGAGTGAGAGTGAGAGCCTGAGTGAGCCTGAGAATGTGTGTTGGCAGTGCCGGGAGGCAAGGTAGAGGCAGATGGCCAGAGTGTGTTTGTCTGTGAAAGCGCTGTGAAGGGAAGGTGATGACCAGCAACAGCTCTAAGCCCTTAGATGTAGCGTGCGTCAGAAATCGCTTGGTTGTTGGCACTTTGGAAGGTAGTGTGTTCCGAGAGTGAGAGTGTGTTGGGATTGCCGGGAGGCAAGGCAAAGGCAGATGGGCAGAGTGTGTTTGGCTGTGAAAGCGGTGTCAAGGGAAGGTGAGGACCAGCAACAGCTCTAAGCCCTTAGGCCTATCGTATGGGAGAAATGGCTCGGACGTTTGCACTTTGGGAGGTGGTCTGTGCCGGTAGTGAGAGTGAGAGTGAGCCTGAGAATGTGTGTTGGGAGTGCTGGTAGGCAAGGCAAAGGCCGATGGGCAGAGTGTGTTTGGCTGTGAAAGCGGTGTGAAGGGAAGGTGAGGACCAGCATCAGCTCTAAGCCCTTAGGCCTATCGTATGGGAGAAATGGCTTGGGTGTTTGCACTTTGGGAAGTGGTCTGTGCCGGGAGTGAGAGTGAGATTGAGTCTGAGAATGTGTGTTGGGAGTGCTGGGAGGCAAGGCAAAGGCCGATGGGCAGAGTGTGTTTGGCTGTGAAAGCGGTGTCAAGGGAAGGTGAGGACCAGCAACAACTCTAAGCCCATTAGGCCTGTCGCCTGGGAGAAATGGCTTGCGTGTTGTCACTATGGGAGGTGGTCTGTGCCGGGAGTGACAGTGAGATTGCACCTGAGAATGTGTGGTGGGAGTGCTGGGAGGCAAAGCCAGGGCAGATTCCCAGAGTGTGTTTGGCTGTGAAAGCGGTGTCAAGGCAAGGTAAGGACCAGCCACAGCTCTAAGCCCTTAGGCCTATCGTATGGGAGAAATGGCTTGCACGTCTGCACTTTGGGAGGTGGTCTGTGCCAGGAGTGAGAGTTAGATTGCGCCTGAGAATGTGTGTTGGGAGTGCTGGGAGGCAAAGCCAGGCTAGATGGGCAGAGTGTGTTTGGCTGTGAAAGCGCTGTGAAGGGAAGGTGAGGACCAGCAACAGCTCTGAGCCCTTAGATGTAGCGTGTGTCAGAAACCGCTTGGGTGCTGGCACTTTGGGAGGTGGTGTGTGCCGAGAGTGAGAGTGTGTTGGGATTGCCGGGAGGCAAGGCAAAGGCAGATGGCCAGAGTGTGTTTGGCTGTGAAAGCGGTGTCAAGGGAAGGTGAGGACCAGCATCTGCTCTAAGCCCTTAGATGTAGCGTGCGTCAGAAATCGCTTGGTTGTTGGCACTTTGGGAGGTGGTGTGTGCCGAGAGTGAGAGTGTGTTGGGATTGCCGGGAGGCAAGGCAAAGGCAGATGGCCAGAGTGTGTTTGTCTGTGAAAGCGCTGTGAAGGGAAGGTGATGACCAGCAACAGCTCTAAGCCCTTAGGCCTATCGTATGGGAGAAATGGCTTGGGTGTTTGCACTTTGGGAGGTGGTCTGTGCCGGGAGTGAGAGTGAGAGTGAGCCTGAGAATGTGTGTTGGGAGTGCTGGGAGGCAAGGTAAAGGCAGATGGCCAGAGTGTGTTTGGCTGTGAAAGCGGTGTCAAGGGAAGGTGAGGACCAGCAACAGCTCTAAGCCCTTAGATGTAGCGTGCGTCAGAAATCGCTTGGACGTTTGCACTTTGGGAGTTGGTCTGTGCTGGGAGTGAGAGTGAGAGCCTGAGTGAGCCTGAGAATGTGTGTTGGCAGTGCCGGGAAGCAAGGTAAAGGCAGATGGCCAGAGTGTGTTTGGCTGTGAAAGCGCTGTGAAGGGAAGGTGAGGACCAGCAACAGCTCTGAGCAGTTAGATGTAGCGTGCGTCAGAACTCGCTTGGTTGTTGGCACTTTGGGAGGTGGTGTGTGCCGAGAGTGAGAGTGTGTTGGGATTGCCGGGAGGCAAGGCAAAGGCAGATGGCCAGAGTGTGTTTGTCTGTGAAAGCGGTGTCAAGGGAAGGTGAGGACCAGCAACAGCTCTAATCCCTTAGGCCTATCGTATGGGAGAAATGGCTTGGACGTTTGCACTTTGGGAAGTGGTCTGTTCCGTTAGTGAGAGTGAGAGTGAGCCTGAGAATGTGTGTTGGGAGTGCTGGGAGGCAAGGCAAAGGCAGATGGGCAGAGTGTGTTTGGCTGTGAAAGCGGTGTCAAGGGAAGGTGAGGACCAGCATCAGCTCTAAGCCCTTAGGCCTATCGTATAGGAGAAATGGCTTCGGTGTTTGCACTTTGGGAGGTGGTCTGTGCCAGGAGTGAGAGTGAGATTGAACCTGAGAATGTGTGTTGGGAGTGCTGGGTGGCAAAGCCAGGGTAGATGGCCAGAGTGTGTTTGGCTGTGAAAGCGGTGTCAAGGGAAGGTGAGGACCAGCAACAGCTCTAAGCCCTTACATGTAGCGTGCCTCCGAAATAGCTTGGGTGTTGGCACTTTGGGAGGTGGTCTGTGCCAAGAGTGAGACTGTGTGTTGGGAGTGCTGGGAGGCAAGGCAAAGGCAGATGGGCAGAATGTGTTTGTCTGTGAAAGCGGTGTCAAGGGAAGGTGAGGACCAGCAACAGCTCTAAGCCCATTAGGCCTGTCGCCTGGGAGAAATGGCTTGCGTGTTGTCACTATGGGAGGTGGTCTGTGCCGGGAGTGACAGTGAGATTGCACCTGAGAATGTGTGTTGGGAGTGCTGGGAGGCAAAGCCAGGGCAGATTCCCAGAGTGTGTTTGGCTGTGAAAGCGGTGTCAAGGGAAGGTAAGGACCAGCCACAGCTCTAAGCCCTTAGGCCTATCGTATGGGAGAAATGGCTTGCACGTCTGCACTTTGGGAGGTGGTCTGTGCCAGGAGTGAGAGTTTGATTGCGCCTGAGAATGTGTGTTGGGAGTGCTGGGAGGCAAAGCCAGGGCAGATTCCCAGAGTGTGTTTGGCTGTGAAAGCGGTGTCAAGGCAAGGTAAGGACCAGCCACAGCTCTAAGCCCTTAGGCCTATCGTATGGGAGAAATGGCTTGCACGTCTGCACTTTGGGAGGTGGTCTGTGCCAGGAGAGAGAGTTAGATTGCGCCTGAGAATGTGTGTTGGGAGTGCTGGGAGGCAAAGCCAGGCTAGATGGGCAGAGTGTGTTTGGCTGTGAAAGCGCTGTGAAGGGAAGGTGAGGACCAGCAACAGCTCTGAGCCCTTAGATGTAGCGTGTGTCAGAAACCGCTTGGGTGCTGGCACTTTGGAGGTGGTGTGTGCCGAGAGTGAGAGTGTGTTGGGATTGCCGGGAGGCAAGGCAAAGGCAGATGGGCAGAGTGTGTTTGGCTGTGAAAGCGGTGTCAAGGGAAGGTAAGGACCAGCATCAGCTCTAAGCCCTTAGGCCTATCGTATGGTAGAAATGGCTTCGGTGTTTGCACTTTGGGAGGTGGTCTGTGCCAGGAGTGAGAGTGAGATTGAACCTGAGAATGTGTGTTGGGAGTGCTGGGAGGCAAGGTAAAGGCAGATGGCCAGAGTGTGTTTGGCTGTGAAAGCGGTGTCAAGGGAAGGTGAGGACCAGCAACTGCTCTAAGCCCTTAGATGTAGCGTGCGTCAGAAATCGCTTGGACGTTTGCACTTTGGGAGTTGGTCTGTGCTGGGAGTGAGAGTGAGAGCCTGAGTGAGCCTGAGAATGTGTGTTGGCAGTGCCGGGAGGCAAGGTAAAGGCAGATGGCCAGAGTGTGTTTATCTGTGAAAGCACTGTGAAGGGAAGGTGAGGACCAGCAACAGCTCTGAGCCCTTAGATGTAGCGTGCGTCAGAACTCGCTTGGTTGTTGGCACTTTGGGAGGTGGTGTGTGCCGAGAGTGAGAGTGTGTTGGGATTGCCGGGAGGCAAGGCAAAGGCAGATGGGCAGAGTGTGTTTGTCTGTGAAAGCGGTGTCAAGGGAAGGTGAGGACCAGCAACAGCTCTAATCCCTTAGGCCTATCGTATGGGAGAAATGGCTTGGACGTTTGCACTTTGGGAAGTGGTCTGTTCCATTAGTGAGAGTGAGAGTGAGCCTGAGAATGTGTGTTGGGAGTGCTGGGAGGCAAGGCAAAGGCAGATGGCCAGAGTGTGTTTGGCTGTGAAAGCGGTGTCAAGGGAAGGTGAGGACCAGCAACAGCTCTAAGCCCTTAGGCCTATCGTATGGGAGAAATGGCTTGGGTGTTTGCACTTTGGGAGGTGGTCTGTGCCAGGAGTGAGAGTGAGATTGAACCTGAGAATGTGTGTTGGGAGTGCTGGGAGGCAAAGCCAGGGTAGATGGGCAGAGTGTGTTTGGCTGTGAAAGCGGTGTCAAGGGAAGGTGAGGACCAGCAACAGCTCTAAGCCCTTACATGTAGCGTGCCTCCGAAATAGCTTGGGTGTTGGCACTTTGGGAGGTGGTCTGTGCCAAGAGTGAGACTGTGTGTTGGGAGTGCTGGGAGGCAAGGCAAAGGCAGATGGGCAGAATGTGTTTGTCTGTGAAAGCGGTGTCAAGGGAAGGTGAGGACCAGCAACAGCTC
Source organism: Pelecanus crispus (assembly GCF_030463565.1). Classification (NCBI taxonomy): domain Eukaryota; kingdom Metazoa; phylum Chordata; class Aves; order Pelecaniformes; family Pelecanidae; genus Pelecanus; species Pelecanus crispus. The sequence goes on from NC_134648.1 coordinate 22,802,443, forward strand.
TAAGCCCATTAGGCCTGTCGCCTGGGAGAAATGGCTTGCGTGTTGTCACTATGGGAGGTGGTCTGTGCCGGGAGTGACAGTGAGATTGCACCTGAGAATGTGTGTTGGGAGTGCTGGGAGGCAAAGCCAGGGCAGATTCCCAGAGTGTGTTTGGCTGTGAAAGCGGTGTCAAGGCAAGGTAAGGACCAGCCACAGCTCTAAGCCCTTAGGCCTATCGTATGGGAGAAATGGCTTGCACGTCTGCACTTTGGGAGGTGGTCTGTGCCAGGAGTGAGAGTTAGATTGCGCCTGAGAATGTGTGTTGGGAGTGCTGGGAGGCAAAGCCAGGCTAGATGGGCAGAGTGTGTTTGGCTGTGAAAGCGCTGTGAAGGGAAGGTGATGACCAGCAACAGCTCTGAGCCCTTAGATGTAGCGTGTGTCAGAAACCGCTTGGGTGCTGGCACTTTGGGAGGTGGTGTGTGCCGAGAGTGAGAGTGTGTTGGGATTGCCGGGAGGCAAGGCAAAGGCAGATGGCCAGAGTGTGTTTGGCTGTGAAAGCGGTGTCAAGGGAAGGTGAGGACCAGCATCTGCTCTAAGCCCTTAGATGTAGCGTGCGTCAGAAATCGCTTGGTTGTTGGCACTTTGGGAGGTGGTGTGTGCCGAGAGTGAGAGTGTGTTGGGATTGCCGGGAGGCAAGGCAAAGGCAGATGGGCAGAGTGTGTTTGTCTGTGAAAGCGGTGTCAAGGGAAGGTGAGGACCAGCAACAGCTCTAATCCCTTAGGCCTATCGTATGGGAGAAATGGCTTGGACGTTTGCACTTTGGGAAGTGGTCTGTTCCGTTAGTGAGAGTGAGAGTGAGCCTGAGAATGTGTGTTGGGAGTGCTGGGAGGCAAGGCAAAGGCAGATGGGCAGAGTGTGTTTGGCTGTGAAAGCGGTGTCAAGGGAAGGTGAGGACCAGCATCAGCTCTAAGCCCTTAGGCCTATCGTATAGGAGAAATGGCTTCGGTGTTTGCACTTTGGGAGGTGGTCTGTGCCAGGAGTGAGAGTGAGATTGAACCTGAGAATGTGTGTTGGGAGTGCTGGGTGGCAAAGCCAGGGTAGATGGCCAGAGTGTGTTTGGCTGTGAAAGCGGTGTCAAGGGAAGGTGAGGACCAGCAACAGCTCTAAGCCCTTACATGTAGCGTGCCTCCGAAATAGCTTGGGTGTTGGCACTTTGGGAGGTGGTCTGTGCCAAGAGTGAGACTGTGTGTTGGGAGTGCTGGGAGGCAAGGCAAAGGCAGATGGGCAGAATGTGTTTGTCTGTGAAAGCGGTGTCAAGGGAAGGTGAGGACCAGCAACAGCTCTAAGCCCATTAGGCCTGTCGCCTGGGAGAAATGGCTTGCGTGTTGTCACTATGGGAGGTGGTCTGTGCCGGGAGTGACAGTGAGATTGCACCTGAGAATGTGTGTTGGGAGTGCTGGGAGGCAAAGCCAGGGCAGATTCCCAGAGTGTGTTTGGCTGTGAAAGCGGTGTCAAGGGAAGGTAAGGACCAGCCACAGCTCTAAGCCCTTAGGCCTATCGTATGGGAGAAATGGCTTGCACGTCTGCACTTTGGGAGGTGGTCTGTGCCAGGAGTGAGAGTTAGATTGCGCCTGAGAATGTGTGTTGGGAGTGCTGGGAGGCAAAGCCAGGCTAGATGGGCAGAGTGTGTTTGGCTGTGAAAGCGCTGTGAAGGGAAGGTGAGGACCAGCAACAGCTCTGAGCCCTTAGATGTAGCGTGTGTCAGAAACCGCTTGGGTGCTGGCACTTTGGGAGGTGGTGTGTGCCGAGAGTGAGAGTGTGTTGGGATTGCCGGGAGGCAAGGCAAAGGCAGATGGCCAGAGTGTGTTTGGCTGTGAAAGCGGTGTCAAGGGAAGGTGAGGACCAGCATCTGCTCTAAGCCCTTAGATGTAGCGTGCGTCAGAAATCGCTTGGTTGTTGGCACTTTGGGAGGTGGTGTGTGCCGAGAGTGAGAGTGTGTTGGGATTGCCGGGAGGCAAGGCAAAGGCAGATGGCCAGAGTGTGTTTGTCTGTGAAAGCGCTGTGAAGGGAAGGTGATGACCAGCAACAGCTCTAAGCCCTTAGGCCTATCGTATGGGAGAAATGGCTTGGGTGTTTGCACTTTGGGAGGTGGTCTGTGCCGGGAGTGAGAGTGAGAGTGAGCCTGAGAATGTGTGTTGGGAGTGCTGGGAGGCAAGGTAAAGGCAGATGGCCAGAGTGTGTTTGGCTGTGAAAGCGGTGTCAAGGGAAGGTGAGGACCAGCAACAGCTCTAAGCCCTTAGATGTAGCGTGCGTCAGAAATCGCTTGGACGTTTGCACTTTGGGAGTTGGTCTGTGCTGGGAGTGAGAGTGAGAGCCTGAGTGAGCCTGAGAATGTGTGTTGGCAGTGCCGGGAAGCAAGGTAAAGGCAGATGGCCAGAGTGTGTTTGGCTGTGAAAGCGCTGTGAAGGGAAGGTGAGGACCAGCAACAGCTCTGAGCCCTTAGATGTAGCGTGCGTCAGAACTCGCTTGGTTGTTGGCACTTTGGGAGGTGGTGTGTGCCGAGAGTGAGAGTGTGTTGGGATTGCCGGGAGGCAAGGCAAAGGCAGATGGGCAGAGTGTGTTTGTCTGTGAAAGCGGTGTCAAGGGAAGGTGAGGACCAGCAACAGCTCTAATCCCTTAGGCCTATCGTATGGGAGAAATGGCTTGGACGTTTGCACTTTGGGAAGTGGTCTGTTCCGTTAGTGAGAGTGAGAGTGAGCCTGAGAATGTGTGTTGGGAGTGCTGGGAGGCAAGGCAAAGGCAGATGGGCAGAGTGTGTTTGGCTGTGAAAGCGGTGTCAAGGGAAGGTGAGGACCAGCATCAGCTCTAAGCCCTTAGGCCTATCGTATAGGAGAAATGGCTTCGGTGTTTGCACTTTGGGAGGTGGTCTGTGCCAGGAGTGAGAGTGAGATTGAACCTGAGAATGTGTGTTGGGAGTGCTGGGTGGCAAAGCCAGGGTAGATGGCCAGAGTGTGTTTGGCTGTGAAAGCGGTGTCAAGGGAAGGTGAGGACCAGCAACAGCTCTAAGCCCTTACATGTAGCGTGCCTCCGAAATAGCTTGGGTGTTGGCACTTTGGGAGGTGGTCTGTGCCAAGAGTGAGACTGTGTGTTGGGAGTGCTGGGAGGCAAGGCAAAGGCAGATGGGCAGAATGTGTTTGTCTGTGAAAGCGGTGTCAAGGGAAGGTGAGGACCAGCAACAGCTCTAAGCCCATTAGGCCTGTCGCCTGGGAGAAATGGCTTGCGTGTTGTCACTATGGGAGGTGGTCTGTGCCGGGAGTGACAGTGAGATTGCACCTGAGAATGTGTGTTGGGAGTGCTGGGAGGCAAAGCCAGGGCAGATTCCCAGAGTGTGTTTGGCTGTGAAAGCGGTGTCAAGGGAAGGTAAGGACCAGCCACAGCTCTAAGCCCTTAGGCCTATCGTATGGGAGAAATGGCTTGCACGTCTGCACTTTGGGAGGTGGTCTGTGCCAGGAGTGAGAGTTTGATTGCGCCTGAGAATGTGTGTTGGGAGTGCTGGGAGGCAAAGCCAGGGCAGATTCCCAGAGTGTGTTTGGCTGTGAAAGCGGTGTCAAGGCAAGGTAAGGACCAGCCACAGCTCTAAGCCCTTAGGCCTATCGTATGGGAGAAATGGCTTGCACGTCTGCACTTTGGGAGGTGGTCTGTGCCAGGAGAGAGAGTTAGATTGCGCCTGAGAATGTGTGTTGGGAGTGCTGGGAGGCAAAGCCAGGCTAGATGGGCAGAGTGTGTTTGGCTGTGAAAGCGCTGTGAAGGGAAGGTGAGGACCAGCAACAGCTCTGAGCCCTTAGATGTAGCGTGTGTCAGAAACCGCTTGGGTGCTGGCACTTTGGAGGTGGTGTGTGCCGAGAGTGAGAGTGTGTTGGGATTGCCGGGAGGCAAGGCAAAGGCAGATGGGCAGAGTGTGTTTGGCTGTGAAAGCGGTGTCAAGGGAAGGTAAGGACCAGCATCAGCTCTAAGCCCTTAGGCCTATCGTATGGTAGAAATGGCTTCGGTGTTTGCACTTTGGGAGGTGGTCTGTGCCAGGAGTGAGAGTGAGATTGAACCTGAGAATGTGTGTTGGGAGTGCTGGGAGGCAAGGTAAAGGCAGATGGCCAGAGTGTGTTTGGCTGTGAAAGCGGTGTCAAGGGAAGGTGAGGACCAGCAACTGCTCTAAGCCCTTAGATGTAGCGTGCGTCAGAAATCGCTTGGACGTTTGCACTTTGGGAGTTGGTCTGTGCTGGGAGTGAGAGTGAGAGCCTGAGTGAGCCTGAGAATGTGTGTTGGCAGTGCCGGGAGGCAAGGTAAAGGCAGATGGCCAGAGTGTGTTTATCTGTGAAAGCACTGTGAAGGGAAGGTGAGGACCAGCAACAGCTCTGAGCCCTTAGATGTAGCGTGCGTCAGAACTCGCTTGGTTGTTGGCACTTTGGGAGGTGGTGTGTGCCGAGAGTGAGAGTGTGTTGGGATTGCCGGGAGGCAAGGCAAAGGCAGATGGGCAGAGTGTGTTTGTCTGTGAAAGCGGTGTCAAGGGAAGGTGAGGACCAGCAACAGCTCTAATCCCTTAGGCCTATCGTATGGGAGAAATGGCTTGGACGTTTGCACTTTGGGAAGTGGTCTGTTCCGTTAGTGAGAGTGAGAGTGAGCCTGAGAATGTGTGTTGGGAGTGCTGGGAGGCAAGGCAAAGGCAGATGGCCAGAGTGTGTTTGGCTGTGAAAGCGGTGTGAAGGGAAGGTGAGGACCAGCAACAGCTCTAAGCCCTTAGGCCTATCGTATGGGAGAAATGGCTTGGGTGTTTGCACTTTGGGAGGTGGTCTGTGCCAGGAGTGAGAGTGAGATTGAACCTGAGAATGTGTGTTGGGAGTGCTGGGAGGCAAAGCCAGGGTAGATGGGCAGAGTGTGTTTGGCTGTGAAAGCGGTGTCAAGGGAAGGTGAGGACCAGCAACAGCTCTAAGCCCTTACATGTAGCGTGCCTCCGAAATAGCTTGGGTGTTGGCACTTTGGGAGGTGGTCTGTGCCAAGAGTGAGACTGTGTGTTGGGAGTGCTGGGAGGCAAGGCAAAGGCAGATGGGCAGAATGTGTTTGTCTGTGAAAGCGGTGTCAAGGGAAGGTGAGGACCAGCAACAGCTCTAAGCCCATTAGGCCTGTCGCCTGGGAGAAATGGCTTGCGTGTTGTCACTATGGGAGGTGGTCTGTGCCGGGAGTGACAGTGAGATTGCACCTGAGAATGTGTGTTGGGAGTGCTGGGAGGCAAAGCCAGGGCAGATTCCCAGAGTGTGTTTGGCTGTGAAAGCGGTGTCAAGGGAAGGTAAGGACCAGCCACAGCTCTAAGCCCTTAGGCCTATCGTATGGGAGAAATGGCTTGCACGTCTGCACTTTGGGAGGTGGTCTGTGCCAGGAGTGAGAGTTAGATTGCGCCTGAGAATGTGTGTTGGGAGTGCTGGGAGGCAAAGCCAGGCTAGATGGGCAGAGTGTGTTTGGCTGTGAAAGCGCTGTGAAGGGAAGGTGAGGACCAGCAACAGCTCTGAGCCCTTAGATGTAGCGTGTGTCAGAAACCGCTTGGCTGCTGGCACTTTGGGAGGTGGTGTGTGCCGAGAGTGAGAGTGTGTTGGGATTGCCGGGAGGCAAGGCAAAGGCAGATGGCCAGAGTGTGTTTGGCTGTGAAAGCGGTGTCAAGGGAAGGTGAGGACCAGCATCTGCTCTAAGCCCTTAGATGTAGCGTGCGTCAGAAATCGCTTGGTTGTTGGCACTTTGGGAGGTGGTGTGTGCCGAGAGTGAGAGTGTGTTGGGATTGCCGGGAGGCAAGGCAAAGGCAGATGGCCAGAGTGTGTTTGTCTGTGAAAGCGCTGTGAAGGGAAGGTGATGACCAGCAACAGCTCTAAGCCCTTAGGCCTATCGTATGGGAGAAATGGCTTGGGTGTTTGCACTTTGGGAGGTGGTCTGTGCCGGGAGTGAGAGTGAGAGTGAGCCTGAGAATGTGTGTTGGGAGTGCTGGGAGGCAAGGTAAAGGCAGATGGCCAGAGTGTGTTTGGCTGTGAAAGCGGTGTCAAGGGAAGGTGAGGACCAGCAACAGCTCTAAGCCCTTAGATGTAGCGTGCGTCAGAAATCGCTTGGACGTTTGCACTTTGGGAGTTGGTCTGTGCTGGGAGTGAGAGTGAGAGCCTGAGTGAGCCTGAGAATGTGTGTTGGCAGTGCCGGGAAGCAAGGTAAAGGCAGATGGCCAGAGTGTGTTTGGCTGTGAAAGCGCTGTGAAGGGAAGGTGAGGACCAGCAACAGCTCTGAGCCCTTAGATGTAGCGTGCGTCAGAACTCGCTTGGTTGTTGGCACTTTGGGAGGTGGTGTGTGCCGAGAGTGAGAGTGTGTTGGGATTGCCGGGAGGCAAGGCAAAGGCAGATGGGCAGAGTGTGTTTGTCTGTGAAAGCGGTGTCAAGGGAAGGTGAGGACCAGCAACAGCTCTAATCCCTTAGGCCTATCGTATGGGAGAAATGGCTTGGACGTTTGCACTTTGGGAAGTGGTCTGTGCCGGTAGTGAGAGTGAGAGTGAGCCTGAGAATGTGTGTTGGGAGTGCTGGTAGGCAAGGCAAAGGCCGATGGGCAGAGTGTGTTTGGCTGTGAAAGCGGTGTGAAGGGAAGGTGAGGACCAGCATCAGCTCTAAGCCCTTAGGCCTATCGTATGGGAGAAATGGCTTGGGTGTTTGCACTTTGGGAAGTGGTCTGTGCCGGGAGTGAGAGTGAGATTGAGTCTGAGAATGTGTGTTGGGAGTGCTGGGAGGCAAGGCAAAGGCCGATGGGCAGAGTGTGTTTGGCTGTGAAAGCGGTGTCAAGGGAAGGTGAGGACCAGCAACAACTCTAAGCCCATTAGGCCTGTCGCCTGGGAGAAATGGCTTGCGTGTTGTCACTATGGGAGGTGGTCTGTGCCGGGAGTGACAGTGAGATTGCACCTGAGAATGTGTGTTGGGAGTGCTGGGAGGCAAAGCCAGGGCAGATTCCCAGAGTGTGTTTGGCTGTGAAAGCGGTGTCAAGGCAAGGTAAGGACCAGCCACAGCTCTAAGCCCTTAGGCCTATCGTATGGGAGAAATGGCTTGCACGTCTGCACTTTGGGAGGTGGTCTGTGCCAGGAGTGAGAGTTAGATTGCGCCTGAGAATGTGTGTTGGGAGTGCTGGGAGGCAAAGCCAGGCTAGATGGGCAGAGTGTGTTTGGCTGTGAAAGCGCTGTGAAGGGAAGGTGAGGACCAGCAACAGCTCTGAGCCCTTAGATGTAGCGTGTGTCAGAAACCGCTTGGGTGCTGGCACTTTGGGAGGTGGTGTGTGCCGAGAGTGAGAGTGTGTTGGGATTGCCGGGAGGCAAGGCAAAGGCAGATGGCCAGAGTGTGTTTGGCTGTGAAAGCGGTGTCAAGGGAAGGTGAGGACCAGCATCTGCTCTAAGCCCTTAGATGTAGCGTGCGTCAGAAATCGCTTGGTTGTTGGCACTTTGGGAGGTGGTGTGTGCCGAGAGTGAGAGTGTGTTGGGATTGCCGGGAGGCAAGGCAAAGGCAGATGGCCAGAGTGTGTTTGTCTGTGAAAGCGCTGTGAAGGGAAGGTGATGACCAGCAACAGCTCTAAGCCCTTAGGCCTATCGTATGGGAGAAATGGCTTGGGTGTTTGCACTTTGGGAGGTGGTCTGTGCCGGGAGTGAGAGTGAGAGTGAGCCTGAGAATGTGTGTTGGGAGTGCTGGGAGGCAAGGTAAAGGCAGATGGCCAGAGTGTGTTTGGCTGTGAAAGCGGTGTCAAGGGAAGGTGAGGACCAGCAACAGCTCTAATGCCTTAGGCCTATCGTATGGGAGAAATGGCTTGGACGTTTGCACTTTGGGAAGTGGTCTGTTCCGGGAGTGAGAGTGAGATTGAGTCTGAGAATGTGTGTTGGGAGTGCTGGGAGGCAAGGCAAAGGCCGATGGGCAGAGTGTGTTTGGCTGTGAAAGCGGTGTGAAGGGAAGGTGAGGACCAGCAACAGCTCTAATCCCTTAGGCCTATCGTATGGGAGAAATGGCTTGGACGTTTGCACTTTGGGAAGTGGTCTGTTCCGTTAGTGAGAGTGAGAGTGAGCCTGAGAATGTGTGTTGGGAGTGCTGGGAGGCAAGGCAAAGGCAGATGGGCAGAGTGTGTTTGGCTGTGAAAGCGGTGTCAAGGGAAGGTGAGGACCAGCATCAGCTCTAAGCCCTTAGGCCTATCGTATAGGAGAAATGGCTTCGGTGTTTGCACTTTGGGAGGTGGTCTGTGCCAGGAGTGAGAGTGAGATTGAACCTGAGAATGTGTGTTGGGAGTGCTGGGTGGCAAAGCCAGGGTAGATGGCCAGAGTGTGTTTGGCTGTGAAAGCGGTGTCAAGGGAAGGTGAGGACCAGCAACAGCTCTAAGCCCTTACATGTAGCGTGCCTCCGAAATAGCTTGGGTGTTGGCACTTTGGGAGGTGGTCTGTGCCAAGAGTGAGACTGTGTGTTGGGAGTGCTGGGAGGCAAGGCAAAGGCAGATGGGCAGAATGTGTTTGTCTGTGAAAGCGGTGTCAAGGGAAGGTGAGGACCAGCAACAGCTCTAAGCCCATTAGGCCTGTCGCCTGGGAGAAATGGCTTGCGTGTTGTCACTATGGGAGGTGGTCTGTGCCGGGAGTGACAGTGAGATTGCACCTGAGAATGTGTGTTGGGAGTGCTGGGAGGCAAAGCCAGGGCAGATTCCCAGAGTGTGTTTGGCTGTGAAAGCGGTGTCAAGGGAAGGTAAGGACCAGCCACAGCTCTAAGCCCTTAGGCCTATCGTATGGGAGAAATGGCTTGCACGTCTGCACTTTGGGAGGTGGTCTGTGCCAGGAGTGAGAGTTTGATTGCGCCTGAGAATGTGTGTTGGGAGTGCTGGGAGGCAAAGCCAGGGCAGATTCCCAGAGTGTGTTTGGCTGTGAAAGCGGTGTCAAGGCAAGGTAAGGACCAGCCACAGCTCTAAGCCCTTAGGCCTATCGTATGGGAGAAATGGCTTGCACGTCTGCACTTTGGGAGGTGGTCTGTGCCAGGAGAGAGAGTTAGATTGCGCCTGAGAATGTGTGTTGGGAGTGCTGGGAGGCAAAGCCAGGCTAGATGGGCAGAGTGTGTTTGGCTGTGAAAGCGCTGTGAAGGGAAGGTGAGGACCAGCAACAGCTCTGAGCCCTTAGATGTAGCGTGTGTCAGAAACCGCTTGGGTGCTGGCACTTTGGAGGTGGTGTGTGCCGAGAGTGAGAGTGTGTTGGGATTGCCGGGAGGCAAGGCAAAGGCAGATGGGCAGAGTGTGTTTGGCTGTGAAAGCGGTGTCAAGGGAAGGTAAGGACCAGCATCAGCTCTAAGCCCTTAGGCCTATCGTATGGTAGAAATGGCTTCGGTGTTTGCACTTTGGGAGGTGGTCTGTGCCAGGAGTGAGAGTGAGATTGAACCTGAGAATGTGTGTTGGGAGTGCTGGGAGGCAAGGTAAAGGCAGATGGCCAGAGTGTGTTTGGCTGTGAAAGCGGTGTCAAGGGAAGGTGAGGACCAGCAACTGCTCTAAGCCCTTAGATGTAGCGTGCGTCAGAAATCGCTTGGACGTTTGCACTTTGGGAGTTGGTCTGTGCTGGGAGTGAGAGTGAGAGCCTGAGTGAGCCTGAGAATGTGTGTTGGCAGTGCCGGGAGGCAAGGTAAAGGCAGATGGCCAGAGTGTGTTTATCTGTGAAAGCACTGTGAAGGGAAGGTGAGGACCAGCAACAGCTCTGAGCCCTTAGATGTAGCGTGCGTCAGAACTCGCTTGGTTGTTGGCACTTTGGGAGGTGGTGTGTGCCGAGAGTGAGAGTGTGTTGGGATTGCCGGGAGGCAAGGCAAAGGCAGATGGGCAGAGTGTGTTTGTCTGTGAAAGCGGTGTCAAGGGAAGGTGAGGACCAGCAACAGCTCTAATCCCTTAGGCCTATCGTATGGGAGAAATGGCTTGGACGTTTGCACTTTGGGAAGTGGTCTGTTCCGTTAGTGAGAGTGAGAGTGAGCCTGAGAATGTGTGTTGGGAGTGCTGGGAGGCAAGGCAAAGGCAGATGGGCAGAGTGTGTTTGGCTGTGAAAGCGGTGTCAAGGGAAGGTGAGGACCAGCATCAGCTCTAAGCCCTTAGGCCTATCGTATGGGAGAAATGGCTTGGGTGTTTGCACTTTGGGAGGTGGTCTGTGCCAGGAGTGAGAGTGAGATTGAACCTGAGAATGTGTGTTGGGAGTGCTGGGAGGCAAAGCCAGGGTAGATGGGCAGAGTGTGTTTGGCTGTGAAAGCGGTGTCAAGGGAAGGTGAGGACCAGCAACAGCTCTAAGCCCTTACATGTAGCGTGCCTCCGAAATAGCTTGGGTGTTGGCACTTTGGGAGGTGGTCTGTGCCAAGAGTGAGACTGTGTGTTGGGAGTGCTGGGAGGCAAGGCAAAGGCAGATGGGCAGAATGTGTTTGTCTGTGAAAGCGGTGTCAAGGGAAGGTGAGGACCAGCAACAGCTCTAAGCCCATTAGGCCTGTCGCCTGGGAGAAATGGCTTGCGTGTTGTCACTATGGGAGGTGGTCTGTGCCGGGAGTGACAGTGAGATTGCACCTGAGAATGTGTGTTGGGAGTGCTGGGAGGCAAAGCCAGGGCAGATTCCCAGAGTGTGTTTGGCTGTGAAAGCGGTGTCAAGGGAAGGTAAGGACCAGCCACAGCTCTAAGCCCTTAGGCCTATCGTATGGGAGAAATGGCTTGCACGTCTGCACTTTGGGAGGTGGTCTGTGCCAGGAGTGAGAGTTAGATTGCGCCTGAGAATGTGTGTTGGGAGTGCTGGGAGGCAAAGCCAGGCTAGATGGGCAGAGTGTGTTTGGCTGTGAAAGCGCTGTGAAGGGAAGGTGAGGACCAGCAACAGCTCTGAGCCCTTAGATGTAGCGTGTGTCAGAAACCGCTTGGGTGCTGGCACTTTGGGAGGTGGTGTGTGCCGAGAGTGAGAGTGTGTTGGGATTGCCGGGAGGCAAGGCAAAGGCAGATGGCCAGAGTGTGTTTGGCTGTGAAAGCGGTGTCAAGGGAAGGTGAGGACCAGCATCTGCTCTAAGCCCTTAGATGTAGCGTGCGTCAGAAATCGCTTGGTTGTTGGCACTTTGGGAGGTGGTGTGTGCCGAGAGTGAGAGTGTGTTGGGATTGCCGGGAGGCAAGGCAAAGGCAGATGGCCAGAGTGTGTTTGTCTGTGAAAGCGCTGTGAAGGGAAGGTGATGACCAGCAACAGCTCTAAGCCCTTAGGCCTATCGTATGGGAGAAATGGCTTGGGTGTTTGCACTTTGGGAGGTGGTCTGTGCCGGGAGTGAGAGTGAGAGTGAGCCTGAGAATGTGTGTTGGGAGTGCTGGGAGGCAAGGTAAAGGCAGATGGCCAGAGTGTGTTTGGCTGTGAAAGCGGTGTCAAGGGAAGGTGAGGACCAGCAACAGCTCTAAGCCCTTAGATGTAGCGTGCGTCAGAAATCGCTTGGACGTTTGCACTTTGGGAGTTGGTCTGTGCTGGGAGTGAGAGTGAGAGCCTGAGTGAGCCTGAAAATGTGTGTTGGCAGTGCCGGGAGGCAAGGTAAAGGCAGATGGCCAGAGTGTGTTTGGCTGTGAAAGCGCTGTGAAGGGAAGGTGAGGACCAGCAACAGCTCTGAGCCCTTAGATGTAGCGTGCGTCAGAACTCGCTTGGTTGTTGGCACTTTGGGAGGTGGTGTGTGCCGAGAGTGAGAGTGTGTTGGGATTGCCGGGAGGCAAGGCAAAGGCAGATGGGCAGAGTGTGTTTGTCTGTGAAAGCGGTGTCAAGGGAAGGTGAGGACCAGCAACAGCTCTAATCCCTTAGGCCTATCGTATGGGAGAAATGGCTTGGACGTTTGCACTTTGGGAAGTGGTCTGTTCCGTTAGTGAGAGTGAGAGTGAGCCTGAGAATGTGTGTTGGGAGTGCTGGGAGGCAAGGCAAAGGCAGATGGGCAGAGTGTGTTTGGCTGTGAAAGCGGTGTCAAGGGAAGGTGAGGACCAGCATCAGCTCTAAGCCCTTAGGCCTATCGTATAGGAGAAATGGCTTCGGTGTTTGCACTTTGGGAGGTGGTCTGTGCCAGGAGTGAGAGTGAGATTGAACCTGAGAATGTGTGTTGGGAGTGCTGGGTGGCAAAGCCAGGGTAGATGGCCAGAGTGTGTTTGGCTGTGAAAGCGGTGTCAAGGGAAGGTGAGGACCAGCAACAGCTCTAAGCCCTTACATGTAGCGTGCCTCCGAAATAGCTTGGGTGTTGGCACTTTGGGAGGTGGTCTGTGCCAAGAGTGAGACTGTGTGTTGGGAGTGCTGGGAGGCAAGGCAAAGGCAGATGGGCAGAATGTGTTTGTCTGTGAAAGCGGTGTCAAGGGAAGGTGAGGACCAGCAACAGCTCTAAGCCCATTAGGCCTGTCGCCTGGGAGAAATGGCTTGCGTGTTGTCACTATGGGAGGTGGTCTGTGCCGGGAGTGACAGTGAGATTGCACCTGAGAATGTGTGTTGGGAGTGCTGGGAGGCAAAGCCAGGGCAGATTCCCAGAGTGTGTTTGGCTGTGAAAGCGGTGTCAAGGCAAGGTAAGGACCAGCCACAGCTCTAAGCCCTTAGGCCTATCGTATGGGAGAAATGGCTTGCACGTCTCCACTTTGGGAGGTGGTCTGTGCCAGGAGTGAGAGTTAGATTGCGCCTGAGAATGTGTGTTGGGAGTGCTGGGAGGCCAAGCCAGGCTAGATGGGCAGAGTGTGTTTGGCTGTGAAAGCGCTGTGAAGGGAAGGTGATGACCAGCAACAGCTCTGAGCCCTTAGATGTAGCGTGTGTCAGAAACCGCTTGGGTGCTGGCACTTTGGGAGGTGGTGTGTGCCGAGAGTGAGAGTGTTTTGGGAGTGGTGGGAGTTGAGGCAAAGGCAGATGGCCAGAGTGTGTTTGGCTGTGAAAGCGGTGTCAAGGGAAGGTGAGGACCAGCCACATCTCTAAGCCCTTAGATGTAGCGTGCGTCAGAAATCGCTTGGACGTTTGCACTTTGGGAGTTGGTCTGTGCTGGGAGTGAGAGTGAGAGCCTGAGTGAGCCTGAGAATGTGTGTTGGCAGTGCCGGGAGGCAAGGTAGAGGCAGATGGCCAGAGTGTGTTTGTCTGTGAAAGCGCTGTGAAGGGAAGGTGATGACCAGCAACAGCTCTAAGCCCTTAGATGTAGCGTGCGTCAGAAATCGCTTGGTTGTTGGCACTTTGGAAGGTAGTGTGTTCCGAGAGTGAGAGTGTGTTGGGATTGCCGGGAGGCAAGGCAAAGGCAGATGGGCAGAGTGTGTTTGGCTGTGAAAGCGGTGTCAAGGGAAGGTGAGGACCAGCAACAGCTCTAAGCCCTTAGGCCTATCGTATGGGAGAAATGGCTCGGACGTTTGCACTTTGGGAGGTGGTCTGTGCCGGTAGTGAGAGTGAGAGTGAGCCTGAGAATGTGTGTTGGGAGTGCTGGTAGGCAAGGCAAAGGCCGATGGGCAGAGTGTGTTTGGCTGTGAAAGCGGTGTGAAGGGAAGGTGAGGACCAGCATCAGCTCTAAGCCCTTAGGCCTATCGTATGGGAGAAATGGCTTGGGTGTTTGCACTTTGGGAAGTGGTCTGTGCCGGGAGTGAGAGTGAGATTGCGCCTGAGAATGTGTGTTGGGAGTGCTGGGAGGCAAGGCAAAGGCCGATGGGCAGAGTGTGTTTGGCTGTGAAAGCGGTGTCAAGGGAAGGTGAGGACCAGCAACAACTCTAAGCCCATTAGGCCTGTCGCCTGGGAGAAATGGCTTGCGTGTTGTCACTATGGGAGGTGGTCTGTGCCGGGAGTGACAGTGAGATTGCACCTGAGAATGTGTGTTGGGAGTGCTGGGAGGCAAAGCCAGGGCAGATTCCCAGAGTGTGTTTGGCTGTGAAAGCGGTGTCAAGGCAAGGTAAGGACCAGCCACAGCTCTAAGCCCTTAGGCCTATCGTATGGGAGAAATGGCTTGCACGTCTGCACTTTGGGAGGTGGTCTGTGCCAGGAGTGAGAGTTAGATTGCGCCTGAGAATGTGTGTTGGGAGTGCTGGGAGGCAAAGCCAGGCTAGATGGGCAGAGTGTGTTTGGCTGTGAAAGCGCTGTGAAGGGAAGGTGAGGACCAGCAACAGCTCTGAGCCCTTAGATGTAGCGTGTGTCAGAAACCGCTTGGGTGCTGGCACTTTGGGAGGTGGTGTGTGCCGAGAGTGAGAGTGTGTTGGGATTGCCGGGAGGCAAGGCAAAGGCAGATGGCCAGAGTGTGTTTGGCTGTGAAAGCGGTGTCAAGGGAAGGTGAGGACCAGCATCTGCTCTAAGCCCTTAGATGTAGCGTGCGTCAGAAATCGCTTGGTTGTTGGCACTTTGGGAGGTGGTTTGTGCCGAGAGTGAGAGTGTGTTGGGATTGCCGGGAGGCAAGGCAAAGGCAGATGGGCAGAGTGTGTTTGTCTGTGAAAGCGGTGTCAAGGGAAGGTGAGGACCAGCAACAGCTCTAATCCCTTAGGCCTATCGTATGGGAGAAATGGCTTGGACGTTTGCACTTTGGGAAGTGGTCTGTTCCGTTAGTGAGAGTGAGAGTGAGCCTGAGAATGTGTGTTGGGAGTGCTGGGAGGCAAGGCAAAGGCAGATGGGCAGAGTGTGTTTGGCTGTGAAAGCGGTGTCAAGGGAAGGTGAGGACCAGCATCAGCTCTAAGCCCTTAGGCCTATCGTATAGGAGAAATGGCTTCGGTGTTTGCACTTTGGGAGGTGGTCTGTGCCAGGAGTGAGAGTGAGATTGAACCTGAGAATGTGTGTTGGGAGTGCTGGGTGGCAAAGCCAGGGTAGATGGCCAGAGTGTGTTTGGCTGTGAAAGCGGTGTCAAGGGAAGGTGAGGACCAGCAACAGCTCTAAGCCCTTACATGTAGCGTGCCTCCGAAATAGCTTGGGTGTTGGCACTTTGGGAGGTGGTCTGTGCCAAGAGTGAGACTGTGTGTTGGGAGTGCTGGGAGGCAAGGCAAAGGCAGATGGGCAGAATGTGTTTGTCTGTGAAAGCGGTGTCAAGGGAAGGTGAGGACCAGCAACAGCTCTAAGCCCATTAGGCCTGTCGCCTGGGAGAAATGGCTTGCGTGTTGTCACTATGGGAGGTGGTCTGTGCCGGGAGTGACAGTGAGATTGCACCTGAGAATGTGTGTTGGGAGTGCTGGGAGGCAAAGCCAGGGCAGATTCCCAGAGTGTGTTTGGCTGTGAAAGCGGTGTCAAGGCAAGGTAAGGACCAGCCACAGCTCTAAGCCCTTAGGCCTATCGTATGGGAGAAATGGCTTGCACGTCTGCACTTTGGGAGGTGGTCTGTGCCAGGAGTGAGAGTTTGATTGCGCCTGAGAATGTGTGTTGGGAGTGCTGGGAGGCAAAGCCAGGGCAGATTCCCAGAGTGTGTTTGGCTGTGAAAGCGGTGTCAAGGCAAGGTAAGGACCAGCCACAGCTCTAAGCCCTTAGGCCTATCGTATGGGAGAAATGGCTTGCACGTCTGCACTTTGGGAGGTGGTCTGTGCCAGGAGAGAGAGTTAGATTGCGCCTGAGAATGTGTGTTGGGAGTGCTGGGAGGCAAAGCCAGGGTAGATGGCCAGAGTGTGTTTGGCTGTGAAAGCGCTGTGAAGGGAAGGTGAGGACCAGCAACAGCTCTGAGCCCTTAGATGTAGCGTGTGTCAGAAACCGCTTGGGTGCTGGCACTTTGGAGGTGGTGTGTGCCGAGAGTGAGAGTGTGTTGGGATTGCCGGGAGGCAAGGCAAAGGCAGATGGGCAGAGTGTGTTTGGCTGTGAAAGCGGTGTCAAGGGAAGGTAAGGACCAGCATCAGCTCTAAGCCCTTAGGCCTATCGTATGGTAGAAATGGCTTCGGTGTTTGCACTTTGGGAGGTGGTCTGTGCCAGGAGTGAGAGTGAGATTGAACCTGAGAATGTGTGTTGGGAGTGCTGGGAGGCAAGGTAAAGGCAGATGGCCAGAGTGTGTTTGGCTGTGAAAGCGGTGTCAAGGGAAGGTGAGGACCAGCAACAGCTCTAAGCCCTTAGATGTAGCGTGCGTCAGAAATCGCTTGGACGTTTGCACTTTGGGAGTTGGTCTGTGCTGGGAGTGAGAGTGAGAGCCTGAGTGAGCCTGAGAATGTGTGTTGGCAGTGCCGGGAGGCAAGGTAAAGGCAGATGGCCAGAGTGTGTTTATCTGTGAAAGCACTGTGAAGGGAAGGTGAGGACCAGCAACAGCTCTGAGCCCTTAGATGTAGCGTGCGTCAGAACTCGCTTGGTTGTTGGCACTTTGGGAGGTGGTGTGTGCCGAGAGTGAGAGTGTGTTGGGATTGCCGGGAGGCAAGGCAAAGGCAGATGGGCAGAGTGTGTTTGTCTGTGAAAGCGGTGTCAAGGGAAGGTGAGGACCAGCAACAGCTCTAATCCCTTAGGCCTATCGTATGGGAGAAATGGCTTGGACGTTTGCACTTTGGGAAGTGGTCTGTTCCGGGAGTGAGAGTGAGAGTGAGCCTGAGAATGTGTGTTGGGAGTGCTGGGAGGCAAGGCAAAGGCAGATGGCCAGAGTGTGTTTGGCTGTGAAAGCGGTGTCAAGGGAAGGTGAGGACCAGCAACAGCTCTAAGCCCTTAGGCCTATCGTATGGGAGAAATGGCTTGGGTGTTTGCACTTTGGGAGGTGGTCTGTGCCAGGAGTGAGAGTGAGATTGAACCTGAGAATGTGTGTTGGGAGTGCTGGGAGGCAAAGCCAGGGTAGATGGGCAGAGTGTGTTTGGCTGTGAAAGCGGTGTCAAGGGAAGGTGAGGACCAGCAACAGCTCTAAGCCCTTACCTGTAGCGTGCCTCCGAAATAGCTTGGGTGTTGGCACTTTGGGAGGTGGTCTGTGCCAAGAGTGAGACTGTGTGTTGGGAGTGCTGGGAGGCAAGGCAAAGGCAGATGGGCAGAATGTGTTTGTCTGTGAAAGCGGTGTCAAGGGAAGGTGTGGACCAGCAACAGCTCTAAGCCCATTAGGCCTGTCGCCTGGGAGAAATGGCTTGCGTGTTGTCACTATGGGAGGTGGTCTGTGCCGGGAGTGACAGTGAGATTGCACCTGAGAATGTGTGTTGGGAGTGCTGGGAGGCAAAGCCAGGGCAGATTCCCAGAGTGTGTTTGGCTGTGAAAGCGGTGTCAAGGGAAGGTAAGGACCAGCCACAGCTCTAAGCCCTTAGGCCTATCGTATGGGAGAAATGGCTTGCACGTCTGCACTTTGGGAGGTGGTCTGTGCCAGGAGTGAGAGTTAGATTGCGCCTGAGAATGTGTGTTGGGAGTGCTGGGAGGCAAAGCCAGGCTAGATGGGCAGAGTGTGTTTGGCTGTGAAAGCGCTGTGAAGGGAAGGTGAGGACCAGCAACAGCTCTGAGCCCTTAGATGTAGCGTGTGTCAGAAACCGCTTGGGTGCTGGCACTTTGGGAGGTGGTGTGTGCCGAGAGTGAGAGTGTGTTGGGATTGCCGGGAGGCAAGGCAAAGGCAGATGGCCAGAGTGTGTTTGGCTGTGAAAGCGGTGTCAAGGGAAGGTGAGGACCAGCATCTGCTCTAAGCCCTTAGATGTAGCGTGCGTCAGAAATCGCTTGGTTGTTGGCACTTTGGGAGGTGGTGTGTGCCGAGAGTGAGAGTGTGTTGGGATTGCCGGGAGGCAAGGCAAAGGCAGATGGCCAGAGTGTGTTTGTCTGTGAAAGCGCTGTGAAGGGAAGGTGATGACCAGCAACAGCTCTAAGCCCTTAGGCCTATCGTATGGGAGAAATGGCTTGGGTGTTTGCACTTTGGGAGGTGGTCTGTGCCGGGAGTGAGAGTGAGAGTGAGCCTGAGAATGTGTGTTGGGAGTGCTGGGAGGCAAGGTAAAGGCAGATGGCCAGAGTGTGTTTGGCTGTGAAAGCGGTGTCAAGGGAAGGTGAGGACCAGCAACAGCTCTAAGCCCTTAGATGTAGCGTGCGTCAGAAATCGCTTGGACGTTTGCACTTTGGGAGTTGGTCTGTGCTGGGAGTGAGAGTGAGAGCCTGAGTGAGCCTGAGAATGTGTGTTGGCAGTGCCGGGAAGCAAGGTAAAGGCAGATGGCCAGAGTGTGTTTGGCTGTGAAAGCGCTGTGAAGGGAAGGTGAGGACCAGCAACAGCTCTGAGCCCTTAGATGTAGCGTGCGTCAGAACTCGCTTGGTTGTTGGCACTTTGGGAGGTGGTGTGTGCCGAGAGTGAGAGTGTGTTGGGATTGCCGGGAGGCAAGGCAAAGGCAGATGGGCAGAGTGTGTTTGTCTGTGAAAGCGGTGTCAAGGGAAGGTGAGGACCAGCAACAGCTCTAATCCCTTAGGCCTATCGTATGGGAGAAATGGCTTGGACGTTTGCACTTTGGGAAGTGGTCTGTTCCGTTAGTGAGAGTGAGAGTGAGCCTGAGAATGTGTGTTGGGAGTGCTGGGAGGCAAGGCAAAGGCAGATGGGCAGAGTGTGTTTGGCTGTGAAAGCGGTGTCAAGGGAAGGTGAGGACCAGCATCAGCTCTAAGCCCTTAGGCCTATCGTATAGGAGAAATGGCTTCGGTGTTTGCACTTTGGGAGGTGGTCTGTGCCAGGAGTGAGAGTGAGATTGAACCTGAGAATGTGTGTTGGGAGTGCTGGGTGGCAAAGCCAGGGTAGATGGCCAGAGTGTGTTTGGCTGTGAAAGCGGTGTCAAGGGAAGGTGAGGACCAGCAACAGCTCTAAGCCCTTACATGTAGCGTGCCTCCGAAATAGCTTGGGTGTTGGCACTTTGGGAGGTGGTCTGTGCCAAGAGTGAGACTGTGTGTTGGGAGTGCTGGGAGGCAAGGCAAAGGCAGATGGGCAGAATGTGTTTGTCTGTGAAAGCGGTGTCAAGGGAAGGTGAGGACCAGCAACAGCTCTAAGCCCATTAGGCCTGTCGCCTGGGAGAAATGGCTTGCGTGTTGTCACTATGGGAGGTGGTCTGTGCCGGGAGTGACAGTGAGATTGCACCTGAGAATGTGTGTTGGGAGTGCTGGGAGGCAAAGCCAGGGCAGATTCCCAGAGTGTGTTTGGCTGTGAAAGCGGTGTCAAGGGAAGGTAAGGACCAGCCACAGCTCTAAGCCCTTAGGCCTATCGTATGGGAGAAATGGCTTGCACGTCTCCACTTTGGGAGGTGGTCTGTGCCAGGAGTGAGAGTTAGATTGCGCCTGAGAATGTGTGTTGGGAGTGCTGGGAGGCCAAGCCAGGGTAGATGGCCAGAGTGTGTTTGGCTGTGAAAGCGCTGTGAAGGGAAGGTGATGACCAGCAACAGCTCTGAGCCCTTAGATGTAGCGTGTGTCAGAAACCGCTTGGGTGCTGGCACTTTGGGAGGTGGTGTGTGCCGAGAGTGAGAGTGTTTTGGGAGTGGTGGGAGTTGAGGCAAAGGCAGATGGCCAGAGTGTGTTTGGCTGTGAAAGCGGTGTCAAGGGAAGGTGAGGACCAGCCACATCTCTAAGCCCTTAGATGTAGCGTGCGTCAGAAATCGCTTGGACGTTTGCACTTTGGGAGTTGGTCTGTGCTGGGAGTGAGAGTGAGAGCCTGAGTGAGCCTGAGAATGTGTGTTGGCAGTGCCGGGAGGCAAGGTAGAGGCAGATGGCCAGAGTGTGTTTGTCTGTGAAAGCGCTGTGAAGGGAAGGTGATGACCAGCAACAGCTCTAAGCCCTTAGATGTAGCGTGCGTCAGAAATCGCTTGGTTGTTGGCACTTTGGAAGGTAGTGTGTTCCGAGAGTGAGAGTGTGTTGGGATTGCCGGGAGGCAAGGCAAAGGCAGATGGGCAGAGTGTGTTTGGCTGTGAAAGCGGTGTCAAGGGAAGGTGAGGACCAGCAACAGCTCTAAGCCCTTAGGCCTATCGTATGGGAGAAATGGCTCGGACGTTTGCACTTTGGGAGGTGGTCTGTGCCGGTAGTGAGAGTGAGAGTGAGCCTGAGAATGTGTGTTGGGAGTGCTGGTAGGCAAGGCAAAGGCCGATGGGCAGAGTGTGTTTGGCTGTGAAAGCGGTGTGAAGGGAAGGTGAGGACCAGCATCAGCTCTAAGCCCTTAGGCCTATCGTATGGGAGAAATGGCTTGGGTGTTTGCACTTTGGGAAGTGGTCTGTGCCGGGAGTGAGAGTGAGATTGAGTCTGAGAATGTGTGTTGGGAGTGCTGGGAGGCAAGGCAAAGGCCGATGGGCAGAGTGTGTTTGGCTGTGAAAGCGGTGTCAAGGGAAGGTGAGGACCAGCAACAACTCTAAGCCCATTAGGCCTGTCGCCTGGGAGAAATGGCTTGCGTGTTGTCACTATGGGAGGTGGTCTGTGCCGGGAGTGACAGTGAGATTGCACCTGAGAATGTGTGTTGGGAGTGCTGGGAGGCAAAGCCAGGGCAGATTCCCAGAGTGTGTTTGGCTGTGAAAGCGGTGTCAAGGGAAGGTAAGGACCAGCCACAGCTCTAAGCCCTTAGGCCTATCGTATGGGAGAAATGGCTTGCACGTCTGCACTTTGGGAGGTGGTCTGTGCCAGGAGTGAGAGTTAGATTGCGCCTGAGAATGTGTGTTGGGAGTGCTGGGAGGCAAAGCCAGGCTAGATGGGCAGAGTGTGTTTGGCTGTGAAAGCGCTGTGAAGGGAAGGTGAGGACCAGCAACAGCTCTGAGCCCTTAGATGTAGCGTGTGTCAGAAACCGCTTGGGTGCTGGCACTTTGGGAGGTGGTGTGTGCCGAGAGTGAGAGTGTGTTGGGATTGCCGGGAGGCAAGGCAAAGGCAGATGGCCAGAGTGTGTTTGGCTGTGAAAGCGGTGTCAAGGGAAGGTGAGGACCAGCATCTGCTCTAAGCCCTTAGATGTAGCGTGCGTCAGAAATCGCTTGGTTGTTGGCACTTTGGGAGGTGGTTTGTGCCGAGAGTGAGAGTGTGTTGGGATTGCCGGGAGGCAAGGCAAAGGCAGATGGGCAGAGTGTGTTTGTCTGTGAAAGCGGTGTCAAGGGAAGGTGAGGACCAGCAACAGCTCTAATCCCTTAGGCCTATCGTATGGGAGAAATGGCTTGGACGTTTGCACTTTGGGAAGTGGTCTGTTCCGTTAGTGAGAGTGAGAGTGAGCCTGAGAATGTGTGTTGGGAGTGCTGGGAGGCAAGGCAAAGGCAGATGGCCAGAGTGTGTTTGGCTGTGAAAGCGGTGTCAAGGGAAGGTGAGGACCAGCATCAGCTCTAAGCCCTTAGGCCTATCGTATAGGAGAAATGGCTTCGGTGTTTGCACTTTGGGAGGTGGTCTGTGCCAGGAGTGAGAGTGAGATTGAACCTGAGAATGTGTGTTGGGAGTGCTGGGTGGCAAAGCCAGGGTAGATGGCCAGAGTGTGTTTGGCTGTGAAAGCGGTGTCAAGGGAAGGTGAGGACCAGCAACAGCTCTAAGCCCTTACATGTAGCGTGCCTCCGAAATAGCTTGGGTGTTGGCACTTTGGGAGGTGGTCTGTGCCAAGAGTGAGACTGTGTGTTGGGAGTGCTGGGAGGCAAGGCAAAGGCAGATGGGCAGAATGTGTTTGTCTGTGAAAGCGGTGTCAAGGGAAGGTGAGGACCAGCAACAGCTCTAAGCCCATTAGGCCTGTCGCCTGGGAGAAATGGCTTGCGTGTTGTCACTATGGGAGGTGGTCTGTGCCGGGAGTGACAGTGAGATTGCACCTGAGAATGTGTGTTGGGAGTGCTGGGAGGCAAAGCCAGGGCAGATTCCCAGAGTGTGTTTGGCTGTGAAAGCGGTGTCAAGGGAAGGTAAGGACCAGCCACAGCTCTAAGCCCTTAGGCCTATCGTATGGGAGAAATGGCTTGCACGTCTGCACTTTGGGAGGTGGTCTGTGCCAGGAGTGAGAGTTTGATTGCGCCTGAGAATGTGTGTTGGGAGTGCTGGGAGGCAAAGCCAGGGCAGATTCCCAGAGTGTGTTTGGCTGTGAAAGCGGTGTCAAGGCAAGGTAAGGACCAGCCACAGCTCTAAGCCCTTAGGCCTATCGTATGGGAGAAATGGCTTGCACGTCTGCACTTTGGGAGGTGGTCTGTGCCAGGAGAGAGAGTTAGATTGCGCCTGAGAATGTGTGTTGGGAGTGCTGGGAGGCAAAGCCAGGCTAGATGGGCAGAGTGTGTTTGGCTGTGAAAGCGCTGTGAAGGGAAGGTGAGGACCAGCAACAGCTCTGAGCCCTTAGATGTAGCGTGTGTCAGAAACCGCTTGGGTGCTGGCACTTTGGAGGTGGTGTGTGCCGAGAGTGAGAGTGTGTTGGGATTGCCGGGAGGCAAGGCAAAGGCAGATGGGCAGAGTGTGTTTGGCTGTGAAAGCGGTGTCAAGGGAAGGTAAGGACCAGCATCAGCTCTAAGCCCTTAGGCCTATCGTATGGTAGAAATGGCTTCGGTGTTTGCACTTTGGGAGGTGGTCTGTGCCAGGAGTGAGAGTGAGATTGAACCTGAGAATGTGTGTTGGGAGTGCTGGGAGGCAAGGTAAAGGCAGATGGCCAGAGTGTGTTTGGCTGTGAAAGCGGTGTCAAGGGAAGGTGAGGACCAGCAACAGCTCTAAGCCCTTAGATGTAGCGTGCGTCAGAAATCGCTTGGACGTTTGCACTTTGGGAGTTGGTCTGTGCTGGGAGTGAGAGTGAGAGCCTGAGTGAGCCTGAGAATGTGTGTTGGCAGTGCCGGGAGGCAAGGTAAAGGCAGATGGCCAGAGTGTGTTTATCTGTGAAAGCACTGTGAAGGGAAGGTGAGGACCAGCAACAGCTCTGAGCCCTTAGATGTAGCGTGCGTCAGAACTCGCTTGGTTGTTGGCACTTTGGGAGGTGGTGTGTGCCGAGAGTGAGAGTGTGTTGGGATTGCCGGGAGGCAAGGCAAAGGCAGATGGGCAGAGTGTGTTTGTCTGTGAAAGCGGTGTCAAGGGAAGGTGAGGACCAGCAACAGCTCTAATCCCTTAGGCCTATCGTATGGGAGAAATGGCTTGGACGTTTGCACTTTGGGAAGTGGTCTGTTCCGGGAGTGAGAGTGAGAGTGAGCCTGAGAATGTGTGTTGGGAGTGCTGGGAGGCAAGGCAAATGCAGATGGCCAGAGTGTGTTTGGCTGTGAAAGCGGTGTCAAGGGAAGGTGAGGACCAGCAACAGCTCTAAGCCCTTAGGCCTATCGTATGGGAGAAATGGCTTGGGTGTTTGCACTTTGGGAGGTGGTCTGTGCCAGGAGTGAGAGTGAGATTGAACCTGAGAATGTGTGTTGGGAGTGCTGGGAGGCAAAGCCAGGGTAGATGGGCAGAGTGTGTTTGGCTGTGAAAGCGGTGTCAAGGGAAGGTGAGGACCAGCAACAGCTCTAAGCCCTTACATGTAGCGTGCCTCCGAAATAGCTTGGGTGTTGGCACTTTGGGAGGTGGTCTGTGCCAAGAGTGAGACTGTGTGTTGGGAGTGCTGGGAGGCAAGGCAAAGGCAGATGGGCAGAATGTGTTTGTCTGTGAAAGCGGTGTCAAGGGAAGGTGAGGACCAGCAACAGCTCTAAGCCCATTAGGCCTGTCGCCTGGGAGAAATGGCTTGCGTGTTGTCACTATGGGAGGTGGTCTGTGCCGGGAGTGACAGTGAGATTGCACCTGAGAATGTGTGTTGGGAGTGCTGGGAGGCAAAGCCAGGGCAGATTCCCAGAGTGTGTTTGGCTGTGAAAGCGGTGTCAAGGGAAGGTAAGGACCAGCCACAGCTCTAAGCCCTTAGGCCTATCGTATGGGAGAAATGGCTTGCACGTCTGCACTTTGGGAGGTGGTCTGTGCCAGGAGTGAGAGTTAGATTGCGCCTGAGAATGTGTGTTGGGAGTGCTGGGAGGCAAAGCCAGGCTAGATGGGCAGAGTGTGTTTGGCTGTGAAAGCGCTGTGAAGGGAAGGTGAGGACCAGCAACAGCTCTGAGCCCTTAGATGTAGCGTGTGTCAGAAACCGCTTGGGTGCTGGCACTTTGGGAGGTGGTGTGTGCCGAGAGTGAGAGTGTGTTGGGATTGCCGGGAGGCAAGGCAAAGGCAGATGGCCAGAGTGTGTTTGGCTGTGAAAGCGGTGTCAAGGGAAGGTGAGGACCAGCATCTGCTCTAAGCCCTTAGATGTAGCGTGCGTCAGAAATCGCTTGGTTGTTGGCACTTTGGGAGGTGGTGTGTGCCGAGAGTGAGAGTGTGTTGGGATTGCCGGGAGGCAAGGCAAAGGCAGATGGCCAGAGTGTGTTTGTCTGTGAAAGCGCTGTGAAGGGAAGGTGATGACCAGCAACAGCTCTAAGCCCTTAGGCCTATCGTATGGGAGAAATGGCTTGGGTGTTTGCACTTTGGGAGGTGGTCTGTGCCGGGAGTGAGAGTGAGAGTGAGCCTGAGAATGTGTGTTGGGAGTGCTGGGAGGCAAGGTAAAGGCAGATGGCCAGAGTGTGTTTGGCTGTGAAAGCGGTGTCAAGGGAAGGTGAGGACCAGCAACAGCTCTAAGCCCTTAGATGTAGCGTGCGTCAGAAATCGCTTGGACGTTTGCACTTTGGGAGTTGGTCTGTGCTGGGAGTGAGAGTGAGAGCCTGAGTGAGCCTGAGAATGTGTGTTGGCAGTGCCGGGAAGCAAGGTAAAGGCAGATGGCCAGAGTGTGTTTGGCTGTGAAAGCGCTGTGAAGGGAAGGTGAGGACCAGCAACAGCTCTGAGCCCTTAGATGTAGCGTGCGTCAGAACTCGCTTGGTTGTTGGCACTTTGGGAGGTGGTGTGTGCCGAGAGTGAGAGTGTGTTGGGATTGCCGGGAGGCAAGGCAAAGGCAGATGGGCAGAGTGTGTTTGTCTGTGAAAGCGGTGTCAAGGGAAGGTGAGGACCAGCAACAGCTCTAATCCCTTAGGCCTATCGTATGGGAGAAATGGCTTGGACGTTTGCACTTTGGGAAGTGGTCTGTTCCGTTAGTGAGAGTGAGAGTGAGCCTGAGAATGTGTGTTGGGAGTGCTGGGAGGCAAGGCAAAGGCAGATGGGCAGAGTGTGTTTGGCTGTGAAAGCGGTGTCAAGGGAAGGTGAGGACCAGCATCAGCTCTAAGCCCTTAGGCCTATCGTATAGGAGAAATGGCTTCGGTGTTTGCACTTTGGGAGGTGGTCTGTGCCAGGAGTGAGAGTGAGATTGAACCTGAGAATGTGTGTTGGGAGTGCTGGGTGGCAAAGCCAGGGTAGATGGCCAGAGTGTGTTTGGCTGTGAAAGCGGTGTCAAGGGAAGGTGAGGACCAGCAACAGCTCTAAGCCCTTACATGTAGCGTGCCTCCGAAATAGCTTGGGTGTTGGCACTTTGGGAGGTGGTCTGTGCCAAGAGTGAGACTGTGTGTTGGGAGTGCTGGGAGGCAAGGCAAAGGCAGATGGGCAGAATGTGTTTGTCTGTGAAAGCGGTGTCAAGGGAAGGTGAGGACCAGCAACAGCTCTAAGCCCATTAGGCCTGTCGCCTGGGAGAAATGGCTTGCGTGTTGTCACTATGGGAGGTGGTCTGTGCCGGGAGTGACAGTGAGATTGCACCTGAGAATGTGTGTTGGGAGTGCTGGGAGGCAAAGCCAGGGCAGATTCCCAGAGTGTGTTTGGCTGTGAAAGCGGTGTCAAGGGAAGGTAAGGACCAGCCACAGCTCTAAGCCCTTAGGCCTATCGTATGGGAGAAATGGCTTGCACGTCTCCACTTTGGGAGGTGGTCTGTGCCAGGAGTGAGAGTTAGATTGCGCCTGAGAATGTGTGTTGGGAGTGCTGGGAGGCCAAGCCAGGGTAGATGGCCAGAGTGTGTTTGGCTGTGAAAGCGCTGTGAAGGGAAGGTGATGACCAGCAACAGCTCTGAGCCCTTAGATGTAGCGTGTGTCAGAAACCGCTTGGGTGCTGGCACTTTGGGAGGTGGTGTGTGCCGAGAGTGAGAGTGTTTTGGGAGTGGTGGGAGTTGAGGCAAAGGCAGATGGCCAGAGTGTGTTTGGCTGTGAAAGCGGTGTCAAGGGAAGGTGAGGACCAGCCACATCTCTAAGCCCTTAGATGTAGCGTGCGTCAGAAATCGCTTGGACGTTTGCACTTTGGGAGTTGGTCTGTGCTGGGAGTGAGAGTGAGAGCCTGAGTGAGCCTGAGAATGTGTGTTGGCAGTGCCGGGAGGCAAGGTAGAGGCAGATGGCCAGAGTGTGTTTGGCTGTGAAAGCGCTGTGAAGGGAAGGTGAGGACCAGCAACAGCTCTAAGCCCTTAGATGTAGCGTGCGTCAGAAATCGCTTGGTTGTTGGCACTTTGGAAGGTAGTGTGTTCCGAGAGTGAGAGTGTGTTGGGATTGCCGGGAGGCAAGGCAAAGGCAGATGGGCAGAGTGTGTTTGGCTGTGAAAGCGGTGTCAAGGGAAGGTGAGGACCAGCAACAGCTCTAAGCCCTTAGGCCTATCGTATGGGAGAAATGGCTCGGACGTTTGCACTTTGGGAGGTGGTCTGTGCCGGTAGTGAGAGTGAGAGTGAGCCTGAGAATGTGTGTTGGGAGTGCTGGTAGGCAAGGCAAAGGCCGATGGGCAGAGTGTGTTTGGCTGTGAAAGCGGTGTGAAGGGAAGGTGAGGACCAGCATCAGCTCTAAGCCCTTAGGCCTATCGTATGGGAGAAATGGCTTGGGTGTTTGCACTTTGGGAAGTGGTCTGTGCCGGGAGTGAGAGTGAGATTGAGTCTGAGAATGTGTGTTGGGAGTGCTGGGAGGCAAGGCAAAGGCCGATGGGCAGAGTGTGTTTGGCTGTGAAAGCGGTGTCAAGGGAAGGTGAGGACCAGCAACAACTCTAAGCCCATTAGGCCTGTCGCCTGGGAGAAATGGCTTGCGTGTTGTCACTATGGGAGGTGGTCTGTGCCGGGAGTGACAGTGAGATTGCACCTGAGAATGTGTGTTGGGAGTGCTGGGAGGCAAAGCCAGGGCAGATTCCCAGAGTGTGTTTGGCTGTGAAAGCGGTGTCAAGGGAAGGTAAGGACCAGCCACAGCTCTAAGCCCTTAGGCCTATCGTATGGGAGAAATGGCTTGCACGTCTGCACTTTGGGAGGTGGTCTGTGCCAGGAGTGAGAGTTAGATTGCGCCTGAGAATGTGTGTTGGGAGTGCTGGGAGGCAAAGCCAGGCTAGATGGGCAGAGTGTGTTTGGCTGTGAAAGCGCTGTGAAGGGAAGGTGATGACCAGCAACAGCTCTGAGCCCTTAGATGTAGCGTGTGTCAGAAACCGCTTGGGTGCTGGCACTTTGGGAGGTGGTGTGTGCCGAGAGTGAGAGTGTGTTGGGATTGCCGGGAGGCAAGGCAAAGGCAGATGGCCAGAGTGTGTTTGGCTGTGAAAGCGGTGTCAAGGGAAGGTGAGGACCAGCATGTGCTCTAAGCCCTTAGATGTAGCGTGCGTCAGAAATCGCTTGGTTGTTGGCACTTTGGGAGGTGGTTTGTGCCGAGAGTGAGAGTGTGTTGGGATTGCCGGGAGGCAAGGCAAAGGCAGATGGGCAGAGTGTGTTTGTCTGTGAAAGCGGTGTCAAGGGAAGGTGAGGACCAGCAACAGCTCTAATCCCTTAGGCCTATCGTATGGGAAAAATGGCTTGGACGTTTGCACTTTGGGAAGTGGTCTGTTCCGTTAGTGAGAGTGAGAGTGAGCCTGAGAATGTGTGTTGGGAGTGCTGGGAGGCAAGGCAAAGGCAGATGGGCAGAGTGTGTTTGGCTGTGAAAGCGGTGTCAAGGGAAGGTGAGGACCAGCATCAGCTCTAAGCCCTTAGGCCTATCGTATAGGAGAAATGGCTTCGGTGTTTGCACTTTGGGAGGTGGTCTGTGCCAGGAGTGAGAGTGAGATTGAACCTGAGAATGTGTGTTGGGAGTGCTGGGTGGCAAAGCCAGGGTAGATGGCCAGAGTGTGTTTGGCTGTGAAAGCGGTGTCAAGGGAAGGTGAGGACCAGCAACAGCTCTAAGCCCTTACATGTAGCGTGCCTCCGAAATAGCTTGGGTGTTGGCACTTTGGGAGGTGGTCTGTGCCAAGAGTGAGACTGTGTGTTGGGAGTGCTGGGAGGCAAGGCAAAGGCAGATGGGCAGAATGTGTTTGTCTGTGAAAGCGGTGTCAAGGGAAGGTGAGGACCAGCAACAGCTCTAAGCCCATTAGGCCTGTCGCCTGGGAGAAATGGCTTGCGTGTTGTCACTATGGGAGGTGGTCTGTGCCGGGAGTGACAGTGAGATTGCACCTGAGAATGTGTGTTGGGAGTGCTGGGAGGCAAAGCCAGGGCAGATTCCCAGAGTGTGTTTGGCTGTGAAAGCGGTGTCAAGGCAAGGTAAGGACCAGCCACAGCTCTAAGCCCTTAGGCCTATCGTATGGGAGAAATGGCTTGCACGTCTGCACTTTGGGAGGTGGTCTGTGCCAGGAGTGAGAGTTTGATTGCGCCTGAGAATGTGTGTTGGGAGTGCTGGGAGGCAAAGCCAGGGCAGATTCCCAGAGTGTGTTTGGCTGTGAAAGCGGTGTCAAGGCAAGGTAAGGACCAGCCACAGCTCTAAGCCCTTAGGCCTATCGTATGGGAGAAATGGCTTGCACGTCTGCACTTTGGGAGGTGGTCTGTGCCAGGAGAGAGAGTTAGATTGCGCCTGAGAATGTGTGTTGGGAGTGCTGGGAGGCAAAGCCAGGCTAGATGGGCAGAGTGTGTTTGGCTGTGAAAGCGCTGTGAAGGGAAGGTGAGGACCAGCAACAGCTCTGAGCCCTTATATGTAGCGTGTGTCAGAAACCGCTTGGGTGCTGGCACTTTGGAGGTGGTGTGTGCCGAGAGTGAGAGTGTGTTGGGATTGCCGGGAGGCAAGGCAAAGGCAGATGGGCAGAGTGTGTTTGGCTGTGAAAGCGGTGTCAAGGGAAGGTAAGGACCAGCATCAGCTCTAAGCCCTTAGGCCTATCGTATGGTAGAAATGGCTTCGGTGTTTGCACTTTGGGAGGTGGTCTGTGCCAGGAGTGAGAGTGAGATTGAACCTGAGAATGTGTGTTGGGAGTGCTGGGAAGCAAGGTAAAGGCAGATGGCCAGAGTGTGTTTGGCTGTGAAAGCGGTGTCAAGGGAAGGTGAGGACCAGCAACAGCTCTAATCCCTTAGGCCTATCGTATGGGAGAAATGGCTTGGACGTTTGCACTTTGGGAAGTGGTCTGTTCCGTTAGTGAGAGTGAGAGTGAGCCTGAGAATGTGTGTTGGGAGTGCTGGGAGGCAAGGCAAAGGCAGATGGCCAGAGTGTGTTTGGCTGTGAAAGCGGTGTGAAGGGAAGGTGAGGACCAGCAACAGCTCTAAGCCCTTAGGCCTATCGTATGGGAGAAATGGCTTGGGTGTTTGCACTTTGGGAGGTGGTCTGTGCCAGGAGTGAGAGTGAGATTGAACCTGAGAATGTGTGTTGGGAGTGCTGGGAGGCAAAGCCAGGGTAGATGGGCAGAGTGTGTTTGGCTGTGAAAGCGGTGTCAAGGGAAGGTGAGGACCAGCAACAGCTCTAAGCCCTTACATGTAGCGTGCCTCCGAAATAGCTTGGGTGTTGGCACTTTGGGAGGTGGTCTGTGCCAAGAGTGAGACTGTGTGTTGGGAGTGCTGGGAGGCAAGGCAAAGGCAGATGGGCAGAATGTGTTTGTCTGTGAAAGCGGTGTCAAGGGAAGGTGAGGACCAGCAACAGCTCTAAGCCCATTAGGCCTGTCGCCTGGGAGAAATGGCTTGCGTGTTGTCACTATGGGAGGTGGTCTGTGCCGGGAGTGACAGTGAGATTGCACCTGAGAATGTGTGTTGGGAGTGCTGGGAGGCAAAGCCAGGGCAGATTCCCAGAGTGTGTTTGGCTGTGAAAGCGGTGTCAAGGGAAGGTAAGGACCAGCCACAGCTCTAAGCCCTTAGGCCTATCGTATGGGAGAAATGGCTTGCACGTCTGCACTTTGGGAGGTGGTCTGTGCCAGGAGTGAGAGTTAGATTGCGCCTGAGAATGTGTGTTGGGAGTGCTGGGAGGCAAAGCCAGGCTAGATGGGCAGAGTGTGTTTGGCTGTGAAAGCGCTGTGAAGGGAAGGTGAGGACCAGCAACAGCTCTGAGCCCTTAGATGTAGCGTGTGTCAGAAACCGCTTGGGTGCTGGCACTTTGGGAAGTGGTGTGTGCCGAGAGTGAGAGTGTGTTGGGATTGCCGGGAGGCAAGGCAAAGGCAGATGGCCAGAGTGTGTTTGGCTGTGAAAGCGGTGTCAAGGGAAGGTGAGGACCAGCATCTGCTCTAAGCCCTTAGATGTAGCGTGCGTCAGAAATCGCTTGGTTGTTGGCACTTTGGGAGGTGGTGTGTGCCGAGAGTGAGAGTGTGTTGGGATTGCCGGGAGGCAAGGCAAAGGCAGATGGCCAGAGTGTGTTTGTCTGTGAAAGCGCTGTGAAGGGAAGGTGATGACCAGCAACAGCTCTAAGCCCTTAGGCCTATCGTATGGGAGAAATGGCTTGGGTGTTTGCACTTTGGGAGGTGGTCTGTGCCGGGAGTGAGAGTGAGAGTGAGCCTGAGAATGTGTGTTGGGAGTGCTGGGAGGCAAGGTAAAGGCAGATGGCCAGAGTGTGTTTGGCTGTGAAAGCGGTGTCAAGGGAAGGTGAGGACCAGCAACAGCTCTAAGCCCTTAGATGTAGCGTGCGTCAGAAATCGCTTGGACGTTTGCACTTTGGGAGTTGGTCTGTGCTGGGAGTGAGAGTGAGAGCCTGAGTGAGCCTGAGAATGTGTGTTGGCAGTGCCGGGAAGCAAGGTAAAGGCAGATGGCCAGAGTGTGTTTGGCTGTGAAAGCGCTGTGAAGGGAAGGTGAGGACCAGCAACAGCTCTGAGCCCTTAGATGTAGCGTGCGTCAGAACTCGCTTGGTTGTTGGCACTTTGGGAGGTGGTGTGTGCCGAGAGTGAGAGTGTGTTGGGATTGCCGGGAGGCAAGGCAAAGGCAGATGGGCAGAGTGTGTTTGTCTGTGAAAGCGGTGTCAAGGGAAGGTGAGGACCAGCAACAGCTCTAATCCCTTAGGCCTATCGTATGGGAGAAATGGCTTGGACGTTTGCACTTTGGGAAGTGGTCTGTTCCGTTAGTGAGAGTGAGAGTGAGCCTGAGAATGTGTGTTGGGAGTGCTGGGAGGCAAGGCAAAGGCAGATGGGCAGAGTGTGTTTGGCTGTGAAAGCGGTGTCAAGGGAAGGTGAGGACCAGCATCAGCTCTAAGCCCTTAGGCCTATCGTATAGGAGAAATGGCTTCGGTGTTTGCACTTTGGGAGGTGGTCTGTGCCAGGAGTGAGAGTGAGATTGAACCTGAGAATGTGTGTTGGGAGTGCTGGGTGGCAAAGCCAGGGTAGATGGGCAGAGTGTGTTTGGCTGTGAAAGCGGTGTCAAGGGAAGGTGAGGACCAGCAACAGCTCTAAGCCCTTACATGTAGCGTGCCTCCGAAATAGCTTGGGTGTTGGCACTTTGGGAGGTGGTCTGTGCCAAGAGTGAGACTGTGTGTTGGGAGTGCTGGGAGGCAAGGCAAAGGCAGATGGGCAGAGTGTGTTTGTCTGTGAAAGCGGTGTCAAGGGAAGGTGAGGACCAGCAACAGCTCTAAGCCCATTAGGCCTGTCGCCTGGGAGAAATGGCTTGCGTGTTGTCACTATGGGAGGTGGTCTGTGCCGGGAGTGACAGTGAGATTGCACCTGAGAATGTGTGTTGGGAGTGCTGGGAGGCAAAGCCAGGGCAGATTCCCAGAGTGTGTTTGGCTGTGAAAGCGGTGTCAAGGGAAGGTAAGGACCAGCCACAGCTCTAAGCCCTTAGGCCTATCGTATGGGAGAAATGGCTTGCACGTCTGCACTTTGGGAGGTGGTCTGTGCCAGGAGTGAGAGTTAGATTGCGCCTGAGAATGTGTGTTGGGAGTGCTGGGAGGCCAAGCCAGGGTAGATGGCCAGAGTGTGTTTGGCTGTGAAAGCGCTGTGAAGGGAAGGTGATGACCAGCAACAGCTCTGAGCCCTTAGATGTAGCGTGTGTCAGAAACCGCTTGGGTGCTGGCACTTTGGGAGGTGGTGTGTGCCGAGAGTGAGAGTGTTTTGGGAGTGGTGGGAGTTGAGGCAAAGGCAGATGGCCAGAGTGTGTTTGGCTGTGAAAGCGGTGTCAAGGGAAGGTGAGGACCAGCCACATCTCTAAGCCCTTAGATGTAGCGTGCGTCAGAAATCGCTTGGACGTTTGCACTTTGGGAGTTGGTCTGTGCTGGGAGTGAGAGTGAGAGCCTGAGTGAGCCTGAGAATGTGTGTTGGCAGTGCCGGGAGGCAAGGTAGAGGCAGATGGCCAGAGTGTGTTTGTCTGTGAAAGCGCTGTGAAGGGAAGGTGATGACCAGCAACAGCTCTAAGCCCTTAGATGTAGCGTGCGTCAGAAATCGCTTGGTTGTTGGCACTTTGGAAGGTAGTGTGTTCCGAGAGTGAGAGTGTGTTGGGATTGCCGGGAGGCAAGGCAAAGGCAGATGGGCAGAGTGTGTTTGGCTGTGAAAGCGGTGTCAAGGGAAGGTGAGGACCAGCAACAGCTCTAAGCCCTTAGGCCTATCGTATGGGAGAAATGGCTCGGACGTTTGCACTTTGGGAGGTGGTCTGTGCCGGTAGTGAGAGTGAGAGTGAGCCTGAGAATGTGTGTTGGGAGTGCTGGTAGGCAAGGCAAAGGCCGATGGGCAGAGTGTGTTTGGCTGTGAAAGCGGTGTGAAGGGAAGGTGAGGACCAGCATCAGCTCTAAGCCCTTAGGCCTATCGTATGGGAGAAATGGCTTGGGTGTTTGCACTTTGGGAAGTGGTCTGTGCCGGGAGTGAGAGTGAGATTGAGTCTGAGAATGTGTGTTGGGAGTGCTGGGAGGCAAGGCAAAGGCCGATGGGCAGAGTGTGTTTGGCTGTGAAAGCGGTGTCAAGGGAAGGTGAGGACCAGCAACAACTCTAAGCCCATTAGGCCTGTCGCCTGGGAGAAATGGCTTGCGTGTTGTCACTATGGGAGGTGGTCTGTGCCGGGAGTGACAGTGAGATTGCACCTGAGAATGTGTGTTGGGAGTGCTGGGAGGCAAAGCCAGGGCAGATTCCCAGAGTGTGTCTGGCTGTGAAAGCGGTGTCAAGGGAAGGTAAGGACCAGCCACAGCTCTAAGCCCTTAGGCCTATCGTATGGGAGAAATGGCTTGCACGTCTGCACTTTGGGAGGTGGTCTGTGCCAGGAGTGAGAGTTAGATTGCGCCTGAGAATGTGTGTTGGGAGTGCTGGGAGGCAAAGCCAGGCTAGATGGGCAGAGTGTGTTTGGCTGTGAAAGCGCTGTGAAGGGAAGGTGATGACCAGCA
Organism: Pelecanus crispus; assembly: GCF_030463565.1. Classification (NCBI taxonomy): domain Eukaryota; kingdom Metazoa; phylum Chordata; class Aves; order Pelecaniformes; family Pelecanidae; genus Pelecanus; species Pelecanus crispus. The sequence goes on from NC_134648.1 coordinate 22,835,644, forward strand.
ACAGCTCTGAGCCCTTAGATGTAGCGTGTGTCAGAAACCGCTTGGGTGCTGGCACTTTGGGAGGTGGTGTGTGCCGAGAGTGAGAGTGTGTTGGGATTGCCGGGAGGCAAGGCAAAGGCAGATGGCCAGAGTGTGTTTGGCTGTGAAAGCGGTGTCAAGGGAAGGTGAGGACCAGCATCTGCTCTAAGCCCTTAGATGTAGCGTGCGTCAGAAATCGCTTGGTTGTTGGCACTTTGGGAGGTGGTTTGTGCCGAGAGTGAGAGTGTGTTGGGATTGCCGGGAGGCAAGGCAAAGGCAGATGGGCAGAGTGTGTTTGTCTGTGAAAGCGGTGTCAAGGGAAGGTGAGGACCAGCAACAGCTCTAATCCCTTAGGCCTATCGTATGGGAGAAATGGCTTGGACGTTTGCACTTTGGGAAGTGGTCTGTTCCGTTAGTGAGAGTGAGAGTGAGCCTGAGAATGTGTGTTGGGAGTGCTGGGAGGCAAGGCAAAGGCAGATGGGCAGAGTGTGTTTGGCTGTGAAAGCGGTGTCAAGGGAAGGTGAGGACCAGCATCAGCTCTAAGCCCTTAGGCCTATCGTATAGGAGAAATGGCTTCGGTGTTTGCACTTTGGGAGGTGGTCTGTGCCAGGAGTGAGAGTGAGATTGAACCTGAGAATGTGTGTTGGGAGTGCTGGGTGGCAAAGCCAGGGTAGATGGGCAGAGTGTGTTTGTCTGTGAAAGCGGTGTCAAGGGAAGGTGAGGACCAGCAACAGCTCTAATCCCTTAGGCCTATCGTATGGGAGAAATGGCTTGGACGTTTGCACTTTGGGAAGTGGTCTGTTCCGGGAGTGAGAGTGAGAGTGAGCCTGAGAATGTGTGTTGGGAGTGCTGGGAGGCAAGGCAAAGGCAGATGGGCAGAGTGTGTTTGGCTGTGAAAGCGGTGTCAAGGGAAGGTGAGGACCAGCATCAGCTCTAAGCCCTTAGGCCTATCGTATAGGAGAAATGGCTTCGGTGTTTGCACTTTGGGAGGTGGTCTGTGCCAGGAGTGAGAGTGAGATTGAACCTGAGAATGTGTGTTGGGAGTGCTGGGTGGCAAAGCCAGGGTAGATGGCCAGAGTGTGTTTGGCTGTGAAAGCGGTGTCAAGGGAAGGTGAGGACCAGCAACAGCTCTAAGCCCTTACATGTAGCGTGCCTCCGAAATAGCTTGGGTGTTGGCACTTTGGGAGGTGGTCTGTGCCAAGAGTGAGACTGTGTGTTGGGAGTGCTGGGAGGCAAGGCAAAGGCAGATGGGCAGAATGTGTTTGTCTGTGAAAGCGGTGTCAAGGGAAGGTGAGGACCAGCAACAGCTCTAAGCCCATTAGGCCTGTCGCCTGGGAGAAATGGCTTGCGTGTTGTCACTATGGGAGGTGGTCTGTGCCGGGAGTGACAGTGAGATTGCACCTGAGAATGTGTGTTTGGAGTGCTGGGAGGCAAAGCCAGGGCAGATTCCCAGAGTGTGTTTGGCTGTGAAAGCGGTGTCAAGGGAAGGTAAGGACCAGCCACAGCTCTAAGCCCTTAGGCCTATCGTATGGGAGAAATGGCTTGCACGTCTGCACTTTGGGAGGTGGTCTGTGCCAGGAGTGAGAGTTTGATTGCGCCTGAGAATGTGTGTTGGGAGTGCTGGGAGGCAAAGCCAGGGCAGATTCCCAGAGTGTGTTTGGCTGTGAAAGCGGTGTCAAGGCAAGGTAAGGACCAGCCACAGCTCTAAGCCCTTAGGCCTATCGTATGGGAGAAATGGCTTGCACGTCTGCACTTTGGGAGGTGGTCTGTGCCAGGAGAGAGAGTTAGATTGCGCCTGAGAATGTGTGTTGGGAGTGCTGGGAGGCAAAGCCAGGCTAGATGGGCAGAGTGTGTTTGGCTGTGAAAGCGCTGTGAAGGGAAGGTGAGGACCAGCAACAGCTCTGAGCACTTAGATGTAGCGTGTGTCAGAAACCGCTTGGGTGCTGGCACTTTGGAGGTGGTGTGTGCCGAGAGTGAGAGTGTGTTGGGATTGCCGGGAGGCAAGGCAAAGGCAGATGGGCAGAGTGTGTTTGGCTGTGAAAGCGGTGTCAAGGGAAGGTAAGGACCAGCATCAGCTCTAAGCCCTTAGGCCTATCGTATGGGAGAAATGGCTTCGGTGTTTGCACTTTGGGAGGTGGTCTGTGCCAGGAGTGAGAGTGAGATTGAACCTGAGAATGTGTGTTGGGAGTGCTGGGTGGCAAAGCCAGGGTAGATGGCCAGAGTGTGTTTGGCTGTGAAAGCGGTGTCAAGGGAAGGTGAGGACCAGCAACAGCTCTAAGCCCTTAGATGTAGCGTGCGTCAGAAATCGCTTGGACGTTTGCACTTTGGGAGTTGGTCTGTGCTGGGAGTGAGAGTGAGAGCCTGAGTGAGCCTGAGAATGTGTGTTGGCAGTGCCGGGAGGCAAGGTAAAGGCAGATGGCCAGAGTGTGTTTGGCTGTGAAAGCACTGTGAAGGGAAGGTGAGGACCAGCAACAGCTCTGAGCCCTTAGATGTAGCGTGCGTCAGAACTCGCTTGGTTGTTGGCACTTTGGGAGGTGGTGTGTGCCGAGAGTGAGAGTGTGTTGGGATTGCCGGGAGGCAAGGCAAAGGCAGATGGGCAGAGTGTGTTTGTCTGTGAAAGCGGTGTCAAGGGAAGGTGAGGACCAGCAACAGCTCTAATCCCTTAGGCCTATCGTATGGGAGAAATGGCTTGGACGTTTGCACTTTGGGAAGTGGTCTGTTCCGTTAGTGAGAGTGAGAGTGAGCCTGAGAATGTGTGTTGGGAGTGCTGGGAGGCAAGGCAAAGGCAGATGGCCAGAGTGTGTTTGGCTGTGAAAGCGGTGTCAAGGGAAGGTGAGGACCAGCAACAGCTCTAAGCCCTTAGGCCTATCGTATGGGAGAAATGGCTTGGGTGTTTGCACTTTGGGAGGTGGTCTGTGCCAGGAGTGAGAGTGAGATTGAACCTGAGAATGTGTGTTGGGAGTGCTGGGAGGCAAAGCCAGGGTAGATGGCCAGAGTGTGTTTGGCTGTGAAAGCGGTGTCAAGGGAAGGTGAGGACCAGCAACAGCTCTAAGCCCTTACATGTAGCGTGCCTCCGAAATAGCTTGGGTGTTGGCACTTTGGGAGGTGGTCTGTGCCAAGAGTGAGACTGTGTGTTGGGAGTGCTGGGAGGCAAGGCAAAGGCAGATGGGCAGAATGTGTTTGTCTGTGAAAGCGGTGTCAAGGGAAGGTGAGGACCAGCAACAGCTCTAAGCCCATTAGGCCTGTCGCCTGGGAGAAATGGCTTGCGTGTTGTCACTATGGGAGGTGGTCTGTGCCGGGAGTGACAGTGAGATTGCACCTGAGAATGTGTGTTGGGAGTGCTGGGAGGCAAAGCCAGGGCAGATTCCCAGAGTGTGTTTGGCTGTGAAAGCGGTGTCAAGGGAAGGTAAGGACCAGCCACAGCTCTAAGCCCTTAGGCCTATCGTATGGGAGAAATGGCTTGCACGTCTGCACTTTGGGAGGTGGTCTGTGCCAGGAGTGAGAGTTAGATTGCGCCTGAGAATGTGTGTTGGGAGTGCTGGGAGGCAAAGCCAGGCTAGATGGGCAGAGTGTGTTTGGCTGTGAAAGCGCTGTGAAGGGAAGGTGATGACCAGCAACAGCTCTGAGCCCTTAGATGTAGCGTGTGTCAGAAACCGCTTGGGTGCTGGCACTTTGGGAGGTGGTGTGTGCCGAGAGTGAGAGTGTGTTGGGATTGCCGGGAGGCAAGGCAAAGGCAGATGGCCAGAGTGTGTTTGGCTGTGAAAGCGGTGTCAAGGGAAGGTGAGGACCAGCATCTGCTCTAAGCCCTTAGATGTAGCGTGCGTCAGAAATCGCTTGGTTGTTGGCACTTTGGGAGGTGGTGTGTGCCGAGAGTGAGAGTGTGTTGGGATTGCCGGGAGGCAAGGCAAAGGCAGATGGCCAGAGTGTGTTTGTCTGTGAAAGCGCTGTGAAGGGAAGGTGATGACCAGCAACAGCTCTAAGCCCTTAGGCCTATCGTATGGGAGAAATGGCTTGGGTGTTTGCACTTTGGGAGGTGGTCTGTGCCGGGAGTGAGAGTGAGAGTGAGCCTGAGAATGTGTGTTGGGAGTGCTGGGAGGCAAGGTAAAGGCAGATGGCCAGAGTGTGTTTGGCTGTGAAAGCGGTGTCAAGGGAAGGTGAGGACCAGCAACAGCTCTAAGCCCTTAGATGTAGCGTGCGTCAGAAATCGCTTGGACGTTTGCACTTTGGGAGTTGGTCTGTGCTGGGAGTGAGAGTGAGAGCCTGAGTGAGCCTGAGAATGTGTGTTGGCAGTGCCGGGAAGCAAGGTAAAGGCAGATGGCCAGAGTGTGTTTGGCTGTGAAAGCGCTGTGAAGGGAAGGTGAGGACCAGCAACAGCTCTGAGCCCTTAGATGTAGCGTGCGTCAGAACTCGCTTGGTTGTTGGCACTTTGGGAGGTGGTGTGTGCCGAGAGTGAGAGTGTGTTGGGATTGCCGGGAGGCAAGGCAAAGGCAGATGGGCAGAGTGTGTTTGTCTGTGAAAGCGGTGTCAAGGGAAGGTGAGGACCAGCAACAGCTCTAAGCCCTTAGGCCTATCGTATGGGAGAAATGGCTTGGACGTTTGCACTTTGGGAAGTGGTCTGTTCCGGGAGTGAGAGTGAGATTGAGTCTGAGAATGTGTGTTGGGAGTGCTGGGAGGCAAGGCAAAGGCCGATGGGCAGAGTGTGTTTGTCTGTGAAAGCGGTGTCAAGGGAAGGTGAGGACCAGCAACAGCTCTAATCCCTTAGGCCTATCGTATGGGAGAAATGGCTTGGACGTTTGCACTTTGGGAAGTGGTCTGTTCCGTTAGTGAGAGTGAGAGTGAGCCTGAGAATGTGTGTTGGGAGTGCTGGGAGGCAAGGCAAAGGCAGATGGGCAGAGTGTGTTTGGCTGTGAAAGCGGTGTCAAGGGAAGGTGAGGACCAGCATCAGCTCTAAGCCCTTAGGCCTATCGTATAGGAGAAATGGCTTGGGTGTTTGCACTTTGGGAGGTGGTCTGTGCCAGGAGTGAGAGTGAGATTGAACCTGAGAATGTGTGTTGGGAGTGCTGGGTGGCAAAGCCAGGGTAGATGGCCAGAGTGTGTTTGGCTGTGAAAGCGGTGTCAAGGGAAGGTGAGGACCAGCAACAGCTCTAAGCCCTTACATGTAGCGTGCCTCCGAAATAGCTTGGGTGTTGGCACTTTGGGAGGTGGTCTGTGCCAAGAGTGAGACTGTGTGTTGGGAGTGCTGGGAGGCAAGGCAAAGGCAGATGGGCAGAATGTGTTTGTCTGTGAAAGCGGTGTCAAGGGAAGGTGAGGACCAGCAACAGCTCTAAGCCCATTAGGCCTGTCGCCTGGGAGAAATGGCTTGCGTGTTGTCACTATGGGAGGTGGTCTGTGCCGGGAGTGACAGTGAGATTGCACCTGAGAATGTGTGTTGGGAGTGCTGGGAGGCAAAGCCAGGGCAGATTCCCAGAGTGTGTTTGGCTGTGAAAGCGGTGTCAAGGGAAGGTAAGGACCAGCCACAGCTCTAAGCCCTTAGGCCTATCGTATGGGAGAAATGGCTTGCACGTCTCCACTTTGGGAGGTGGTCTGTGCCAGGAGTGAGAGTTTGATTGCGCCTGAGAATGTGTGTTGGGAGTGCTGGGAGGCAAAGCCAGGGCAGATTCCCAGAGTGTGTTTGGCTGTGAAAGCGGTGTCAAGGCAAGGTAAGGACCAGCCACAGCTCTAAGCCCTTAGGCCTATCGTATGGGAGAAATGGCTTGCACGTCTGCACTTTGGGAGGTGGTCTGTGCCAGGAGAGAGAGTTAGATTGCGCCTGAGAATGTGTGTTGGGAGTGCTGGGAGGCAAAGCCAGGCTAGATGGGCAGAGTGTGTTTGGCTGTGAAAGCGCTGTGAAGGGAAGGTGAGGACCAGCAACAGCTCTGAGCCCTTAGATGTAGCGTGTGTCAGAAACCGCTTGGGTGCTGGCACTTTGGAGGTGGTGTGTGCCGAGAGTGAGAGTGTGTTGGGATTGCCGGGAGGCAAGGCAAAGGCAGATGGGCAGAGTGTGTTTGGCTGTGAAAGCGGTGTCAAGGGAAGGTAAGGACCAGCATCAGCTCTAAGCCCTTAGGCCTATCGTATGGTAGAAATGGCTTCGGTGTTTGCACTTTGGGAGGTGGTCTGTGCCAGGAGTGAGAGTGAGATTGAACCTGAGAATGTGTGTTGGGAGTGCTGGGAGGCAAGGTAAAGGCAGATGGGCAGAGTGTGTTTGGCTGTGAAAGCGGTGTCAAGGGAAGGTGAGGACCAGCAACTGCTCTAAGCCCTTAGATGTAGCGTGCGTCAGAAATCGCTTGGACGTTTGCACTTTGGGAGTTGGTCTGTGCTGGGAGTGAGAGTGAGAGCCTGAGTGAGCCTGAGAATGTGTGTTGGCAGTGCCGGGAGGCAAGGTAAAGGCAGATGGCCAGAGTGTGTTTATCTGTGAAAGCACTGTGAAGGGAAGGTGAGGACCAGCAACAGCTCTGAGCCCTTAGATGTAGCGTGCGTCAGAACTCGCTTGGTTGTTGGCACTTTGGGAGGTGGTGTGTGCCGAGAGTGAGAGTGTGTTGGGATTGCCGGGAGGCAAGGCAAAGGCAGATGGGCAGAGTGTGTTTGTCTGTGAAAGCGGTGTCAAGGGAAGGTGAGGACCAGCAACAGCTCTAATCCCTTAGGCCTATCGTATGGGAGAAATGGCTTGGACGTTTGCACTTTGGGAAGTGGTCTGTTCCGTTAGTGAGAGTGAGAGTGAGCCTGAGAATGTGTGTTGGGAGTGCTGGGAGGCAAGGCAAAGGCAGATGGCCAGAGTGTGTTTGGCTGTGAAAGCGGTGTCAAGGGAAGGTGAGGACCAGCAACAGCTCTAAGCCCTTACATGTAGCGTGCCTCCGAAATAGCTTGGGTGTTGGCACTTTGGGAGGTGGTCTGTGCCAAGAGTGAGACTGTGTGTTGGGAGTGCTGGGAGGCAAGGCAAAGGCAGATGGGCAGAGTGTGTTTGTCTGTGAAAGCGGTGTCAAGGGAAGGTGAGGACCAGCAACAGCTCTAAGCCCATTAGGCCTGTCGCCTGGGAGAAATGGCTTGCGTGTTGTCACTATGGGAGGTGGTCTGTGCCGGGAGTGACAGTGAGATTGCACCTGAGAATGTGTGTTGGGAGTGCTGGGAGGCAAAGCCAGGGCAGATTCCCAGAGTGTGTTTGGCTGTGAAAGCGGTGTCAAGGGAAGGTAAGGACCAGCCACAGCTCTAAGCCCTTAGGCCTATCGTATGGGAGAAATGGCTTGCACGTCTGCACTTTGGGAGGTGGTCTGTGCCAGGAGTGAGAGTTAGATTGCGCCTGAGAATGTGTGTTGGGAGTGCTGGGAGGCAAAGCCAGGCTAGATGGGCAGAGTGTGTTTGGCTGTGAAAGCGCTGTGAAGGGAAGGTGATGACCAGCAACAGCTCTGAGCCCTTAGATGTAGCGTGTGTCAGAAACCGCTTGGGTGCTGGCACTTTGGGAGGTGGTGTGTGCCGAGAGTGAGAGTGTGTTGGGATTGCCGGGAGGCAAGGCAAAGGCAGATGGCCAGAGTGTGTTTGGCTGTGAAAGCGGTGTCAAGGGAAGGTGAGGACCAGCATCTGCTCTAAGCCCTTAGATGTAGCGTGCGTCAGAAATCGCTTGGTTGTTGGCACTTTGGGAGGTGGTGTGTGCCGAGAGTGAGAGTGTGTTGGGATTGCCGGGAGGCAAGGCAAAGGCAGATGGGCAGAGTGTGTTTGTCTGTGAAAGCGGTGTCAAGGGAAGGTGATGACCAGCAACAGCTCTAATCCCTTAGGCCTATCGTATGGGAGAAATGGCTTGGACGTTTGCACTTTGGGAAGTGGTCTGTTCCGTTAGTGAGAGTGAGAGTGAGCCTGAGAATGTGTGTTGGGAGTGCTGGGAGGCAAGGCAAAGGCAGATGGCCAGAGTGTGTTTGGCTGTGAAAGCGGTGTCAAGGGAAGGTGAGGACCAGCATCAGCTCTAAGCCCTTAGGCCTATCGTATAGGAGAAATGGCTTCGGTGTTTGCACTTTGGGAGGTGGTCTGTGCCAGGAGTGAGAGTGAGATTGAACCTGAGAATGTGTGTTGGGAGTGCTGGGTGGCAAAGCCAGGGTAGATGGCCAGAGTGTGTTTGTCTGTGAAAGCGGTGTCAAGGGAAGGTGAGGACCAGCAACAGCTCTAATCCCTTAGGCCTATCGTATGGGAGAAATGGCTTGGACGTTTGCACTTTGGGAAGTGGTCTGTTCCGTTAGTGAGAGTGAGAGTGAGCCTGAGAATGTGTGTTGGGAGTGCTGGGAGGCAAGGCAAAGGCAGATGGGCAGAGTGTGTTTGGCTGTGAAAGCGGTGTGAAGGGAAGGTGAGGACCAGCATCAGCTCTAAGCCCTTAGGCCTATCGTATAGGAGAAATGGCTTCGGTGTTTGCACTTTGGGAGGTGGTCTGTGCCAGGAGTGAGAGTGAGATTGAACCTGAGAATGTGTGTTGGGAGTGCTGGGTGGCAAAGCCAGGGTAGATGGCCAGAGTGTGTTTGGCTGTGAAAGCGGTGTCAAGGGAAGGTGAGGACCAGCAACAGCTCTAAGCCCTTACATGTAGCGTGCCTCCGAAATAGCTTGGGTGTTGGCACTTTGGGAGGTGGTCTGTGCCAAGAGTGAGACTGTGTGTTGGGAGTGCTGGGAGGCAAGGCAAAGGCAGATGGGCAGAATGTGTTTGTCTGTGAAAGCGGTGTCAAGGGAAGGTGAGGACCAGCAACAGCTCTAAGCCCATTAGGCCTGTCGCCTGGGAGAAATGGCTTGCGTGTTGTCACTATGGGAGGTGGTCTGTGCCGGGAGTGACAGTGAGATTGCACCTGAGAATGTGTGTTGGGAGTGCTGGGAGGCAAAGCCAGGGCAGATTCCCAGAGTGTGTTTGGCTGTGAAAGCGGTGTCAAGGGAAGGTAAGGACCAGCCACAGCTCTAAGCCCTTAGGCCTATCGTATGGGAGAAATGGCTTGCACGTCTGCACTTTGGGAGGTGGTCTGTGCCAGGAGTGAGAGTTTGATTGCGCCTGAGAATGTGTGTTGGGAGTGCTGGGAGGCAAAGCCAGGGCAGATTCCCAGAGTGTGTTTGGCTGTGAAAGCGGTGTCAAGGCAAGGTAAGGACCAGCCACAGCTCTAAGCCCTTAGGCCTATCGTATGGGAGAAATGGCTTGCACGTCTGCACTTTGGGAGGTGGTCTGTGCCAGGAGAGAGAGTTAGATTGCGCCTGAGAATGTGTGTTGGGAGTGCTGGGAGGCAAAGCCAGGCTAGATGGGCAGAGTGTGTTTGGCTGTGAAAGCGCTGTGAAGGGAAGGTGAGGACCAGCAACAGCTCTGAGCACTTAGATGTAGCGTGTGTCAGAAACCGCTTGGGTGCTGGCACTTTGGAGGTGGTGTGTGCCGAGAGTGAGAGTGTGTTGGGATTGCCGGGAGGCAAGGCAAAGGCAGATGGGCAGAGTGTGTTTGGCTGTGAAAGCGGTGTCAAGGGAAGGTAAGGACCAGCATCAGCTCTAAGCCCTTAGGCCTATCGTATGGGAGAAATGGCTTCGGTGTTTGCACTTTGGGAGGTGGTCTGTGCCAGGAGTGAGAGTGAGATTGAACCTGAGAATGTGTGTTGGGAGTGCTGGGTGGCAAAGCCAGGGTAGATGGCCAGAGTGTGTTTGGCTGTGAAAGCGGTGTCAAGGGAAGGTGAGGACCAGCAACAGCTCTAAGCCCTTAGATGTAGCGTGCGTCAGAAATCGCTTGGACGTTTGCACTTTGGGAGTTGGTCTGTGCTGGGAGTGAGAGTGAGAGCCTGAGTGAGCCTGAGAATGTGTGTTGGCAGTGCCGGGAGGCAAGGTAAAGGCAGATGGCCAGAGTGTGTTTGGCTGTGAAAGCACTGTGAAGGGAAGGTGAGGACCAGCAACAGCTCTGAGCCCTTAGATGTAGCGTGCGTCAGAACTCGCTTGGTTGTTGGCACTTTGGGAGGTGGTGTGTGCCGAGAGTGAGAGTGTGTTGGGATTGCCGGGAGGCAAGGCAAAGGCAGATGGGCAGAGTGTGTTTGTCTGTGAAAGCGGTGTCAAGGGAAGGTGAGGACCAGCAACAGCTCTAATCCCTTAGGCCTATCGTATGGGAGAAATGGCTTGGACGTTTGCACTTTGGGAAGTGGTCTGTTCCGTTAGTGAGAGTGAGAGTGAGCCTGAGAATGTGTGTTGGGAGTGCTGGGAGGCAAGGCAAAGGCAGATGGCCAGAGTGTGTTTGGCTGTGAAAGCGGTGTCAAGGGAAGGTGAGGACCAGCAACAGCTCTAAGCCCTTAGGCCTGTCGTATGGGAGAAATGGCTTGGGTGTTTGCACTTTGGGAGGTGGTCTGTGCCAGGAGTGAGAGTGAGATTGAACCTGAGAATGTGTGTTGGGAGTGCTGGGAGGCAAAGCCAGGGTAGATGGCCAGAGTGTGTTTGGCTGTGAAAGCGGTGTCAAGGGAAGGTGAGGACCAGCAACAGCTCTAAGCCCTTACATGTAGCGTGCCTCCGAAATAGCTTGGGTGTTGGCACTTTGGGAGGTGGTCTGTGCCAAGAGTGAGACTGTGTGTTGGGAGTGCTGGGAGGCAAGGCAAAGGCAGATGGGCAGAATGTGTTTGTCTGTGAAAGCGGTGTCAAGGGAAGGTGAGGACCAGCAACAGCTCTAAGCCCATTAGGCCTGTCGCCTGGGAGAAATGGCTTGCGTGTTGTCACTATGGGAGGTGGTCTGTGCCGGGAGTGACAGTGAGATTGCACCTGAGAATGTGTGTTGGGAGTGCTGGGAGGCAAAGCCAGGGCAGATTCCCAGAGTGTGTTTGGCTGTGAAAGCGGTGTCAAGGGAAGGTAAGGACCAGCCACAGCTCTAAGCCCTTAGGCCTATCGTATGGGAGAAATGGCTTGCACGTCTGCACTTTGGGAGGTGGTCTGTGCCAGGAGTGAGAGTTAGATTGCGCCTGAGAATGTGTGTTGGGAGTGCTGGGAGGCAAAGCCAGGCTAGATGGGCAGAGTGTGTTTGGCTGTGAAAGCGCTGTGAAGGGAAGGTGATGACCAGCAACAGCTCTGAGCCCTTAGATGTAGCGTGTGTCAGAAACCGCTTGGGTGCTGGCACTTTGGGAGGTGGTGTGTGCCGAGAGTGAGAGTGTGTTGGGATTGCCGGGAGGCAAGGCAAAGGCAGATGGCCAGAGTGTGTTTGGCTGTGAAAGCGGTGTCAAGGGAAGGTGAGGACCAGCATCTGCTCTAAGCCCTTAGATGTAGCGTGCGTCAGAAATCGCTTGGTTGTTGGCACTTTGGGAGGTGGTGTGTGCCGAGAGTGAGAGTGTGTTGGGATTGCCGGGAGGCAAGGCAAAGGCAGATGGCCAGAGTGTGTTTGTCTGTGAAAGCGCTGTGAAGGGAAGGTGATGACCAGCAACAGCTCTAAGCCCTTAGGCCTATCGTATGGGAGAAATGGCTTGGGTGTTTGCACTTTGGGAGGTGGTCTGTGCCGGGAGTGAGAGTGAGAGTGAGCCTGAGAATGTGTGTTGGGAGTGCTGGGAGGCAAGGTAAAGGCAGATGGCCAGAGTGTGTTTGGCTGTGAAAGCGGTGTCAAGGGAAGGTGAGGACCAGCAACAGCTCTAAGCCCTTAGATGTAGCGTGCGTCAGAAATCGCTTGGACGTTTGCACTTTGGGAGTTGGTCTGTGCTGGGAGTGAGAGTGAGAGCCTGAGTGAGCCTGAGAATGTGTGTTGGCAGTGCCGGGAAGCAAGGTAAAGGCAGATGGCCAGAGTGTGTTTGGCTGTGAAAGCGCTGTGAAGGGAAGGTGAGGACCAGCAACAGCTCTGAGCCCTTAGATGTAGCGTGCGTCAGAACTCGCTTGGTTGTTGGCACTTTGGGAGGTGGTGTGTGCCGAGAGTGAGAGTGTGTTGGGATTGCCGGGAGGCAAGGCAAAGGCAGATGGGCAGAGTGTGTTTGTCTGTGAAAGCGGTGTCAAGGGAAGGTGAGGACCAGCAACAGCTCTAAGCCCTTAGGCCTATCGTATGGGAGAAATGGCTTGGACGTTTGCACTTTGGGAAGTGGTCTGTTCCGGGAGTGAGAGTGAGATTGAGTCTGAGAATGTGTGTTGGGAGTGCTGGGAGGCAAGGCAAAGGCCGATGGGCAGAGTGTGTTTGTCTGTGAAAGCGGTGTCAAGGGAAGGTGAGGACCAGCAACAGCTCTAATCCCTTAGGCCTATCGTATGGGAGAAATGGCTTGGACGTTTGCACTTTGGGAAGTGGTCTGTTCCGTTAGTGAGAGTGAGAGTGAGCCTGAGAATGTGTGTTGGGAGTGCTGGGAGGCAAGGCAAAGGCAGATGGGCAGAGTGTGTTTGGCTGTGAAAGCGGTGTCAAGGGAAGGTGAGGACCAGCATCAGCTCTAAGCCCTTAGGCCTATCGTATAGGAGAAATGGCTTGGGTGTTTGCACTTTGGGAGGTGGTCTGTGCCAGGAGTGAGAGTGAGATTGAACCTGAGAATGTGTGTTGGGAGTGCTGGGTGGCAAAGCCAGGGTAGATGGCCAGAGTGTGTTTGGCTGTGAAAGCGGTGTCAAGGGAAGGTGAGGACCAGCAACAGCTCTAAGCCCTTACATGTAGCGTGCCTCCGAAATAGCTTGGGTGTTGGCACTTTGGGAGGTGGTCTGTGCCAAGAGTGAGACTGTGTGTTGGGAGTGCTGGGAGGCAAGGCAAAGGCAGATGGGCAGAATGTGTTTGTCTGTGAAAGCGGTGTCAAGGGAAGGTGAGGACCAGCAACAGCTCTAAGCCCATTAGGCCTGTCGCCTGGGAGAAATGGCTTGCGTGTTGTCACTATGGGAGGTGGTCTGTGCCGGGAGTGACAGTGAGATTGCACCTGAGAATGTGTGTTGGGAGTGCTGGGAGGCAAAGCCAGGGCAGATTCCCAGAGTGTGTTTGGCTGTGAAAGCGGTGTCAAGGGAAGGTAAGGACCAGCCACAGCTCTAAGCCCTTAGGCCTATCGTATGGGAGAAATGGCTTGCACGTCTCCACTTTGGGAGGTGGTCTGTGCCAGGAGTGAGAGTTTGATTGCGCCTGAGAATGTGTGTTGGGAGTGCTGGGAGGCAAAGCCAGGGCAGATTCCCAGAGTGTGTTTGGCTGTGAAAGCGGTGTCAAGGCAAGGTAAGGACCAGCCACAGCTCTAAGCCCTTAGGCCTATCGTATGGGAGAAATGGCTTGCACGTCTGCACTTTGGGAGGTGGTCTGTGCCAGGAGAGAGAGTTAGATTGCGCCTGAGAATGTGTGTTGGGAGTGCTGGGAGGCAAAGCCAGGCTAGATGGGCAGAGTGTGTTTGGCTGTGAAAGCGCTGTGAAGGGAAGGTGAGGACCAGCAACAGCTCTGAGCCCTTAGATGTAGCGTGTGTCAGAAACCGCTTGGGTGCTGGCACTTTGGAGGTGGTGTGTGCCGAGAGTGAGAGTGTGTTGGGATTGCCGGGAGGCAAGGCAAAGGCAGATGGGCAGAGTGTGTTTGGCTGTGAAAGCGGTGTCAAGGGAAGGTAAGGACCAGCATCAGCTCTAAGCCCTTAGGCCTATCGTATGGTAGAAATGGCTTCGGTGTTTGCACTTTGGGAGGTGGTCTGTGCCAGGAGTGAGAGTGAGATTGAACCTGAGAATGTGTGTTGGGAGTGCTGGGAGGCAAGGTAAAGGCAGATGGGCAGAGTGTGTTTGGCTGTGAAAGCGGTGTCAAGGGAAGGTGAGGACCAGCAACTGCTCTAAGCCCTTAGATGTAGCGTGCGTCAGAAATCGCTTGGACGTTTGCACTTTGGGAGTTGGTCTGTGCTGGGAGTGAGAGTGAGAGCCTGAGTGAGCCTGAGAATGTGTGTTGGCAGTGCCGGGAGGCAAGGTAAAGGCAGATGGCCAGAGTGTGTTTATCTGTGAAAGCACTGTGAAGGGAAGGTGAGGACCAGCAACAGCTCTGAGCCCTTAGATGTAGCGTGCGTCAGAACTCGCTTGGTTGTTGGCACTTTGGGAGGTGGTGTGTGCCGAGAGTGAGAGTGTGTTGGGATTGCCGGGAGGCAAGGCAAAGGCAGATGGGCAGAGTGTGTTTGTCTGTGAAAGCGGTGTCAAGGGAAGGTGAGGACCAGCAACAGCTCTAATCCCTTAGGCCTATCGTATGGGAGAAATGGCTTGGACGTTTGCACTTTGGGAAGTGGTCTGTTCCGTTAGTGAGAGTGAGAGTGAGCCTGAGAATGTGTGTTGGGAGTGCTGGGAGGCAAGGCAAAGGCAGATGGCCAGAGTGTGTTTGGCTGTGAAAGCGGTGTCAAGGGAAGGTGAGGACCAGCAACAGCTCTAAGCCCTTACATGTAGCGTGCCTCCGAAATAGCTTGGGTGTTGGCACTTTGGGAGGTGGTCTGTGCCAAGAGTGAGACTGTGTGTTGGGAGTGCTGGGAGGCAAGGCAAAGGCAGATGGGCAGAGTGTGTTTGTCTGTGAAAGCGGTGTCAAGGGAAGGTGAGGACCAGCAACAGCTCTAAGCCCATTAGGCCTGTCGCCTGGGAGAAATGGCTTGCGTGTTGTCACTATGGGAGGTGGTCTGTGCCGGGAGTGACAGTGAGATTGCACCTGAGAATGTGTGTTGGGAGTGCTGGGAGGCAAAGCCAGGGCAGATTCCCAGAGTGTGTTTGGCTGTGAAAGCGGTGTCAAGGGAAGGTAAGGACCAGCCACAGCTCTAAGCCCTTAGGCCTATCGTATGGGAGAAATGGCTTGCACGTCTGCACTTTGGGAGGTGGTCTGTGCCAGGAGTGAGAGTTAGATTGCGCCTGAGAATGTGTGTTGGGAGTGCTGGGAGGCAAAGCCAGGCTAGATGGGCAGAGTGTGTTTGGCTGTGAAAGCGCTGTGAAGGGAAGGTGATGACCAGCAACAGCTCTGAGCCCTTAGATGTAGCGTGTGTCAGAAACCGCTTGGGTGCTGGCACTTTGGGAGGTGGTGTGTGCCGAGAGTGAGAGTGTGTTGGGATTGCCGGGAGGCAAGGCAAAGGCAGATGGCCAGAGTGTGTTTGGCTGTGAAAGCGGTGTCAAGGGAAGGTGAGGACCAGCATCTGCTCTAAGCCCTTAGATGTAGCGTGCGTCAGAAATCGCTTGGTTGTTGGCACTTTGGGAGGTGGTGTGTGCCGAGAGTGAGAGTGTGTTGGGATTGCCGGGAGGCAAGGCAAAGGCAGATGGCCAGAGTGTGTTTGTCTGTGAAAGCGGTGTCAAGGGAAGGTGATGACCAGCAACAGCTCTAATCCCTTAGGCCTATCGTATGGGAGAAATGGCTTGGACGTTTGCACTTTGGGAAGTGGTCTGTTCCGTTAGTGAGAGTGAGAGTGAGCCTGAGAATGTGTGTTGGGAGTGCTGGGAGGCAAGGCAAAGGCAGATGGCCAGAGTGTGTTTGGCTGTGAAAGCGGTGTCAAGGGAAGGTGAGGACCAGCATCAGCTCTAAGCCCTTAGGCCTATCGTATAGGAGAAATGGCTTCGGTGTTTGCACTTTGGGAGGTGGTCTGTGCCAGGAGTGAGAGTGAGATTGAACCTGAGAATGTGTGTTGGGAGTGCTGGGTGGCAAAGCCAGGGTAGATGGCCAGAGTGTGTTTGTCTGTGAAAGCGGTGTCAAGGGAAGGTGAGGACCAGCAACAGCTCTAATCCCTTAGGCCTATCGTATGGGAGAAATGGCTTGGACGTTTGCACTTTGGGAAGTGGTCTGTTCCGGGAGTGAGAGTGAGAGTGAGCCTGAGAATGTGTGTTGGGAGTGCTGGGAGGCAAGGCAAAGGCAGATGGGCAGAGTGTGTTTGGCTGTGAAAGCGGTGTGAAGGGAAGGTGAGGACCAGCATCAGCTCTAAGCCCTTAGGCCTATCGTATAGGAGAAATGGCTTCGGTGTTTGCACTTTGGGAGGTGGTCTGTGCCAGGAGTGAGAGTGAGATTGAACCTGAGAATGTGTGTTGGGAGTGCTGGGTGGCAAAGCCAGGGTAGATGGCCAGAGTGTGTTTGGCTGTGAAAGCGGTGTCAAGGGAAGGTGAGGACCAGCAACAGCTCTAAGCCCTTACATGTAGCGTGCCTCCGAAATAGCTTGGGTGTTGGCACTTTGGGAGGTGGTCTGTGCCAAGAGTGAGACTGTGTGTTGGGAGTGCTGGGAGGCAAGGCAAAGGCAGATGGGCAGAATGTGTTTGTCTGTGAAAGCGGTGTCAAGGGAAGGTGAGGACCAGCAACAGCTCTAAGCCCATTAGGCCTGTCGCCTGGGAGAAATGGCTTGCGTGTTGTCACTATGGGAGGTGGTCTGTGCCGGGAGTGACAGTGAGATTGCACCTGAGAATGTGTGTTGGGAGTGCTGGGAGGCAAAGCCAGGGCAGATTCCCAGAGTGTGTTTGGCTGTGAAAGCGGTGTCAAGGGAAGGTAAGGACCAGCCACAGCTCTAAGCCCTTAGGCCTATCGTATGGGAGAAATGGCTTGCACGTCTGCACTTTGGGAGGTGGTCTGTGCCAGGAGTGAGAGTTTGATTGCGCCTGAGAATGTGTGTTGGGAGTGCTGGGAGGCAAAGCCAGGGCAGATTCCCAGAGTGTGTTTGGCTGTGAAAGCGGTGTCAAGGCAAGGTAAGGACCAGCCACAGCTCTAAGCCCTTAGGCCTATCGTATGGGAGAAATGGCTTGCACGTCTGCACTTTGGGAGGTGGTCTGTGCCAGGAGAGAGAGTTAGATTGCGCCTGAGAATGTGTGTTGGGAGTGCTGGGAGGCAAAGCCAGGCTAGATGGGCAGAGTGTGTTTGGCTGTGAAAGCGCTGTGAAGGGAAGGTGAGGACCAGCAACAGCTCTGAGCACTT
Source organism: Pelecanus crispus (assembly GCF_030463565.1). Taxonomy (NCBI): domain Eukaryota; kingdom Metazoa; phylum Chordata; class Aves; order Pelecaniformes; family Pelecanidae; genus Pelecanus; species Pelecanus crispus. The sequence goes on from NC_134648.1 coordinate 22,852,475, forward strand.
AGATGTAGCGTGTGTCAGAAACCGCTTGGGTGCTGGCACTTTGGAGGTGGTGTGTGCCGAGAGTGAGAGTGTGTTGGGATTGCCGGGAGGCAAGGCAAAGGCAGATGGGCAGAGTGTGTTTGGCTGTGAAAGCGGTGTCAAGGGAAGGTAAGGACCAGCATCAGCTCTAAGCCCTTAGGCCTATCGTATGGGAGAAATGGCTTCGGTGTTTGCACTTTGGGAGGTGGTCTGTGCCAGGAGTGAGAGTGAGATTGAACCTGAGAATGTGTGTTGGGAGTGCTGGGTGGCAAAGCCAGGGTAGATGGCCAGAGTGTGTTTGGCTGTGAAAGCGGTGTCAAGGGAAGGTGAGGACCAGCAACAGCTCTAAGCCCTTAGATGTAGCGTGCGTCAGAAATCGCTTGGACGTTTGCACTTTGGGAGTTGGTCTGTGCTGGGAGTGAGAGTGAGAGCCTGAGTGAGCCTGAGAATGTGTGTTGGCAGTGCCGGGAGGCAAGGTAAAGGCAGATGGCCAGAGTGTGTTTGGCTGTGAAAGCACTGTGAAGGGAAGGTGAGGACCAGCAACAGCTCTGAGCCCTTAGATGTAGCGTGCGTCAGAACTCGCTTGGTTGTTGGCACTTTGGGAGGTGGTGTGTGCCGAGAGTGAGAGTGTGTTGGGATTGCCGGGAGGCAAGGCAAAGGCAGATGGGCAGAGTGTGTTTGTCTGTGAAAGCGGTGTCAAGGGAAGGTGAGCACCAGCAACAGCTCTAATCCCTTAGGCCTATCGTATGGGAGAAATGGCTTGGACGTTTGCACTTTGGGAAGTGGTCTGTTCCGTTAGTGAGAGTGAGAGTGAGCCTGAGAATGTGTGTTGGGAGTGCTGGGAGGCAAGGCAAAGGCAGATGGCCAGAGTGTGTTTGGCTGTGAAAGCGGTGTCAAGGGAAGGTGAGGACCAGCAACAGCTCTAAGCCCTTAGGCCTATCGTATGGGAGAAATGGCTTGGGTGTTTGCACTTTGGGAGGTGGTCTGTGCCAGGAGTGAGAGTGAGATTGAACCTGAGAATGTGTGTTGGGAGTGCTGGGAGGCAAAGCCAGGGTAGATGGGCAGAGTGTGTTTGGCTGTGAAAGCGGTGTCAAGGGAAGGTGAGGACCAGCAACAGCTCTAAGCCCTTACATGTAGCGTGCCTCCGAAATAGCTTGGGTGTTGGCACTTTGGGAGGTGGTCTGTGCCAAGAGTGAGACTGTGTGTTGGGAGTGCTGGGAGGCAAGGCAAAGGCAGATGGGCAGAATGTGTTTGTCTGTGAAAGCGGTGTCAAGGGAAGGTGAGGACCAGCAACAGCTCTAAGCCCATTAGGCCTGTCGCCTGGGAGAAATGGCTTGCGTGTTGTCACTATGGGAGGTGGTCTGTGCCGGGAGTGACAGTGAGATTGCACCTGAGAATGTGTGTTGGGAGTGCTGGGAGGCAAAGCCAGGGCAGATTCCCAGAGTGTGTTTGGCTGTGAAAGCGGTGTCAAGGGAAGGTAAGGACCAGCCACAGCTCTAAGCCCTTAGGCCTATCGTATGGGAGAAATGGCTTGCACGTCTGCACTTTGGGAGGTGGTCTGTGCCAGGAGTGAGAGTTAGATTGCGCCTGAGAATGTGTGTTGGGAGTGCTGGGAGGCAAAGCCAGGGCAGATTCCCAGAGTGTGTTTGGCTGTGAAAGCGGTGTCAAGGCAAGGTAAGGACCAGCCACAGCTCTAAGCCCTTAGGCCTATCGTATGGGAGAAATGGCTTGCACGTCTGCACTTTGGGAGGTGGTCTGTGCCAGGAGAGAGAGTTAGATTGCGCCTGAGAATGTGTGTTGGGAGTGCTGGGAGGCAAAGCCAGGCTAGATGGGCAGAGTGTGTTTGGCTGTGAAAGCGCTGTGAAGGGAAGGTGAGGACCAGCAACAGCTCTGAGCCCTTAGATGTAGCGTGTGTCAGAAACCGCTTGGGTGCTGGCACTTTGGAGGTGGTGTGTGCCGAGAGTGAGAGTGTGTTGGGATTGCCGGGAGGCAAGGCAAAGGCAGATGGGCAGAGTGTGTTTGGCTGTGAAAGCGGTGTCAAGGGAAGGTAAGGACCAGCATCAGCTCTAAGCCCTTAGGCCTATCGTATGGGAGAAATGGCTTCGGTGTTTGCACTTTGGGAGGTGGTCTGTGCCAGGAGTGAGAGTGAGATTGAACCTGAGAATGTGTGTTGGGAGTGCTGGGTGGCAAAGCCAGGGTAGATGGCCAGAGTGTGTTTGGCTGTGAAAGCGGTGTCAAGGGAAGGTGAGGACCAGCAACAGCTCTAAGCCCTTAGATGTAGCGTGCGTCAGAAATCGCTTGGACGTTTGCACTTTGGGAGTTGGTCTGTGCTGGGAGTGAGAGTGAGAGCCTGAGTGAGCCTGAGAATGTGTGTTGGCAGTGCCGGGAGGCAAGGTAAAGGCAGATGGCCAGAGTGTGTTTGGCTGTGAAAGCACTGTGAAGGGAAGGTGAGGACCAGCAACAGCTCTGAGCCCTTAGATGTAGCGTGCGTCAGAACTCGCTTGGTTGTTGGCACTTTGGGAGGTGGTGTGTGCCGAGAGTGAGAGTGTGTTGGGATTGCCGGGAGGCAAGGCAAAGGCAGATGGGCAGAGTGTGTTTGTCTGTGAAAGCGGTGTCAAGGGAAGGTGAGGACCAGCAACAGCTCTAATCCCTTAGGCCTATCGTATGGGAGAAATGGCTTGGACGTTTGCACTTTGGGAAGTGGTCTGTTCCGTTAGTGAGAGTGAGAGTGAGCCTGAGAATGTGTGTTGGGAGTGCTGGGAGGCAAGGCAAAGGCAGATGGCCAGAGTGTGTTTGGCTGTGAAAGCGGTGTCAAGGGAAGGTGAGGACCAGCAACAGCTCTAAGCCCTTACATGTAGCGTGCCTCCGAAATAGCTTGGGTGTTGGCACTTTGGGAGGTGGTCTGTGCCAAGAGTGAGACTGTGTGTTGGGAGTGCTGGGAGGCAAGGCAAAGGCAGATGGGCAGAGTGTGTTTGTCTGTGAAAGCGGTGTCAAGGGAAGGTGAGGACCAGCAACAGCTCTAAGCCCATTAGGCCTGTCGCCTGGGAGAAATGGCTTGCGTGTTGTCACTATGGGAGGTGGTCTGTGCCGGGAGTGACAGTGAGATTGCACCTGAGAATGTGTGTTGGGAGTGCTGGGAGGCAAAGCCAGGGCAGATTCCCAGAGTGTGTTTGGCTGTGAAAGCGGTGTCAAGGCAAGGTAAGGACCAGCCACAGCTCTAAGCCCTTAGGCCTATCGTATGGGAGAAATGGCTTGCACGTCTGCACTTTGGGAGGTGGTCTGTGCCAGGAGTGAGAGTTAGATTGCGCCTGAGAATGTGTGTTGGGAGTGCTGGGAGGCAAAGCCAGGCTAGATGGGCAGAGTGTGTTTGGCTGTGAAAGCGCTGTGAAGGGAAGGTGAGGACCAGCAACAGCTCTGAGCCCTTAGATGTAGCGTGTGTCAGAAACCGCTTGGGTGCTGGCACTTTGGGAGGTGGTGTGTGCCGAGAGTGAGAGTGTGTTGGGATTGCCGGGAGGCAAGGCAAAGGCAGATGGCCAGAGTGTGTTTGGCTGTGAAAGCGGTGTCAAGGGAAGGTGAGGACCAGCATCTGCTCTAAGCCCTTAGATGTAGCGTGCGTCAGAAATCGCTTGGTTGTTGGCACTTTGGGAGGTGGTGTGTGCCGAGAGTGAGAGTGTGTTGGGATTGCCGGGAGGCAAGGCAAAGGCAGATGGGCAGAGTGTGTTTGTCTGTGAAAGCGGTGTCAAGGGAAGGTGATGACCAGCAACAGCTCTAATCCCTTAGGCCTATCGTATGGGAGAAATGGCTTGGACGTTTGCACTTTGGGAAGTGGTCTGTTCCGTTAGTGAGAGTGAGAGTGAGCCTGAGAATGTGTGTTGGGAGTGCTGGGAGGCAAGGCAAAGGCAGATGGGCAGAGTGTGTTTGGCTGTGAAAGCGGTGTCAAGGGAAGGTGAGGACCAGCATCAGCTCTAAGCCCTTAGGCCTATCGTATAGGAGAAATGGCTTCGGTGTTTGCACTTTGGGAGGTGGTCTGTGCCAGGAGTGAGAGTGAGATTGAACCTGAGAATGTGTGTTGGGAGTGCTGGGTGGCAAAGCCAGGGTAGATGGCCAGAGTGTGTTTGTCTGTGAAAGCGGTGTCAAGGGAAGGTGAGGACCAGCAACAGCTCTAATCCCTTAGGCCTATCGTATGGGAGAAATGGCTTGGACGTTTGCACTTTGGGAAGTGGTCTGTTCCGGGAGTGAGAGTGAGAGTGAGCCTGAGAATGTGTGTTGGGAGTGCTGGGAGGCAAGGCAAAGGCAGATGGGCAGAGTGTGTTTGGCTGTGAAAGCGGTGTCAAGGGAAGGTGAGGACCAGCATCAGCTCTAAGCCCTTAGGCCTATCGTATAGGAGAAATGGCTTCGGTGTTTGCACTTTGGGAGGTGGTCTGTGCCAGGAGTGAGAGTGAGATTGAACCTGAGAATGTGTGTTGGGAGTGCTGGGTGGCAAAGCCAGGGTAGATGGCCAGAGTGTGTTTGGCTGTGAAAGCGGTGTCAAGGGAAGGTGAGGACCAGCAACAGCTCTAAGCCCTTACATGTAGCGTGCCTCCGAAATAGCTTGGGTGTTGGCACTTTGGGAGGTGGTCTGTGCCAAGAGTGAGACTGTGTGTTGGGAGTGCTGGGAGGCAAGGCAAAGGCAGATGGGCAGAATGTGTTTGTCTGTGAAAGCGGTGTCAAGGGAAGGTGAGGACCAGCAACAGCTCTAAGCCCATTAGGCCTGTCGCCTGGGAGAAATGGCTTGCGTGTTGTCACTATGGGAGGTGGTCTGTGCCGGGAGTGACAGTGAGATTGCACCTGAGAATGTGTGTTGGGAGTGCTGGGAGGCAAAGCCAGGGCAGATTCCCAGAGTGTGTTTGGCTGTGAAAGCGGTGTCAAGGGAAGGTAAGGACCAGCCACAGCTCTAAGCCCTTAGGCCTATCGTATGGGAGAAATGGCTTGCACGTCTGCACTTTGGGAGGTGGTCTGTGCCAGGAGTGAGAGTTAGATTGCGCCTGAGAATGTGTGTTGGGAGTGCTGGGAGGCAAAGCCAGGGCAGATTCCCAGAGTGTGTTTGGCTGTGAAAGCGGTGTCAAGGCAAGGTAAGGACCAGCCACAGCTCTAAGCCCTTAGGCCTATCGTATGGGAGAAATGGCTTGCACGTCTGCACTTTGGGAGGTGGTCTGTGCCAGGAGAGAGAGTTAGATTGCGCCTGAGAATGTGTGTTGGGAGTGCTGGGAGGCAAAGCCAGGCTAGATGGGCAGAGTGTGTTTGGCTGTGAAAGCGCTGTGAAGGGAAGGTGAGGACCAGCAACAGCTCTGAGCCCTTAGATGTAGCGTGTGTCAGAAACCGCTTGGGTGCTGGCACTTTGGAGGTGGTGTGTGCCGAGAGTGAGAGTGTGTTGGGATTGCCGGGAGGCAAGGCAAAGGCAGATGGGCAGAGTGTGTTTGGCTGTGAAAGCGGTGTCAAGGGAAGGTAAGGACCAGCATCAGCTCTAAGCCCTTAGGCCTATCGTATGGGAGAAATGGCTTCGGTGTTTGCACTTTGGGAGGTGGTCTGTGCCAGGAGTGAGAGTGAGATTGAACCTGAGAATGTGTGTTGGGAGTGCTGGGTGGCAAAGCCAGGGTAGATGGCCAGAGTGTGTTTGGCTGTGAAAGCGGTGTCAAGGGAAGGTGAGGACCAGCAACAGCTCTAAGCCCTTAGATGTAGCGTGCGTCAGAAATCGCTTGGACGTTTGCACTTTGGGAGTTGGTCTGTGCTGGGAGTGAGAGTGAGAGCCTGAGTGAGCCTGAGAATGTGTGTTGGCAGTGCCGGGAGGCAAGGTAAAGGCAGATGGCCAGAGTGTGTTTGGCTGTGAAAGCACTGTGAAGGGAAGGTGAGGACCAGCAACAGCTCTGAGCCCTTAGATGTAGCGTGCGTCAGAACTCGCTTGGTTGTTGGCACTTTGGGAGGTGGTGTGTGCCGAGAGTGAGAGTGTGTTGGGATTGCCGGGAGGCAAGGCAAAGGCAGATGGGCAGAGTGTGTTTGTCTGTGAAAGCGGTGTCAAGGGAAGGTGAGGACCAGCAACAGCTCTAAGCCCTTAGGCCTATCGTATGGGAGAAATGGCTTGGACGTTTGCACTTTGGGAAGTGGTCTGTTCCGGGAGTGAGAGTGAGATTGAGTCTGAGAATGTGTGTTGGGAGTGCTGGGAGGCAAGGCAAAGGCCGATGGGCAGAGTGTGTTTGGCTGTGAAAGCGGTGTGAAGGGAAGGTGAGGACCAGCAACAGCTCTAATCCCTTAGGCCTATCGTATGGGAGAAATGGCTTGGACGTTTGCACTTTGGGAAGTGGTCTGTTCCGTTAGTGAGAGTGAGAGTGAGCCTGAGAATGTGTGTTGGGAGTGCTGGGAGGCAAGGCAAAGGCAGATGGGCAGAGTGTGTTTGGCTGTGAAAGCGGTGTCAAGGGAAGGTGAGGACCAGCATCAGCTCTAAGCCCTTAGGCCTATCGTATAGGAGAAATGGCTTCGGTGTTTGCACTTTGGGAGGTGGTCTGTGCCAGGAGTGAGAGTGAGATTGAACCTGAGAATGTGTGTTGGGAGTGCTGGGTGGCAAAGCCAGGGTAGATGGCCAGAGTGTGTTTGGCTGTGAAAGCGGTGTCAAGGGAAGGTGAGGACCAGCAACAGCTCTAAGCCCTTACATGTAGCGTGCCTCCGAAATAGCTTGGGTGTTGGCACTTTGGGAGGTGGTCTGTGCCAAGAGTGAGACTGTGTGTTGGGAGTGCTGGGAGGCAAGGCAAAGGCAGATGGGCAGAATGTGTTTGTCTGTGAAAGCGGTGTCAAGGGAAGGTGAGGACCAGCAACAGCTCTAAGCCCATTAGGCCTGTCGCCTGGGAGAAATGGCTTGCGTGTTGTCACTATGGGAGGTGGTCTGTGCCGGGAGTGACAGTGAGATTGCACCTGAGAATGTGTGTTGGGAGTGCTGGGAGGCAAAGCCAGGGCAGATTCCCAGAGTGTGTTTGGCTGTGAAAGCGGTGTCAAGGCAAGGTAAGGACCAGCCACAGCTCTAAGCCCTTAGGCCTATCGTATGGGAGAAATGGCTTGCACGTCTGCACTTTGGGAGGTGGTCTGTGCCAGGAGTGAGAGTTTGATTGCGCCTGAGAATGTGTGTTGGGAGTGCTGGGAGGCAAAGCCAGGGCAGATTCCCAGAGTGTGTTTGGCTGTGAAAGCGGTGTCAAGGGAAGGTGAGGACCAGCATCAGCTCTAAGCCCTTAGGCCTATCGTATGGGAGAAATGGCTTGCACGTCTGCACTTTGGGAGGTGGTCTGTGCCAGGAGAGAGAGTTAGATTGCGCCTGAGAATGTGTGTTGGGAGTGCTGGGAGGCAAAGCCAGGGTAGATGGCCAGAGTGTGTTTGGCTGTGAAAGCGCTGTGAAGGGAAGGTGAGGACCAGCAACAGCTCTGAGCCCTTAGATGTAGCGTGTGTCAGAAACCGCTTGGGTGCTGGCACTTTGGAGGTGGTGTGTGCCGAGAGTGAGAGTGTGTTGGGATTGCCGGGAGGCAAGGCAAAGGCAGATGGGCAGAGTGTGTTTGGCTGTGAAAGCGGTGTCAAGGGAAGGTAAGGACCAGCATCAGCTCTAAGCCCTTAGGCCTATCGTATGGGAGAAATGGCTTCGGTGTTTGCACTTTGGGAGGTGGTCTGTGCCAGGAGTGAGAGTGAGATTGAACCTGAGAATGTGTGTTGGGAGTGCTGGGAGGCAAGGTAAAGGCAGATGGCCAGAGTGTGTTTGGCTGTGAAAGCGGTGTCAAGGGAAGGTGAGGACCAGCAACTGCTCTAAGCCCTTAGATGTAGCGTGCGTCAGAAATCGCTTGGACGTTTGCACTTTGGGAGTTGGTCTGTGCTGGGAGTGAGAGTGAGAGCCTGAGTGAGCCTGAGAATGTGTGTTGGCAGTGCCGGGAAGCAAGGTAAAGGCAGATGGCCAGAGTGTGTTTGGCTGTGAAAGCGCTGTGAAGGGAAGGTGAGGACCAGCAACAGCTCTGAGCCCTTAGATGTAGCGTGCGTCAGAACTCGCTTGGTTGTTGGCACTTTGGGAGGTGGTGTGTGCCGAGAGTGAGAGTGTGTTGGGATTGCCGGGAGGCAAGGCAAAGGCAGATGGGCAGAGTGTGTTTGTCTGTGAAAGCGGTGTCAAGGGAAGGTGAGGACCAGCAACAGCTCTAATCCCTTAGGCCTATCGTATGGGAGAAATGGCTTGGACGTTTGCACTTTGGGAAGTGGTCTGTTCCGTTAGTGAGAGTGAGAGTGAGCCTGAGAATGTGTGTTGGGAGTGCTGGGAGGCAAGGCAAAGGCAGATGGGCAGAGTGTGTTTGGCTGTGAAAGCGGTGTCAAGGGAAGGTGAGGACCAGCATCAGCTCTAAGCCCTTAGGCCTATCGTATAGGAGAAATGGCTTCGGTGTTTGCACTTTGGGAGGTGGTCTGTGCCAGGAGTGAGAGTGAGATTGAACCTGAGAATGTGTGTTGGGAGTGCTGGGTGGCAAAGCCAGGGTAGATGGCCAGAGTGTGTTTGGCTGTGAAAGCGGTGTCAAGGGAAGGTGAGGACCAGCAACAGCTCTAAGCCCTTACATGTAGCGTGCCTCCGAAATAGCTTGGGTGTTGGCACTTTGGGAGGTGGTCTGTGCCAAGAGTGAGACTGTGTGTTGGGAGTGCTGGGAGGCAAGGCAAAGGCAGATGGGCAGAATGTGTTTGTCTGTGAAAGCGGTGTCAAGGGAAGGTGAGGACCAGCAACAGCTCTAAGCCCATTAGGCCTGTCGCCTGGGAGAAATGGCTTGCGTGTTGTCACTATGGGAGGTGGTCTGTGCCGGGAGTGACAGTGAGATTGCACCTGAGAATGTGTGTTGGGAGTGCTGGGAGGCAAAGCCAGGGCAGATTCCCAGAGTGTGTTTGGCTGTGAAAGCGGTGTCAAGGGAAGGTAAGGACCAGCCACAGCTCTAAGCCCTTAGGCCTATCGTATGGGAGAAATGGCTTGCACGTCTGCACTTTGGGAGGTGGTCTGTGCCAGGAGTGAGAGTTAGATTGCGCCTGAGAATGTGTGTTGGGAGTGCTGGGAGGCCAAGCCAGGCTAGATGGGCAGAGTGTGTTTGGCTGTGAAAGCGCTGTGAAGGGAAGGTGATGACCAGCAACAGCTCTGAGCCCTTAGATGTAGCGTGTGTCAGAAACCGCTTGGGTGCTGGCATTTTGGGAGGTGGTGTGTGCCGAGAGTGAGAGTGTTTTGGGAGTGGTGGGAGTTGAGGCAAAGGCAGATGGCCAGAGTGTGTTTGGCTGTGAAAGCGGTGTCAAGGGAAGGTGAGGACCAGCCACATCTCTAAGCCCTTAGATGTAGCGTGCGTCAGAAATCGCTTGGACGTTTGCACTTTGGGAGTTGGTCTGTGCTGGGAGTGAGAGTGAGAGCCTGAGTGAGCCTGAGAATGTGTGTTGGCAGTGCCGGGAGGCAAGGTAGAGGCAGATGGCCAGAGTGTGTTTGTCTGTGAAAGCGCTGTGAAGGGAAGGTGATGACCAGCAACAGCTCTAAGCCCTTAGATGTAGCGTGCGTCAGAAATCGCTTGGTTGTTGGCACTTTGGAAGGTAGTGTGTTCCGAGAGTGAGAGTGTGTTGGGATTGCCGGGAGGCAAGGCAAAGGCAGATGGGCAGAGTGTGTTTGGCTGTGAAAGCGGTGTCAAGGGAAGGTGAGGACCAGCAACAGCTCTAATCCCTTAGGCCTATCGTATGGGAGAAATGGCTTGGACGTTTGCACTTTGGGAAGTGGTCTGTTCCGTTAGTGAGAGTGAGAGTGAGCCTGAGAATGTGTGTTGGGAGTGCTGGGAGGCAAGGCAAAGGCAGATGGGCAGAGTGTGTTTGGCTGTGAAAGCGGTGTCAAGGGAAGGTGAGGACCAGCATCAGCTCTAAGCCCTTAGGCCTATCGTATAGGAGAAATGGCTTCGGTGTTTGCACTTTGGGAGGTGGTCTGTGCCAGGAGTGAGAGTGAGATTGAACCTGAGAATGTGTGTTGGGAGTGCTGGGTGGCAAAGCCAGGGTAGATGGCCAGAGTGTGTTTGGCTGTGAAAGCGGTGTCAAGGGAAGGTGAGGACCAGCAACAGCTCTAAGCCCTTACATGTAGCGTGCCTCCGAAATAGCTTGGGTGTTGGCACTTTGGGAGGTGGTCTGTGCCAAGAGTGAGACTGTGTGTTGGGAGTGCTGGGAGGCAAGGCAAAGGCAGATGGGCAGAATGTGTTTGTCTGTGAAAGCGGTGTCAAGGGAAGGTGAGGACCAGCAACAGCTCTAAGCCCATTAGGCCTGTCGCCTGGGAGAAATGGCTTGCGTGTTGTCACTATGGGAGGTGGTCTGTGCCGGGAGTGACAGTGAGATTGCACCTGAGAATGTGTGTTGGGAGTGCTGGGAGGCAAAGCCAGGGCAGATTCCCAGAGTGTGTTTGGCTGTGAAAGCGGTGTCAAGGGAAGGTAAGGACCAGCCACAGCTCTAAGCCCTTAGGCCTATCGTATGGGAGAAATGGCTTGCACGTCTGCACTTTGGGAGGTGGTCTGTGCCAGGAGTGAGAGTTAGATTGCGCCTGAGAATGTGTGTTGGGAGTGCTGGGAGGCCAAGCCAGGCTAGATGGGCAGAGTGTGTTTGGCTGTGAAAGCGCTGTGAAGGGAAGGTGATGACCAGCAACAGCTCTGAGCCCTTAGATGTAGCGTGTGTCAGAAACCGCTTGGGTGCTGGCATTTTGGGAGGTGGTGTGTGCCGAGAGTGAGAGTGTTTTGGGAGTGGTGGGAGTTGAGGCAAAGGCAGATGGCCAGAGTGTGTTTGGCTGTGAAAGCGGTGTCAAGGGAAGGTGAGGACCAGCCACATCTCTAAGCCCTTAGATGTAGCGTGCGTCAGAAATCGCTTGGACGTTTGCACTTTGGGAGTTGGTCTGTGCTGGGAGTGAGAGTGAGAGCCTGAGTGAGCCTGAGAATGTGTGTTGGCAGTGCCGGGAGGCAAGGTAGAGGCAGATGGCCAGAGTGTGTTTGTCTGTGAAAGCTCTGTGAAGGGAAGGTGATGACCAGCAACAGCTCTAAGCCCTTAGATGTAGCGTGCGTCAGAAATCGCTTGGTTGTTGGCACTTTGGAAGGTAGTGTGTTCCGAGAGTGAGAGTGTGTTGGGATTGCCGGGAGGCAAGGCAAAGGCAGATGGGCAGAGTGTGTTTGGCTGTGAAAGCGGTGTCAAGGGAAGGTGAGGACCAGCAACAGCTCTAAGCCCTTAGGCCTATCGTATGGGAGAAATGGCTTGGACGTTTGCACTTTGGGAGGTGGTCTGTGCCGGTAGTGAGAGTGAGAGTGAGCCTGAGAATGTGTGTTGGGAGTGCTGGTAGGCAAGGCAAAGGCCGATGGGCAGAGTGTGTTTGGCTGTGAAAGCGGTGTGAAGGGAAGGTGAGGACCAGCATCAGCTCTAAGCCCTTAGGCCTATCGTATGGGAGAAATGGCTTGGGTGTTTGCACTTTGGGAAGTGGTCTGTGCCGGGAGTGAGAGTGAGATTGAGTCTGAGAATGTGTGTTGGGAGTGCTGGGAGGCAAGGCAAAGGCCGATGGGCAGAGTGTGTTTGGCTGTGAAAGCGGTGTCAAGGGAAGGTGAGGACCAGCAACAACTCTAAGCCCATTAGGCCTGTCGCCTGGGAGAAATGGCTTGCGTGTTGTCACTATGGGAGGTGGTCTGTGCCGGGAGTGACAGTGAGATTGCACCTGAGAATGTGTGTTGGGAGTGCTGGGAGGCAAAGCCAGGGCAGATTCCCAGAGTGTGTTTGGCTGTGAAAGCGGTGTCAAGGGAAGGTAAGGACCAGCCACAGCTCTAAGCCCTTAGGCCTATCGTATGGGAGAAATGGCTTGCACGTCTGCACTTTGGGAGGTGGTCTGTGCCAGGAGTGAGAGTTAGATTGCGCCTGAGAATGTGTGTTGGGAGTGCTGGGAGGCAAAGCCAGGCTAGATGGGCAGAGTGTGTTTGGCTGTGAAAGCGCTGTGAAGGGAAGGTGATGACCAGCAACAGCTCTGAGCCCTTAGATGTAGCGTGTGTCAGAAACCGCTTGGGTGCTGGCACTTTGGGAGGTGGTGTGTGCCGAGAGTGAGAGTGTGTTGGGATTGCCGGGAGGCAAGGCAAAGGCAGATGGCCAGAGTGTGTTTGGCTGTGAAAGCGGTGTCAAGGGAAGGTGAGGACCAGCATCTGCTCTAAGCCCTTAGATGTAGCGTGCGTCAGAAATCGCTTGGTTGTTGGCACTTTGGGAGGTGGTTTGTGCCGAGAGTGAGAGTGTGTTGGGATTGCCGGGAGGCAAGGCAAAGGCAGATGGGCAGAGTGTGTTTGTCTGTGAAAGCGGTGTCAAGGGAAGGTGAGGACCAGCAACAGCTCTAATCCCTTAGGCCTATCGTATGGGAGAAATGGCTTGGACGTTTGCACTTTGGGAAGTGGTCTGTTCCGTTAGTGAGAGTGAGAGTGAGCCTGAGAATGTGTGTTGGGAGTGCTGGGAGGCAAGGCAAAGGCAGATGGGCAGAGTGTGTTTGGCTGTGAAAGCGGTGTCAAGGGAAGGTGAGGACCAGCATCAGCTCTAAGCCCTTAGGCCTATGGTATAGGAGAAATGGCTTCGGTGTTTGCACTTTGGGAGGTGGTCTGTGCCAGGAGTGAGAGTGAGATTGAACCTGAGAATGTGTGTTGGGAGTGCTGGGTGGCAAAGCCAGGGTAGATGGCCAGAGTGTGTTTGGCTGTGAAAGCGGTGTCAAGGGAAGGTGAGGACCAGCAACAGCTCTAATCCCTTAGGCCTATCGTATGGGAGAAATGGCTTGGACGTTTGCACTTTGGGAAGTGGTCTGTTCCGGGAGTGAGAGTGAGAGTGAGCCTGAGAATGTGTGTTGGGAGTGCTGGGAGGCAAGGCAAAGGCAGATGGGCAGAGTGTGTTTGGCTGTGAAAGCGGTGTCAAGGGAAGGTGAGGACCAGCATCAGCTCTAAGCCCTTAGGCCTATCGTATAGGAGAAATGGCTTCGGTGTTTGCACTTTGGGAGGTGGTCTGTGCCAGGAGTGAGAGTGAGATTGAACCTGAGAATGTGTGTTGGGAGTGCTGGGTGGCAAAGCCAGGGTAGATGGCCAGAGTGTGTTTGGCTGTGAAAGCGGTGTCAAGGGAAGGTGAGGACCAGCAACAGCTCTAAGCCCTTACATGTAGCGTGCCTCCGAAATAGCTTGGGTGTTGGCACTTTGGGAGGTGGTCTGTGCCAAGAGTGAGACTGTGTGTTGGGAGTGCTGGGAGGCAAGGCAAAGGCAGATGGGCAGAATGTGTTTGTCTGTGAAAGCGGTGTCAAGGGAAGGTGAGGACCAGCAACAGCTCTAAGCCCATTAGGCCTGTCGCCTGGGAGAAATGGCTTGCGTGTTGTCACTATGGGAGGTGGTCTGTGCCGGGAGTGACAGTGAGATTGCACCTGAGAATGTGTGTTGGGAGTGCTGGGAGGCAAAGCCAGGGCAGATTCCCAGAGTGTGTTTGGCTGTGAAAGCGGTGTCAAGGGAAGGTAAGGACCAGCCACAGCTCTAAGCCCTTAGGCCTATCGTATGGGAGAAATGGCTTGCACGTCTGCACTTTGGGAGGTGGTCTGTGCCAGGAGTGAGAGTTTGATTGCGCCTGAGAATGTGTGTTGGGAGTGCTGGGAGGCAAAGCCAGGGCAGATTCCCAGAGTGTGTTTGGCTGTGAAAGCGGTGTCAAGGCAAGGTAAGGACCAGCCACAGCTCTAAGCCCTTAGGCCTATCGTATGGGAGAAATGGCTTGCACGTCTGCACTTTGGGAGGTGGTCTGTGCCAGGAGAGAGAGTTAGATTGCGCCTGAGAATGTGTGTTGGGAGTGCTGGGAGGCAAAGCCAGGCTAGATGGGCAGAGTGTGTTTGGCTGTGAAAGCGCTGTGAAGGGAAGGTGAGGACCAGCAACAGCTCTGAGCCCTTAGATGTAGCGTGTGTCAGAAACCGCTTGGGTGCTGGCACTTTGGAGGTGGTGTGTGCCGAGAGTGAGAGTGTGTTGGGATTGCCGGGAGGCAAGGCAAAGGCAGATGGGCAGAGTGTGTTTGGCTGTGAAAGCGGTGTCAAGGGAAGGTAAGGACCAGCATCAGCTCTAAGCCCTTAGGCCTATCGTATGGGAGAAATGGCTTCGGTGTTTGCACTTTGGGAGGTGGTCTGTGCCAGGAGTGAGAGTGAGATTGAACCTGAGAATGTGTGTTGGGAGTGCTGGGTGGCAAAGCCAGGGTAGATGGCCAGAGTGTGTTTGGCTGTGAAAGCGGTGTCAAGGGAAGGTGAGGACCAGCAACAGCTCTAAGCCCTTAGATGTAGCGTGCGTCAGAAATCGCTTGGACGTTTGCACTTTGGGAGTTGGTCTGTGCTGGGAGTGAGAGTGAGAGCCTGAGTGAGCCTGAGAATGTGTGTTGGCAGTGCCGGGAGGCAAGGTAAAGGCAGATGGCCAGAGTGTGTTTGGCTGTGAAAGCACTGTGAAGGGAAGGTGAGGACCAGCAACAGCTCTGAGCCCTTAGATGTAGCGTGCGTCAGAACTCGCTTGGTTGTTGGCACTTTGGGAGGTGGTGTGTGCCGAGAGTGAGAGTGTGTTGGGATTGCCGGGAGGCAAGGCAAAGGCAGATGGGCAGAGTGTGTTTGTCTGTGAAAGCGGTGTCAAGGGAAGGTGAGGACCAGCAACAGCTCTAATCCCTTAGGCCTATCGTATGGGAGAAATGGCTTGGACGTTTGCACTTTGGGAAGTGGTCTGTTCCGTTAGTGAGAGTGAGAGTGAGCCTGAGAATGTGTGTTGGGAGTGCTGGGAGGCAAGGCAAAGGCAGATGGCCAGAGTGTGTTTGGCTGTGAAAGCGGTGTCAAGGGAAGGTGAGGACCAGCAACAGCTCTAAGCCCTTACATGTAGCGTGCCTCCGAAATAGCTTGGGTGTTGGCACTTTGGGAGGTGGTCTGTGCCAAGAGTGAGACTGTGTGTTGGGAGTGCTGGGAGGCAAGGCAAAGGCAGATGGGCAGAGTGTGTTTGTCTGTGAAAGCGGTGTCAAGGGAAGGTGAGGACCAGCAACAGCTCTAAGCCCATTAGGCCTGTCGCCTGGGAGAAATGGCTTGCGTGTTGTCACTATGGGAGGTGGTCTGTGCCGGGAGTGACAGTGAGATTGCACCTGAGAATGTGTGTTGGGAGTGCTGGGAGGCAAAGCCAGGGCAGATTCCCAGAGTGTGTTTGGCTGTGAAAGCGGTGTCAAGGGAAGGTAAGGACCAGCCACAGCTCTAAGCCCTTAGGCCTATCGTATGGGAGAAATGGCTTGCACGTCTGCACTTTGGGAGGTGGTCTGTGCCAGGAGTGAGAGTTAGATTGCGCCTGAGAATGTGTGTTGGGAGTGCTGGGAGGCAAAGCCAGGCTAGATGGGCAGAGTGTGTTTGGCTGTGAAAGCGCTGTGAAGGGAAGGTGAGGACCAGCAACAGCTCTGAGCCCTTAGATGTAGCGTGTGTCAGAAACCGCTTGGGTGCTGGCACTTTGGGAGGTGGTGTGTGCCGAGAGTGAGAGTGTGTTGGGATTGCCGGGAGGCAAGGCAAAGGCAGATGGCCAGAGTGTGTTTGGCTGTGAAAGCGGTGTCAAGGGAAGGTGAGGACCAGCATCTGCTCTAAGCCCTTAGATGTAGCGTGCGTCAGAAATCGCTTGGTTGTTGGCACTTTGGGAGGTGGTGTGTGCCGAGAGTGAGAGTGTGTTGGGATTGCCGGGAGGCAAGGCAAAGGCAGATGGGCAGAGTGTGTTTGTCTGTGAAAGCGGTGTCAAGGGAAGGTGATGACCAGCAACAGCTCTAATCCCTTAGGCCTATCGTATGGGAGAAATGGCTTGGACGTTTGCACTTTGGGAAGTGGTCTGTTCCGTTAGTGAGAGTGAGAGTGAGCCTGAGAATGTGTGTTGGGAGTGCTGGGAGGCAAGGCAAAGGCAGATGGGCAGAGTGTGTTTGGCTGTGAAAGCGGTGTCAAGGGAAGGTGAGGACCAGCATCAGCTCTAAGCCCTTAGGCCTATCGTATAGGAGAAATGGCTTCGGTGTTTGCACTTTGGGAGGTGGTCTGTGCCAGGAGTGAGAGTGAGATTGAACCTGAGAATGTGTGTTGGGAGTGCTGGGTGGCAAAGCCAGGGTAGATGGCCAGAGTGTGTTTGTCTGTGAAAGCGGTGTCAAGGGAAGGTGAGGACCAGCAACAGCTCTAATCCCTTAGGCCTATCGTATGGGAGAAATGGCTTGGACGTTTGCACTTTGGGAAGTGGTCTGTTCCGGGAGTGAGAGTGAGAGTGAGCCTGAGAATGTGTGTTGGGAGTGCTGGGAGGCAAGGCAAAGGCAGATGGGCAGAGTGTGTTTGGCTGTGAAAGCGGTGTCAAGGGAAGGTGAGGACCAGCATCAGCTCTAAGCCCTTAGGCCTATCGTATAGGAGAAATGGCTTCGGTGTTTGCACTTTGGGAGGTGGTCTGTGCCAGGAGTGAGAGTGAGATTGAACCTGAGAATGTGTGTTGGGAGTGCTGGGTGGCAAAGCCAGGGTAGATGGGCAGAGTGTGTTTGGCTGTGAAAGCGGTGTCAAGGGAAGGTGAGGACCAGCAACAGCTCTAAGCCCTTACATGTAGCGTGCCTCCGAAATAGCTTGGGTGTTGGCACTTTGGGAGGTGGTCTGTGCCAAGAGTGAGACTGTGTGTTGGGAGTGCTGGGAGGCAAGGCAAAGGCAGATGGGCAGAATGTGTTTGTCTGTGAAAGCGGTGTCAAGGGAAGGTGAGGACCAGCAACAGCTCTAAGCCCATTAGGCCTGTCGCCTGGGAGAAATGGCTTGCGTGTTGTCACTATGGGAGGTGGTCTGTGCCGGGAGTGACAGTGAGATTGCACCTGAGAATGTGTGTTGGGAGTGCTGGGAGGCAAAGCCAGGGCAGATTCCCAGAGTGTGTTTGGCTGTGAAAGCGGTGTCAAGGGAAGGTAAGGACCAGCCACAGCTCTAAGCCCTTAGGCCTATCGTATGGGAGAAATGGCTTGCACGTCTGCACTTTGGGAGGTGGTCTGTGCCAGGAGTGAGAGTTAGATTGCGCCTGAGAATGTGTGTTGGGAGTGCTGGGAGGCCAAGCCAGGCTAGATGGGCAGAGTGTGTTTGGCTGTGAAAGCGCTGTGAAGGGAAGGTGATGACCAGCAACAGCTCTGAGCCCTTAGATGTAGCGTGTGTCAGAAACCGCTTGGGTGCTGGCACTTTGGGAGGTGGTGTGTGCCGAGAGTGAGAGTGTTTTGGGAGTGGTGGGAGTTGAGGCAAAGGCAGATGGCCAGAGTGTGTTTGGCTGTGAAAGCGGTGTCAAGGGAAGGTGAGGACCAGCCACATCTCTAAGCCCTTAGATGTAGCGTGCGTCAGAAATCGCTTGGACGTTTGCACTTTGGGAGTTGGTCTGTGCTGGGAGTGAGAGTGAGAGCCTGAGTGAGCCTGAGAATGTGTGTTGGCAGTGCCGGGAGGCAAGGTAGAGGCAGATGGCCAGAGTGTGTTTGTCTGTGAAAGCGCTGTGAAGGGAAGGTGATGACCAGCAACAGCTCTAAGCCCTTAGATGTAGCGTGCGTCAGAAATCGCTTGGTTGTTGGCACTTTGGAAGGTAGTGTGTTCCGAGAGTGAGAGTGTGTTGGGATTGCCGGGAGGCAAGGCAAAGGCAGATGGGCAGAGTGTGTTTGGCTGTGAAAGCGGTGTCAAGGGAAGGTGAGGACCAGCAACAGCTCTAAGCCCTTAGGCCTATCGTATGGGAGAAATGGCTTGGACGTTTGCACTTTGGGAGGTGGTCTGTGCCGGTAGTGAGAGTGAGAGTGAGCCTGAGAATGTGTGTTGGGAGTGCTGGTAGGCAAGGCAAAGGCCGATGGGCAGAGTGTGTTTGGCTGTGAAAGCGGTGTGAAGGGAAGGTGAGGACCAGCATCAGCTCTAAGCCCTTAGGCCTATCGTATGGGAGAAATGGCTTGGGTGTTTGCACTTTGGGAAGTGGTCTGTGCCGGGAGTGAGAGTGAGATTGAGTCTGAGAATGTGTGTTGGGAGTGCTGGGAGGCAAGGCAAAGGCAGATGGGCAGAGTGTGTTTGTCTGTGAAAGCGGTGTCAAGGGAAGGTGAGGACCAGCAACAGCTCTAATCCCTTAGGCCTATCGTATGGGAGAAATGGCTTGGACGTTTGCACTTTGGGAAGTGGTCTGTTCCGTTAGTGAGAGTGAGAGTGAGCCTGAGAATGTGTGTTGGGAGTGCTGGGAGGCAAGGCAAAGGCAGATGGGCAGAGTGTGTTTGGCTGTGAAAGCGGTGTCAAGGGAAGGTGAGGACCAGCATCAGCTCTAAGCCCTTAGGCCTATCGTATAGGAGAAATGGCTTCGGTGTTTGCACTTTGGGAGGTGGTCTGTGCCAGGAGTGAGAGTGAGATTGAACCTGAGAATGTGTGTTGGGAGTGCTGGGTGGCAAAGCCAGGGTAGATGGCCAGAGTGTGTTTGGCTGTGAAAGCGGTGTCAAGGGAAGGTGAGGACCAGCAACAGCTCTAATCCCTTAGGCCTATCGTATGGGAGAAATGGCTTGGACGTTTGCACTTTGGGAAGTGGTCTGTTCCGGGAGTGAGAGTGAGAGTGAGCCTGAGAATGTGTGTTGGGAGTGCTGGGAGGCAAGGCAAAGGCAGATGGGCAGAGTGTGTTTGGCTGTGAAAGCGGTGTCAAGGGAAGGTGAGGACCAGCATCAGCTCTAAGCCCTTAGGCCTATCGTATAGGAGAAATGGCTTCGGTGTTTGCACTTTGGGAGGTGGTCTGTGCCAGGAGTGAGAGTGAGATTGAACCTGAGAATGTGTGTTGGGAGTGCTGGGTGGCAAAGCCAGGGTAGATGGCCAGAGTGTGTTTGGCTGTGAAAGCGGTGTCAAGGGAAGGTGAGGACCAGCAACAGCTCTAAGCCCTTACATGTAGCGTGCCTCCGAAATAGCTTGGGTGTTGGCACTTTGGGAGGTGGTCTGTGCCAAGAGTGAGACTGTGTGTTGGGAGTGCTGGGAGGCAAGGCAAAGGCAGATGGGCAGAATGTGTTTGTCTGTGAAAGCGGTGTCAAGGGAAGGTGAGGACCAGCAACAGCTCTAAGCCCATTAGGCCTGTCGCCTGGGAGAAATGGCTTGCGTGTTGTCACTATGGGAGGTGGTCTGTGCCGGGAGTGACAGTGAGATTGCACCTGAGAATGTGTGTTGGGAGTGCTGGGAGGCAAAGCCAGGGCAGATTCCCAGAGTGTGTTTGGCTGTGAAAGCGGTGTCAAGGGAAGGTAAGGACCAGCCACAGCTCTAAGCCCTTAGGCCTATCGTATGGGAGAAATGGCTTGCACGTCTGCACTTTGGGAGGTGGTCTGTGCCAGGAGTGAGAGTTTGATTGCGCCTGAGAATGTGTGTTGGGAGTGCTGGGAGGCAAAGCCAGGGCAGATTCCCAGAGTGTGTTTGGCTGTGAAAGCGGTGTCAAGGCAAGGTAAGGACCAGCCACAGCTCTAAGCCCTTAGGCCTATCGTATGGGAGAAATGGCTTGCACGTCTGCACTTTGGGAGGTGGTCTGTGCCAGGAGAGAGAGTTAGATTGCGCCTGAGAATGTGTGTTGGGAGTGCTGGGAGGCAAAGCCAGGCTAGATGGGCAGAGTGTGTTTGGCTGTGAAAGCGCTGTGAAGGGAAGGTGAGGACCAGCAACAGCTCTGAGCCCTTAGATGTAGCGTGTGTCAGAAACCGCTTGGGTGCTGGCACTTTGGAGGTGGTGTGTGCCGAGAGTGAGAGTGTGTTGGGATTGCCGGGAGGCAAGGCAAAGGCAGATGGGCAGAGTGTGTTTGGCTGTGAAAGCGGTGTCAAGGGAAGGTAAGGACCAGCATCAGCTCTAAGCCCTTAGGCCTATCGTATGGGAGAAATGGCTTCGGTGTTTGCACTTTGGGAGGTGGTCTGTGCCAGGAGTGAGAGTGAGATTGAACCTGAGAATGTGTGTTGGGAGTGCTGGGTGGCAAAGCCAGGGTAGATGGCCAGAGTGTGTTTGGCTGTGAAAGCGGTGTCAAGGGAAGGTGAGGACCAGCAACAGCTCTAAGCCCTTAGATGTAGCGTGCGTCAGAAATCGCTTGGACGTTTGCACTTTGGGAGTTGGTCTGTGCTGGGAGTGAGAGTGAGAGCCTGAGTGAGCCTGAGAATGTGTGTTGGCAGTGCCGGGAGGCAAGGTAAAGGCAGATGGCCAGAGTGTGTTTGGCTGTGAAAGCACTGTGAAGGGAAGGTGAGGACCAGCAACAGCTCTGAGCCCTTAGATGTAGCGTGCGTCAGAACTCGCTTGGTTGTTGGCACTTTGGGAGGTGGTGTGTGCCGAGAGTGAGAGTGTGTTGGGATTGCCGGGAGGCAAGGCAAAGGCAGATGGGCAGAGTGTGTTTGTCTGTGAAAGCGGTGTCAAGGGAAGGTGAGGACCAGCAACAGCTCTAAGCCCTTAGGCCTATCGTATGGGAGAAATGGCTTGGACGTTTGCACTTTGGGAAGTGGTCTGTTCCGTTAGTGAGAGTGAGAGTGAGCCTGAGAATGTGTGTTGGGAGTGCTGGGAGGCAAGGCAAAGGCAGATGGCCAGAGTGTGTTTGGCTGTGAAAGCGGTGTCAAGGGAAGGTGAGGACCAGCAACAGCTCTAAGCCCTTAGGCCTATCGTATGGGAGAAATGGCTTGGGTGTTTGCACTTTGGGAGGTGGTCCGTGCCAGGAGTGAGAGTGAGATTGAACCTGAGAATGTGTGTTGGGAGTGCTGGGAGGCAAAGCCAGGGTAGATGGCCAGAGTGTGTTTGGCTGTGAAAGCGGTGTCAAGGGAAGGTGAGGACCAGCAACAGCTCTAAGCCCTTACATGTAGCGTGCCTCCGAAATAGCTTGGGTGTTGGCACTTTGGGAGGTGGTCTGTGCCAAGAGTGAGACTGTGTGTTGGGAGTGCTGGGAGGCAAGGCAAAGGCAGATGGGCAGAGTGTGTTTGTCTGTGAAAGCGGTGTCAAGGGAAGGTGAGGACCAGCAACAGCTCTAAGCCCATTAGGCCTGTCGCCTGGGAGAAATGGCTTGCGTGTTGTCACTATGGGAGGTGGTCTGTGCCGGGAGTGACAGTGAGATTGCACCTGAGAATGTGTGTTGGGAGTGCTGGGAGGCAAAGCCAGGGCAGATTCCCAGAGTGTGTTTGGCTGTGAAAGCGGTGTCAAGGGAAGGTAAGGACCAGCCACAGCTCTAAGCCCTTAGGCCTATCGTATGGGAGAAATGGCTTGCACGTCTGCACTTTGGGAGGTGGTCTGTGCCAGGAGTGAGAGTTAGATTGCGCCTGAGAATGTGTGTTGGGAGTGCTGGGAGGCAAAGCCAGGCTAGATGGGCAGAGTGTGTTTGGCTGTGAAAGCGCTGTGAAGGGAAGGTGATGACCAGCAACAGCTCTGAGCCCTTAGATGTAGCGTGTGTCAGAAACCGCTTGGGTGCTGGCACTTTGGGAGGTGGTGTGTGCCGAGAGTGAGAGTGTGTTGGGATTGCCGGGAGGCAAGGCAAAGGCAGATGGCCAGAGTGTGTTTGGCTGTGAAAGCGGTGTCAAGGGAAGGTGAGGACCAGCATCTGCTCTAAGCCCTTAGATGTAGCGTGCGTCAGAAATCGCTTGGTTGTTGGCACTTTGGGAGGTGGTGTGTGCCGAGAGTGAGAGTGTGTTGGGATTGCCGGGAGGCAAGGCAAAGGCAGATGGCCAGAGTGTGTTTGTCTGTGAAAGCGCTGTGAAGGGAAGGTGATGACCAGCAACAGCTCTAAGCCCTTAGGCCTATCGTATGGGAGAAATGGCTTGGGTGTTTGCACTTTGGGAGGTGGTCTGTGCCGGGAGTGAGAGTGAGAGTGAGCCTGAGAATGTGTGTTGGGAGTGCTGGGAGGCAAGGTAAAGGCAGATGGCCAGAGTGTGTTTGGCTGTGAAAGCGGTGTCAAGGGAAGGTGAGGACCAGCAACAGCTCTAAGCCCTTAGATGTAGCGTGCGTCAGAAATCGCTTGGACGTTTGCACTTTGGGAGTTGGTCTGTGCTGGGAGTGAGAGTGAGAGCCTGAGTGAGCCTGAGAATGTGTGTTGGCAGTGCCGGGAAGCAAGGTAAAGGCAGATGGCCAGAGTGTGTTTGGCTGTGAAAGCGCTGTGAAGGGAAGGTGAGGACCAGCAACAGCTCTGAGCCCTTAGATGTAGCGTGCGTCAGAACTCGCTTGGTTGTTGGCACTTTGGGAGGTGGTGTGTGCCGAGAGTGAGAGTGTGTTGGGATTGCCGGGAGGCAAGGCAAAGGCAGATGGGCAGAGTGTGTTTGTCTGTGAAAGCGGTGTCAAGGGAAGGTGAGGACCAGCAACAGCTCTAAGCCCTTAGGCCTATCGTATGGGAGAAATGGCTTGGACGTTTGCACTTTGGGAAGTGGTCTGTTCCGGGAGTGAGAGTGAGATTGAGTCTGAGAATGTGTGTTGGGAGTGCTGGGAGGCAAGGCAAAGGCCGATGGGCAGAGTGTGTTTGGCTGTGAAAGCGGTGTGAAGGGAAGGTGAGGACCAGCATCAGCTCTAAGCCCTTAGGCCTATCGTATAGGAGAAATGGCTTCGGTGTTTGCACTTTGGGAGGTGGTCTGTGCCAGGAGTGAGAGTGAGATTGAACCTGAGAATGTGTGTTGGGAGTGCTGGGTGGCAAAGCCAGGGTAGATGGGCAGAGTGTGTTTGGCTGTGAAAGCGGTGTCAAGGGAAGGTGAGGACCAGCAACAGCTCTAAGCCCTTACATGTAGCGTGCCTCCGAAATAGCTTGGGTGTTGGCACTTTGGGAGGTGGTCTGTGCCAAGAGTGAGACTGTGTGTTGGGAGTGCTGGGAGGCAAGGCAAAGGCAGATGGGCAGAATGTGTTTGTCTGTGAAAGCGGTGTCAAGGGAAGGTGAGGACCAGCAACAGCTCTAAGCCCATTAGGCCTGTCGCCTGGGAGAAATGGCTTGCGTGTTGTCACTATGGGAGGTGGTCTGTGCCGGGAGTGACAGTGAGATTGCACCTGAGAATGTGTGTTGGGAGTGCTGGGAGGCAAAGCCAGGGCAGATTCCCAGAGTGTGTTTGGCTGTGAAAGCGGTGTCAAGGGAAGGTAAGGACCAGCCACAGCTCTAAGCCCTTAGGCCTATCGTATGGGAGAAATGGCTTGCACGTCTGCACTTTGGGAGGTGGTCTGTGCCAGGAGTGAGAGTTTGATTGCGCCTGAGAATGTGTGTTGGGAGTGCTGGGAGGCAAAGCCAGGGCAGATTCCCAGAGTGTGTTTGGCTGTGAAAGCGGTGTCAAGGCAAGGTAAGGACCAGCCACAGCTCTAAGCCCTTAGGCCTATCGTATGGGAGAAATGGCTTGCACGTCTGCACTTTGGGAGGTGGTCTGTGCCAGGAGAGAGAGTTAGATTGCGCCTGAGAATGTGTGTTGGGAGTGCTGGGAGGCAAAGCCAGGCTAGATGGGCAGAGTGTGTTTGGCTGTGAAAGCGCTGTGAAGGGAAGGTGAGGACCAGCAACAGCTCTGAGCCCTTAGATGTAGCGTGTGTCAGAAACCGCTTGGGTGCTGGCACTTTGGAGGTGGTGTGTGCCGAGAGTGAGAGTGTGTTGGGATTGCCGGGAGGCAAGGCAAAGGCAGATGGGCAGAGTGTGTTTGGCTGTGAAAGCGGTGTCAAGGGAAGGTAAGGACCAGCATCAGCTCTAAGCCCTTAGGCCTATCGTATGGTAGAAATGGCTTCGGTGTTTGCACTTTGGGAGGTGGTCTGTGCCAGGAGTGAGAGTGAGATTGAACCTGAGAATGTGTGTTGGGAGTGCTGGGAGGCAAGGTAAAGGCAGATGGCCAGAGTGTGTTTGGCTGTGAAAGCGGTGTCAAGGGAAGGTGAGGACCAGCAACTGCTCTAAGCCCTTAGATGTAGCGTGCGTCAGAAATCGCTTGGACGTTTGCACTTTGGGAGTTGGTCTGTGCTGGGAGTGAGAGTGAGAGCCTGAGTGAGCCTGAGAATGTGTGTTGGCAGTGCCGGGAGGCAAGGTAAAGGCAGATGGCCAGAGTGTGTTTATCTGTGAAAGCACTGTGAAGGGAAGGTGAGGACCAGCAACAGCTCTGAGCCCTTAGATGTAGCGTGCGTCAGAACTCGCTTGGTTGTTGGCACTTTGGGAGGTGGTGTGTGCCGAGAGTGAGAGTGTGTTGGGATTGCCGGGAGGCAAGGCAAAGGCAGATGGGCAGAGTGTGTTTGTCTGTGAAAGCGGTGTCAAGGGAAGGTGAGGACCAGCAACAGCTCTAATCCCTTAGGCCTATCGTATGGGAGAAATGGCTTGGACGTTTGCACTTTGGGAAGTGGTCTGTTCCGTTAGTGAGAGTGAGAGTGAGCCTGAGAATGTGTGTTGGGAGTGCTGGGAGGCAAGGCAAAGGCAGATGGCCAGAGTGTGTTTGGCTGTGAAAGCGGTGTGAAGGGAAGGTGAGGACCAGCAACAGCTCTAAGCCCTTAGGCCTATCGTATGGGAGAAATGGCTTGGGTGTTTGCACTTTGGGAGGTGGTCTGTGCCAGGAGTGAGAGTGAGATTGAACCTGAGAATGTGTGTTGGGAGTGCTGGGAGGCAAAGCCAGGGTAGATGGCCAGAGTGTGTTTGGCTGTGAAAGCGGTGTCAAGGGAAGGTGAGGACCAGCAACAGCTCTAAGCCCTTACATGTAGCGTGCCTCCGAAATAGCTTGGGTGTTGGCACTTTGGGAGGTGGTCTGTGCCAAGAGTGAGACTGTGTGTTGGGAGTGCTGGGAGGCAAGGCAAAGGCAGATGGGCAGAATGTGTTTGTCTGTGAAAGCGGTGTCAAGGGAAGGTGAGGACCAGCAACAGCTCTAAGCCCATTAGGCCTGTCGCCTGGGAGAAATGGCTTGCGTGTTGTCACTATGGGAGGTGGTCTGTGCCGGGAGTGACAGTGAGATTGCACCTGAGAATGTGTGTTGGGAGTGCTGGGAGGCAAAGCCAGGGCAGATTCCCAGAGTGTGTTTGGCTGTGAAAGCGGTGTCAAGGGAAGGTAAGGACCAGCCACAGCTCTAAGCCCTTAGGCCTATCGTATGGGAGAAATGGCTTGCACGTCTGCACTTTGGGAGGTGGTCTGTGCCAGGAGTGAGAGTTAGATTGCGCCTGAGAATGTGTGTTGGGAGTGCTGGGAGGCAAAGCCAGGGCAGATTCCCAGAGTGTGTTTGGCTGTGAAAGCGGTGTCAAGGCAAGGTAAGGACCAGCCACAGCTCTAAGCCCTTAGGCCTATCGTATGGGAGAAATGGCTTGCACGTCTGCACTTTGGGAGGTGGTCTGTGCCAGGAGAGAGAGTTAGATTGCGCCTGAGAATGTGTGTTGGGAGTGCTGGGAGGCAAAGCCAGGCTAGATGGGCAGAGTGTGTTTGGCTGTGAAAGCGCTGTGAAGGGAAGGTGAGGACCAGCAACAGCTCTGAGCCCTTAGATGTAGCGTGTGTCAGAAACCGCTTGGGTGCTGGCACTTTGGAGGTGGTGTGTGCCGAGAGTGAGAGTGTGTTGGGATTGCCGGGAGGCAAGGCAAAGGCAGATGGGCAGAGTGTGTTTGGCTGTGAAAGCGGTGTCAAGGGAAGGTAAGGACCAGCATCAGCTCTAAGCCCTTAGGCCTATCGTATGGGAGAAATGGCTTCGGTGTTTGCACTTTGGGAGGTGGTCTGTGCCAGGAGTGAGAGTGAGATTGAACCTGAGAATGTGTGTTGGGAGTGCTGGGTGGCAAAGCCAGGGTAGATGGCCAGAGTGTGTTTGGCTGTGAAAGCGGTGTCAAGGGAAGGTGAGGACCAGCAACAGCTCTAAGCCCTTAGATGTAGCGTGCGTCAGAAATCGCTTGGACGTTTGCACTTTGGGAGTTGGTCTGTGCTGGGAGTGAGAGTGAGAGCCTGAGTGAGCCTGAGAATGTGTGTTGGCAGTGCCGGGAGGCAAGGTAAAGGCAGATGGCCAGAGTGTGTTTGGCTGTGAAAGCACTGTGAAGGGAAGGTGAGGACCAGCAACAGCTCTGAGCCCTTAGATGTAGCGTGCGTCAGAACTCGCTTGGTTGTTGGCACTTTGGGAGGTGGTGTGTGCCGAGAGTGAGAGTGTGTTGGGATTGCCGGGAGGCAAGGCAAAGGCAGATGGGCAGAGTGTGTTTGTCTGTGAAAGCGGTGTCAAGGGAAGGTGAGGACCAGCAACAGCTCTAATCCCTTAGGCCTATCGTATGGGAGAAATGGCTTGGACGTTTGCACTTTGGGAAGTGGTCTGTTCCGTTAGTGAGAGTGAGAGTGAGCCTGAGAATGTGTGTTGGGAGTGCTGGGAGGCAAGGCAAAGGCAGATGGCCAGAGTGTGTTTGGCTGTGAAAGCGGTGTCAAGGGAAGGTGAGGACCAGCAACAGCTCTAAGCCCTTACATGTAGCGTGCCTCCGAAATAGCTTGGGTGTTGGCACTTTGGGAGGTGGTCTGTGCCAAGAGTGAGACTGTGTGTTGGGAGTGCTGGGAGGCAAGGCAAAGGCAGATGGGCAGAGTGTGTTTGTCTGTGAAAGCGGTGTCAAGGGAAGGTGAGGACCAGCAACAGCTCTAAGCCCATTAGGCCTGTCGCCTGGGAGAAATGGCTTGCGTGTTGTCACTATGGGAGGTGGTCTGTGCCGGGAGTGACAGTGAGATTGCACCTGAGAATGTGTGTTGGGAGTGCTGGGAGGCAAAGCCAGGGCAGATTCCCAGAGTGTGTTTGGCTGTGAAAGCGGTGTCAAGGGAAGGTAAGGACCAGCCACAGCTCTAAGCCCTTAGGCCTATCGTATGGGAGAAATGGCTTGCACGTCTGCACTTTGGGAGGTGGTCTGTGCCAGGAGTGAGAGTTAGATTGCGCCTGAGAATGTGTGTTGGGAGTGCTGGGAGGCAAAGCCAGGCTAGATGGGCAGAGTGTGTTTGGCTGTGAAAGCGCTGTGAAGGGAAGGTGAGGACCAGCAACAGCTCTGAGCCCTTAGATGTAGCGTGTGTCAGAAACCGCTTGGGTGCTGGCACTTTGGGAGGTGGTGTGTGCCGAGAGTGAGAGTGTGTTGGGATTGCCGGGAGGCAAGGCAAAGGCAGATGGCCAGAGTGTGTTTGGCTGTGAAAGCGGTGTCAAGGGAAGGTGAGGACCAGCATCTGCTCTAAGCCCTTAGATGTAGCGTGCGTCAGAAATCGCTTGGTTGTTGGCACTTTGGGAGGTGGTGTGTGCCGAGAGTGAGAGTGTGTTGGGATTGCCGGGAGGCAAGGCAAAGGCAGATGGGCAGAGTGTGTTTGTCTGTGAAAGCGGTGTCAAGGGAAGGTGATGACCAGCAACAGCTCTAATCCCTTAGGCCTATCGTATGGGAGAAATGGCTTGGACGTTTGCACTTTGGGAAGTGGTCTGTTCCGTTAGTGAGAGTGAGAGTGAGCCTGAGAATGTGTGTTGGGAGTGCTGGGAGGCAAGGCAAAGGCAGATGGCCAGAGTGTGTTTGGCTGTGAAAGCGGTGTCAAGGGAAGGTGAGGACCAGCATCAGCTCTAAGCCCTTAGGCCTATCGTATAGGAGAAATGGCTTCGGTGTTTGCACTTTGGGAGGTGGTCTGTGCCAGGAGTGAGAGTGAGATTGAACCTGAGAATGTGTGTTGGGAGTGCTGGGTGGCAAAGCCAGGGTAGATGGCCAGAGTGTGTTTGGCTGTGAAAGCGGTGTCAAGGGAAGGTGAGGACCAGCAACAGCTCTAATCCCTTAGGCCTATCGTATGGGAGAAATGGCTTGGACGTTTGCACTTTGGGAAGTGGTCTGTTCCGGGAGTGAGAGTGAGAGTGAGCCTGAGAATGTGTGTTGGGAGTGCTGGGAGGCAAGGCAAAGGCAGATGGGCAGAGTGTGTTTGGCTGTGAAAGCGGTGTCAAGGGAAGGTAAGGACCAGCATCAGCTCTAAGCCCTTAGGCCTATCGTATGGGAGAAATGGCTTCGGTGTTTGCACTTTGGGAGGTGGTCTGTGCCAGGAGTGAGAGTGAGATTGAACCTGAGAATGTGTGTTGGGAGTGCTGGGTGGCAAAGCCAGGGTAGATGGCCAGAGTGTGTTTGGCTGTGAAAGCGGTGTCAAGGGAAGGTGAGGACCAGCAACAGCTCTAAGCCCTTAGATGTAGCGTGCGTCAGAAATCGCTTGGACGTTTGCACTTTGGGAGTTGGTCTGTGCTGGGAGTGAGAGTGAGAGCCTGAGTGAGCCTGAGAATGTGTGTTGGCAGTGCCGGGAGGCAAGGTAAAGGCAGATGGCCAGAGTGTGTTTGGCTGTGAAAGCACTGTGAAGGGAAGGTGAGGACCAGCAACAGCTCTGAGCCCTTAGATGTAGCGTGCGTCAGAACTCGCTTGGTTGTTGGCACTTTGGGAGGTGGTGTGTGCCGAGAGTGAGAGTGTGTTGGGATTGCCGGGAGGCAAGGCAAAGGCAGATGGGCAGAGTGTGTTTGTCTGTGAAAGCGGTGTCAAGGGAAGGTGAGGACCAGCAACAGCTCTAAGCCCTTAGGCCTATCGTATGGGAGAAATGGCTTGGACGTTTGCACTTTGGGAAGTGGTCTGTTCCGTTAGTGAGAGTGAGAGTGAGCCTGAGAATGTGTGTTGGGAGTGCTGGGAGGCAAGGCAAAGGCAGATGGCCAGAGTGTGTTTGGCTGTGAAAGCGGTGTCAAGGGAAGGTGAGGACCAGCAACAGCTCTAAGCCCTTAGGCCTATCGTATGGGAGAAATGGCTTGGGTGTTTGCACTTTGGGAGGTGGTCCGTGCCAGGAGTGAGAGTGAGATTGAACCTGAGAATGTGTGTTGGGAGTGCTGGGAGGCAAAGCCAGGGTAGATGGCCAGAGTGTGTTTGGCTGTGAAAGCGGTGTCAAGGGAAGGTGAGGACCAGCAACAGCTCTAAGCCCTTACATGTAGCGTGCCTCCGAAATAGCTTGGGTGTTGGCACTTTGGGAGGTGGTCTGTGCCAAGAGTGAGACTGTGTGTTGGGAGTGCTGGGAGGCAAGGCAAAGGCAGATGGGCAGAGTGTGTTTGTCTGTGAAAGCGGTGTCAAGGGAAGGTGAGGACCAGCAACAGCTCTAAGCCCATTAGGCCTGTCGCCTGGGAGAAATGGCTTGCGTGTTGTCACTATGGGAGGTGGTCTGTGCCGGGAGTGACAGTGAGATTGCACCTGAGAATGTGTGTTGGGAGTGCTGGGAGGCAAAGCCAGGGCAGATTCCCAGAGTGTGTTTGGCTGTGAAAGCGGTGTCAAGGGAAGGTAAGGACCAGCCACAGCTCTAAGCCCTTAGGCCTATCGTATGGGAGAAATGGCTTGCACGTCTGCACTTTGGGAGGTGGTCTGTGCCAGGAGTGAGAGTTAGATTGCGCCTGAGAATGTGTGTTGGGAGTGCTGGGAGGCAAAGCCAGGCTAGATGGGCAGAGTGTGTTTGGCTGTGAAAGCGCTGTGAAGGGAAGGTGATGACCAGCAACAGCTCTGAGCCCTTAGATGTAGCGTGTGTCAGAAACCGCTTGGGTGCTGGCACTTTGGGAGGTGGTGTGTGCCGAGAGTGAGAGTGTGTTGGGATTGCCGGGAGGCAAGGCAAAGGCAGATGGCCAGAGTGTGTTTGGCTGTGAAAGCGGTGTCAAGGGAAGGTGAGGACCAGCATCTGCTCTAAGCCCTTAGATGTAGCGTGCGTCAGAAATCGCTTGGTTGTTGGCACTTTGGGAGGTGGTGTGTGCCGAGAGTGAGAGTGTGTTGGGATTGCCGGGAGGCAAGGCAAAGGCAGATGGCCAGAGTGTGTTTGTCTGTGAAAGCGCTGTGAAGGGAAGGTGATGACCAGCAACAGCTCTAAGCCCTTAGGCCTATCGTATGGGAGAAATGGCTTGGGTGTTTGCACTTTGGGAGGTGGTCTGTGCCGGGAGTGAGAGTGAGAGTGAGCCTGAGAATGTGTGTTGGGAGTGCTGGGAGGCAAGGTAAAGGCAGATGGCCAGAGTGTGTTTGGCTGTGAAAGCGGTGTCAAGGGAAGGTGAGGACCAGCAACAGCTCTAAGCCCTTAGATGTAGCGTGCGTCAGAAATCGCTTGGACGTTTGCACTTTGGGAGTTGGTCTGTGCTGGGAGTGAGAGTGAGAGCCTGAGTGAGCCTGAGAATGTGTGTTGGCAGTGCCGGGAAGCAAGGTAAAGGCAGATGGCCAGAGTGTGTTTGGCTGTGAAAGCGCTGTGAAGGGAAGGTGAGGACCAGCAACAGCTCTGAGCCCTTAGATGTAGCGTGCGTCAGAACTCGCTTGGTTGTTGGCACTTTGGGAGGTGGTGTGTGCCGAGAGTGAGAGTGTGTTGGGATTGCCGGGAGGCAAGGCAAAGGCAGATGGGCAGAGTGTGTTTGTCTGTGAAAGCGGTGTCAAGGGAAGGTGAGGACCAGCAACAGCTCTAAGCCCTTAGGCCTATCGTATGGGAGAAATGGCTTGGACGTTTGCACTTTGGGAAGTGGTCTGTTCCGGGAGTGAGAGTGAGATTGAGTCTGAGAATGTGTGTTGGGAGTGCTGGGAGGCAAGGCAAAGGCCGATGGGCAGAGTGTGTTTGGCTGTGAAAGCGGTGTGAAGGGAAGGTGAGGACCAGCATCAGCTCTAAGCCCTTAGGCCTATCGTATAGGAGAAATGGCTTCGGTGTTTGCACTTTGGGAGGTGGTCTGTGCCAGGAGTGAGAGTGAGATTGAACCTGAGAATGTGTGTTGGGAGTGCTGGGTGGCAAAGCCAGGGTAGATGGGCAGAGTGTGTTTGGCTGTGAAAGCGGTGTCAAGGGAAGGTGAGGACCAGCAACAGCTCTAAGCCCTTACATGTAGCGTGCCTCCGAAATAGCTTGGGTGTTGGCACTTTGGGAGGTGGTCTGTGCCAAGAGTGAGACTGTGTGTTGGGAGTGCTGGGAGGCAAGGCAAAGGCAGATGGGCAGAATGTGTTTGTCTGTGAAAGCGGTGTCAAGGGAAGGTGAGGACCAGCAACAGCTCTAAGCCCATTAGGCCTGTCGCCTGGGAGAAATGGCTTGCGTGTTGTCACTATGGGAGGTGGTCTGTGCCGGGAGTGACAGTGAGATTGCACCTGAGAATGTGTGTTGGGAGTGCTGGGAGGCAAAGCCAGGGCAGATTCCCAGAGTGTGTTTGGCTGTGAAAGCGGTGTCAAGGCAAGGTAAGGACCAGCCACAGCTCTAAGCCCTTAGGCCTATCGTATGGGAGAAATGGCTTGCACGTCTGCACTTTGGGAGGTGGTCTGTGCCAGGAGTGAGAGTTTGATTGCGCCTGAGAATGTGTGTTGGGAGTGCTGGGAGGCAAAGCCAGGGCAGATTCCCAGAGTGTGTTTGGCTGTGAAAGCGGTGTCAAGGCAAGGTAAGGACCAGCCACAGCTCTAAGCCCTTAGGCCTATCGTATGGGAGAAATGGCTTGCACGTCTGCACTTTGGGAGGTGGTCTGTGCCAGGAGAGAGAGTTAGATTGCGCCTGAGAATGTGTGTTGGGAGTGCTGGGAGGCAAAGCCAGGCTAGATGGGCAGAGTGTGTTTGGCTGTGAAAGCGCTGTGAAGGGAAGGTGAGGACCAGCAACAGCTCTGAGCCCTTAGATGTAGCGTGTGTCAGAAACCGCTTGGGTGCTGGCACTTTGGAGGTGGTGTGTGCCGAGAGTGAGAGTGTGTTGGGATTGCCGGGAGGCAAGGCAAAGGCAGATGGGCAGAGTGTGTTTGGCTGTGAAAGCGGTGTCAAGGGAAGGTAAGGACCAGCATCAGCTCTAAGCCCTTAGGCCTATCGTATGGTAGAAATGGCTTCGGTGTTTGCACTTTGGGAGGTGGTCTGTGCCAGGAGTGAGAGTGAGATTGAACCTGAGAATGTGTGTTGGGAGTGCTGGGAGGCAAGGTAAAGGCAGATGGCCAGAGTGTGTTTGGCTGTGAAAGCGGTGTCAAGGGAAGGTGAGGACCAGCAACTGCTCTAAGCCCTTAGATGTAGCGTGCGTCAGAAATCGCTTGGACGTTTGCACTTTGGGAGTTGGTCTGTGCTGGGAGTGAGAGTGAGAGCCTGAGTGAGCCTGAGAATGTGTGTTGGCAGTGCCGGGAGGCAAGGTAAAGGCAGATGGCCAGAGTGTGTTTATCTGTGAAAGCACTGTGAAGGGAAGGTGAGGACCAGCAACAGCTCTGAGCCCTTAGATGTAGCGTGCGTCAGAACTCGCTTGGTTGTTGGCACTTTGGGAGGTGGTGTGTGCCGAGAGTGAGAGTGTGTTGGGATTGCCGGGAGGCAAGGCAAAGGCAGATGGGCAGAGTGTGTTTGTCTGTGAAAGCGGTGTCAAGGGAAGGTGAGGACCAGCAACAGCTCTAATCCCTTAGGCCTATCGTATGGGAGAAATGGCTTGGACGTTTGCACTTTGGGAAGTGGTCTGTTCCGTTAGTGAGAGTGAGAGTGAGCCTGAGAATGTGTGTTGGGAGTGCTGGGAGGCAAGGCAAAGGCAGATGGCCAGAGTGTGTTTGGCTGTGAAAGCGGTGTGAAGGGAAGGTGAGGACCAGCAACAGCTCTAAGCCCTTAGGCCTATCGTATGGGAGAAATGGCTTGGGTGTTTGCACTTTGGGAGGTGGTCTGTGCCAGGAGTGAGAGTGAGATTGAACCTGAGAATGTGTGTTGGGAGTGCTGGGAGGCAAAGCCAGGGTAGATGGCCAGAGTGTGTTTGGCTGTGAAAGCGGTGTCAAGGGAAGGTGAGGACCAGCAACAGCTCTAAGCCCTTACATGTAGCGTGCCTCCGAAATAGCTTGGGTGTTGGCACTTTGGGAGGTGGTCTGTGCCAAGAGTGAGACTGTGTGTTGGGAGTGCTGGGAGGCAAGGCAAAGGCAGATGGGCAGAATGTGTTTGTCTGTGAAAGCGGTGTCAAGGGAAGGTGAGGACCAGCAACAGCTCTAAGCCCATTAGGCCTGTCGCCTGGGAGAAATGGCTTGCGTGTTGTCACTATGGGAGGTGGTCTGTGCCGGGAGTGACAGTGAGATTGCACCTGAGAATGTGTGTTGGGAGTGCTGGGAGGCAAAGCCAGGGCAGATTCCCAGAGTGTGTTTGGCTGTGAAAGCGGTGTCAAGGGAAGGTAAGGACCAGCCACAGCTCTAAGCCCTTAGGCCTATCGTATGGGAGAAATGGCTTGCACGTCTGCACTTTGGGAGGTGGTCTGTGCCAGGAGAGAGAGTTAGATTGCGCCTGAGAATGTGTGTTGGGAGTGCTGGGAGGCAAAGCCAGGCTAGATGGGCAGAGTGTGTTTGGCTGTGAAAGCGCTGTGAAGGGAAGGTGAGGACCAGCAACAGCTCTGAGCCCTTAGATGTAGCGTGTGT
Organism: Pelecanus crispus; assembly: GCF_030463565.1. NCBI lineage: Eukaryota > Metazoa > Chordata > Aves > Pelecaniformes > Pelecanidae > Pelecanus > Pelecanus crispus. The sequence continues at coordinate 22,885,781 of NC_134648.1, forward strand.
CAGAAACCGCTTGGGTGCTGGCACTTTGGAGGTGGTGTGTGCCGAGAGTGAGAGTGTGTTGGGATTGCCGGGAGGCAAGGCAAAGGCAGATGGGCAGAGTGTGTTTGGCTGTGAAAGCGGTGTCAAGGGAAGGTAAGGACCAGCATCAGCTCTAAGCCCTTAGGCCTATCGTATGGGAGAAATGGCTTCGGTGTTTGCACTTTGGGAGGTGGTCTGTGCCAGGAGTGAGAGTGAGATTGAACCTGAGAATGTGTGTTGGGAGTGCTGGGTGGCAAAGCCAGGGTAGATGGCCAGAGTGTGTTTGGCTGTGAAAGCGGTGTCAAGGGAAGGTGAGGACCAGCAACAGCTCTAAGCCCTTAGATGTAGCGTGCGTCAGAAATCGCTTGGACGTTTGCACTTTGGGAGTTGGTCTGTGCTGGGAGTGAGAGTGAGAGCCTGAGTGAGCCTGAGAATGTGTGTTGGCAGTGCCGGGAGGCAAGGTAAAGGCAGATGGCCAGAGTGTGTTTGGCTGTGAAAGCACTGTGAAGGGAAGGTGAGGACCAGCAACAGCTCTGAGCCCTTAGATGTAGCGTGCGTCAGAACTCGCTTGGTTGTTGGCACTTTGGGAGGTGGTGTGTGCCGAGAGTGAGAGTGTGTTGGGATTGCCGGGAGGCAAGGCAAAGGCAGATGGGCAGAGTGTGTTTGTCTGTGAAAGCGGTGTCAAGGGAAGGTGAGGACCAGCAACAGCTCTAATCCCTTAGGCCTATCGTATGGGAGAAATGGCTTGGACGTTTGCACTTTGGGAAGTGGTCTGTTCCGTTAGTGAGAGTGAGAGTGAGCCTGAGAATGTGTGTTGGGAGTGCTGGGAGGCAAGGCAAAGGCAGATGGGCAGAGTGTGTTTGGCTGTGAAAGCGGTGTCAAGGGAAGGTGAGGACCAGCAACAGCTCTAAGCCCTTACATGTAGCGTGCCTCCGAAATAGCTTGGGTGTTGGCACTTTGGGAGGTGGTCTGTGCCAAGAGTGAGACTGTGTGTTGGGAGTGCTGGGAGGCAAGGCAAAGGCAGATGGGCAGAGTGTGTTTGTCTGTGAAAGCGGTGTCAAGGGAAGGTGAGGACCAGCATCAGCTCTAAGCCCTTAGGCCTATCGTATAGGAGAAATGGCTTCGGTGTTTGCACTTTGGGAGGTGGTCTGTGCCAGGAGTGAGAGTGAGATTGAAACTGAGAATGTGTGTTGGGAGTGCTGGGTGGCAAAGCCAGGGTAGATGGCCAGAGTGTGTTTGGCTGTGAAAGCGGTGTCAAGGGAAGGTGAGGACCAGCAACAGCTCTAATCCCTTAGGCCTATCGTATGGGAGAAATGGCTTGGACGTTTGCACTTTGGGAAGTGGTCTGTTCCGGGAGTGAGAGTGAGAGTGAGCCTGAGAATGTGTGTTGGGAGTGCTGGGAGGCAAGGCAAAGGCAGATGGGCAGAGTGTGTTTGGCTGTGAAAGCGGTGTCAAGGGAAGGTGAGGACCAGCATCAGCTCTAAGCCCTTAGGCCTATCGTATAGGAGAAATGGCTTCGGTGTTTGCACTTTGGGAGGTGGTCTGTGCCAGGAGTGAGAGTGAGATTGAACCTGAGAATGTGTGTTGGGAGTGCTGGGTGGCAAAGCCAGGGTAGATGGCCAGAGTGTGTTTGGCTGTGAAAGCGGTGTCAAGGGAAGGTGAGGACCAGCAACAGCTCTAAGCCCTTACATGTAGCGTGCCTCCGAAATAGCTTGGGTGTTGGCACTTTGGGAGGTGGTCTGTGCCAAGAGTGAGACTGTGTGTTGGGAGTGCTGGGAGGCAAGGCAAAGGCAGATGGGCAGAATGTGTTTGTCTGTGAAAGCGGTGTCAAGGGAAGGTGAGGACCAGCAACAGCTCTAAGCCCATTAGGCCTGTCGCCTGGGAGAAATGGCTTGCGTGTTGTCACTATGGGAGGTGGTCTGTGCCGGGAGTGACAGTGAGATTGCACCTGAGAATGTGTGTTGGGAGTGCTGGGAGGCAAAGCCAGGGCAGATTCCCAGAGTGTGTTTGGCTGTGAAAGCGGTGTCAAGGCAAGGTAAGGACCAGCCACAGCTCTAAGCCCTTAGGCCTATCGTATGGGAGAAATGGCTTGCACGTCTGCACTTTGGGAGGTGGTCTGTGCCAGGAGTGAGAGTTTGATTGCGCCTGAGAATGTGTGTTGGGAGTGCTGGGAGGCAAAGCCAGGGCAGATTCCCAGAGTGTGTTTGGCTGTGAAAGCGGTGTCAAGGCAAGGTAAGGACCAGCCACAGCTCTAAGCCCTTAGGCCTATCGTATGGGAGAAATGGCTTGCACGTCTGCACTTTGGGAGGTGGTCTGTGCCAGGAGAGAGAGTTAGATTGCGCCTGAGAATGTGTGTTGGGAGTGCTGGGAGGCAAAGCCAGGCTAGATGGGCAGAGTGTGTTTGGCTGTGAAAGCGCTGTGAAGGGAAGGTGAGGACCAGCAACAGCTCTGAGCCCTTAGATGTAGCGTGTGTCAGAAACCGCTTGGGTGCTGTCACTTTGGAGGTGGTGTGTGCCGAGAGTGAGAGTGTGTTGGGATTGCCGGGAGGCAAGGCAAAGGCAGATGGGCAGAGTGTGTTTGGCTGTGAAAGCGGTGTCAAGGGAAGGTAAGGACCAGCATCAGCTCTAAGCCCTTAGGCCTATCGTATGGGAGAAATGGCTTCGGTGTTTGCACTTTGGGAGGTGGTCTGTGCCAGGAGTGAGAGTGAGATTGAACCTGAGAATGTGTGTTGGGAGTGCTGGGTGGCAAAGCCAGGGTAGATGGCCAGAGTGTGTTTGGCTGTGAAAGCGGTGTCAAGGGAAGGTGAGGACCAGCAACAGCTCTAAGCCCTTAGATGTAGCGTGCGTCAGAAATCGCTTGGACGTTTGCACTTTGGGAGTTGGTCTGTGCTGGGAGTGAGAGTGAGAGCCTGAGTGAGCCTGAGAATGTGTGTTGGCAGTGCCGGGAGGCAAGGTAAAGGCAGATGGCCAGAGTGTGTTTGGCTGTGAAAGCACTGTGAAGGGAAGGTGAGGACCAGCAACAGCTCTGAGCCCTTAGATGTAGCGTGCGTCAGAACTCGCTTGGTTGTTGGCACTTTGGGAGGTGGTGTGTGCCGAGAGTGAGAGTGTGTTGGGATTGCCGGGAGGCAAGGCAAAGGCAGATGGGCAGAGTGTGTTTGTCTGTGAAAGCGGTGTCAAGGGAAGGTGAGGACCAGCAACAGCTCTAAGCCCTTAGGCCTATCGTATGGGAGAAATGGCTTGGACGTTTGCACTTTGGGAAGTGGTCTGTTCCGGGAGTGAGAGTGAGATTGAGTCTGAGAATGTGTGTTGGGAGTGCTGGGAGGCAAGGCAAAGGCCGATGGGCAGAGTGTGTTTGGCTGTGAAAGCAGTGTGAAGGGAAGGTGAGGACCAGCAACAGCTCTAATCCCTTAGGCCTATCGTATGGGAGAAATGGCTTGGACGTTTGCACTTTGGGAAGTGGTCTGTTCCGGGAGTGAGAGTGAGATTGAGTCTGAGAATGTGTGTTGGGAGTGCTGGTTGGCAAGGCAAAGGCAGATGGGCAGAGTGTGTTTGGCTGTGAAAGCGGTGTCAAGGGAAGGTGAGGACCAGCATCAGCTCTAAGCCCTTAGGCCTATCGTATAGGAGAAATGGCTTCGGTGTTTGCACTTTGGGAGGTGGTCTGTGCCAGGAGTGAGAGTGAGATTGAACCTGAGAATGTGTGTTGGGAGTGCTGGGTGGCAAAGCCAGGGTAGATGGCCAGAGTGTGTTTGGCTGTGAAAGCGGTGTCAAGGGAAGGTGAGGACCAGCAACAGCTCTAAGCCCTTACATGTAGCGTGCCTCCGAAATAGCTTGGGTGTTGGCACTTTGGGAGGTGGTCTGTGCCAAGAGTGAGACTGTGTGTTGGGAGTGCTGGGAGGCAAGGCAAAGGCAGATGGGCAGAATGTGTTTGTCTGTGAAAGCGGTGTCAAGGGAAGGTGAGGACCAGCAACAGCTCTAAGCCCATTAGGCCTGTCGCCTGGGAGAAATGGCTTGCGTGTTGTCACTATGGGAGGTGGTCTGTGCCGGGAGTGACAGTGAGATTGCACCTGAGAATGTGTGTTGGGAGTGCTGGGAGGCAAAGCCAGGGCAGATTCCCAGAGTGTGTTTGGCTGTGAAAGCGGTGTCAAGGGAAGGTAAGGACCAGCCACAGCTCTAAGCCCTTAGGCCTATCGTATGGGAGAAATGGCTTGCACGTCTGCACTTTGGGAGGTGGTCTGTGCCAGGAGTGAGAGTTTGATTGCGCCTGAGAATGTGTGTTGGGAGTGCTGGGAGGCAAAGCCAGGGCAGATTCCCAGAGTGTGTTTGGCTGTGAAAGCGGTGTCAAGGCAAGGTAAGGACCAGCCACAGCTCTAAGCCCTTAGGCCTATCGTATGGGAGAAATGGCTTGCACGTCTGCACTTTGGGAGGTGGTCTGTGCCAGGAGAGAGAGTTAGATTGCGCCTGAGAATGTGTGTTGGGAGTGCTGGGAGGCAAAGCCAGGCTAGATGGGCAGAGTGTGTTTGGCTGTGAAAGCGCTGTGAAGGGAAGGTGAGGAACAGCAACAGCTCTGAGCCCTTAGATGTAGCGTGTGTCAGAAACCGCTTGGGTGCTGGCACTTTGGAGGTGGTGTGTGCCGAGAGTGAGAGTGTGTTGGGATTGCCGGGAGGCAAGGCAAAGGCAGATGGGCAGAGTGTGTTTGTCTGTGAAAGCGGTGTCAAGGGAAGGTAAGGACCAGCATCAGCTCTAAGCCCTTAGGCCTATCGTATGGTAGAAATGGCTTCGGTGTTTGCACTTTGGGAGGTGGTCTGTGCCAGGAGTGAGAGTGAGATTGAACCTGAGAATGTGTGTTGGGAGTGCTGGGAGGCAAGGTAAAGGCAGATGGCCAGAGTGTGTTTGGCTGTGAAAGCGGTGTCAAGGGAAGGTGAGGACCAGCAACTGCTCTAAGCCCTTAGATGTAGCGTGCGTCAGAAATCGCTTGGACGTTTGCACTTTGGGAGTTGGTCTGTGCTGGGAGTGAGAGTGAGAGCCTGAGTGAGCCTGAGAATGTGTGTTGGCAGTGCCGGGAGGCAAGGTAAAGGCAGATGGCCAGAGTGTGTTTATCTGTGAAAGCACTGTGAAGGGAAGGTGAGGACCAGCAACAGCTCTGAGCCCTTAGATGTAGCGTGCGTCAGAACTCGCTTGGTTGTTGGCACTTTGGGAGGTGGTGTGTGCCGAGAGTGAGAGTGTGTTGGGATTGCCGGGAGGCAAGGCAAAGGCAGATGGGCAGAGTGTGTTTGTCTGTGAAAGCGGTGTCAAGGGAAGGTGAGGACCAGCAACAGCTCTAATCCCTTAGGCCTATCGTATGGGAGAAATGGCTTGGACGTTTGCACTTTGGGAAGTGGTCTGTTCCGTTAGTGAGAGTGAGAGTGAGCCTGAGAATGTGTGTTGGGAGTGCTGGGAGGCAAGGCAAAGGCAGATGGCCAGAGTGTGTTTGGCTGTGAAAGCGGTGTCAAGGGAAGGTGAGGACCAGCAACAGCTCTAAGCCCTTAGGCCTATCGTATGGGAGAAATGGCTTCGGTGTTTGCACTTTGGGAGGTGGTCTGTGCCAGGAGAGAGAGTTAGATTGAACCTGAGAATGTGTGTTGGGAGTGCTGGGAGGCAAAGCCAGGGTAGATGGCCAGAGTGTGTTTGGCTGTGAAAGCGGTGTCAAGGGAAGGTGAGGACCAGCAACAGCTCTAAGCCCTTACATGTAGCGTGCCTCCGAAATAGCTTGGGTGTTGGCACTTTGGGAGGTGGTCTGTGCCAAGAGTGAGACTGTGTGTTGGGAGTGCTGGGAGGCAAGGCAAAGGCAGATGGGCAGAATGTGTTTGTCTGTGAAAGCGGTGTCAAGGGAAGGTGAGGACCAGCAACAGCTCTAAGCCCATTAGGCCTGTCGCCTGGGAGAAATGGCTTGCGTGTTGTCACTATGGGAGGTGGTCTGTGCCGGGAGTGACAGTGAGATTGCACCTGAGAATGTGTGTTGGGAGTGCTGGGAGGCAAAGCCAGGGCAGATTCCCAGAGTGTGTTTGGCTGTGAAAGCGGTGTCAAGGGAAGGTAAGGACCAGCCACAGCTCTAAGCCCTTAGGCCTATCGTATGGGAGAAATGGCTTGCACGTCTGCACTTTGGGAGGTGGTCTGTGCCAGGAGTGAGAGTTAGATTGCGCCTGAGAATGTGTGTTGGGAGTGCTGGGAGGCAAAGCCAGGCTAGATGGGCAGAGTGTGTTTGGCTGTGAAAGCGCTGTGAAGGGAAGGTGAGGACCAGCAACAGCTCTGAGCCCTTAGATGTAGCGTGTGTCAGAAACCGCTTGGGTGCTGGCACTTTGGGAGGTGGTGTGTGCCGAGAGTGAGAGTGTGTTGGGATTGCCGGGAGGCAAGGCAAAGGCAGATGGCCAGAGTGTGTTTGGCTGTGAAAGCGGTGTCAAGGGAAGGTGAGGACCAGCATCTGCTCTAAGCCCTTAGATGTAGCGTGCGTCAGAAATCGCTTGGTTGTTGGCACTTTGGGAGGTGGTGTGTGCCGAGAGTGAGAGTGTGTTGGGATTGCCGGGAGGCAAGGCAAAGGCAGATGGGCAGAGTGTGTTTGTCTGTGAAAGCGGTGTCAAGGGAAGGTGATGACCAGCAACAGCTCTAATCCCTTAGGCCTATCGTATGGGAGAAATGGCTTGGACGTTTGCACTTTGGGAAGTGGTCTGTTCCGTTAGTGAGAGTGAGAGTGAGCCTGAGAATGTGTGTTGGGAGTGCTGGGAGGCAAGGCAAAGGCAGATGGGCAGAGTGTGTTTGGCTGTGAAAGCGGTGTCAAGGGAAGGTGAGGACCAGCATCAGCTCTAAGCCCTTAGGCCTATCGTATAGGAGAAATGGCTTCGGTGTTTGCACTTTGGGAGGTGGTCTGTGCCAGGAGTGAGAGTGAGATTGAACCTGAGAATGTGTGTTGGGAGTGCTGGGTGGCAAAGCCAGGGTAGATGGCCAGAGTGTGTTTGGCTGTGAAAGCGGTGTCAAGGGAAGGTGAGGACCAGCAACAGCTCTAATCCCTTAGGCCTATCGTATGGGAGAAATGGCTTGGACGTTTGCACTTTGGGAAGTGGTCTGTTCCGGGAGTGAGAGTGAGAGTGAGCCTGAGAATGTGTGTTGGGAGTGCTGGGAGGCAAGGCAAAGGCAGATGGGCAGAGTGTGTTTGGCTGTGAAAGCGGTGTCAAGGGAAGGTGAGGACCAGCATCAGCTCTAAGCCCTTAGGCCTATCGTATAGGAGAAATGGCTTCGGTGTTTGCACTTTGGGAGGTGGTCTGTGCCAGGAGTGAGAGTGAGATTGAACCTGAGAATGTGTGTTGGGAGTGCTGGGTGGCAAAGCCAGGGTAGATGGCCAGAGTGTGTTTGGCTGTGAAAGCGGTGTCAAGGGAAGGTGAGGACCAGCAACAGCTCTAAGCCCTTACATGTAGCGTGCCTCCGAAATAGCTTGGGTGTTGGCACTTTGGGAGGTGGTCTGTGCCAAGAGTGAGACTGTGTGTTGGGAGTGCTGGGAGGCAAGGCAAAGGCAGATGGGCAGAATGTGTTTGTCTGTGAAAGCGGTGTCAAGGGAAGGTGAGGACCAGCAACAGCTCTAAGCCCATTAGGCCTGTCGCCTGGGAGAAATGGCTTGCGTGTTGTCACTATGGGAGGTGGTCTGTGCCGGGAGTGACAGTGAGATTGCACCTGAGAATGTGTGTTGGGAGTGCTGGGAGGCAAAGCCAGGGCAGATTCCCAGAGTGTGTTTGGCTGTGAAAGCGGTGTCAAGGGAAGGTAAGGACCAGCCACAGCTCTAAGCCCTTAGGCCTATCGTATGGGAGAAATGGCTTGCACGTCTGCACTTTGGGAGGTGGTCTGTGCCAGGAGTGAGAGTTTGATTGCGCCTGAGAATGTGTGTTGGGAGTGCTGGGAGGCAAAGCCAGGGCAGATTCCCAGAGTGTGTTTGGCTGTGAAAGCGGTGTCAAGGCAAGGTAAGGACCAGCCACAGCTCTAAGCCCTTAGGCCTATCGTATGGGAGAAATGGCTTGCACGTCTGCACTTTGGGAGGTGGTCTGTGCCAGGAGAGAGAGTTAGATTGCGCCTGAGAATGTGTGTTGGGAGTGCTGGGAGGCAAAGCCAGGCTAGATGGGCAGAGTGTGTTTGGCTGTGAAAGCGCTGTGAAGGGAAGGTGAGGACCAGCAACAGCTCTGAGCCCTTAGATGTAGCGTGTGTCAGAAACCGCTTGGGTGCTGGCACTTTGGAGGTGGTGTGTGCCGAGAGTGAGAGTGTGTTGGGATTGCCGGGAGGCAAGGCAAAGGCAGATGGGCAGAGTGTGTTTGGCTGTGAAAGCGGTGTCAAGGGAAGGTAAGGACCAGCATCAGCTCTAAGCCCTTAGGCCTATCGTATGGGAGAAATGGCTTCGGTGTTTGCACTTTGGGAGGTGGTCTGTGCCAGGAGTGAGAGTGAGATTGAACCTGAGAATGTATGTTGGGAGTGCTGGGTGGCAAAGCCAGGGTAGATGGCCAGAGTGTGTTTGGCTGTGAAAGCGGTGTCAAGGGAAGGTGAGGACCAGCAACAGCTCTAAGCCCTTAGATGTAGCGTGCGTCAGAAATCGCTTGGACGTTTGCACTTTGGGAGTTGGTCTGTGCTGGGAGTGAGAGTGAGAGCCTGAGTGAGCCTGAGAATGTGTGTTGGCAGTGCCGGGAGGCAAGGTAAAGGCAGATGGCCAGAGTGTGTTTGGCTGTGAAAGCACTGTGAAGGGAAGGTGAGGACCAGCAACAGCTCTGAGCCCTTAGATGTAGCGTGCGTCAGAACTCGCTTGGTTGTTGGCACTTTGGGAGGTGGTGTGTGCCGAGAGTGAGAGTGTGTTGGGATTGCCGGGAGGCAAGGCAAAGGCAGATGGGCAGAGTGTGTTTGTCTGTGAAAGCGGTGTCAAGGGAAGGTGAGGACCAGCAACAGCTCTAATCCCTTAGGCCTATCGTATGGGAGAAATGGCTTGGACGTTTGCACTTTGGGAAGTGGTCTGTTCCGTTAGTGAGAGTGAGAGTGAGCCTGAGAATGTGTGTTGGGAGTGCTGGGAGGCAAGGCAAAGGCAGATGGCCAGAGTGTGTTTGGCTGTGAAAGCGGTGTCAAGGGAAGGTGAGGACCAGCAACAGCTCTAAGCCCTTAGGCCTATCGTATGGGAGAAATGGCTTGGGTGTTTGCACTTTGGGAGGTGGTCTGTGCCAGGAGTGAGAGTGAGATTGAACCTGAGAATGTGTGTTGGGAGTGCTGGGAGGCAAAGCCAGGGTAGATGGGCAGAGTGTGTTTGGCTGTGAAAGCGGTGTCAAGGGAAGGTGAGGACCAGCAACAGCTCTAAGCCCTTACATGTAGCGTGCCTCCGAAATAGCTTGGGTGTTGGCACTTTGGGAGGTGGTCTGTGCCAAGAGTGAGACTGTGTGTTGGGAGTGCTGGGAGGCAAGGCAAAGGCAGATGGGCAGAGTGTGTTTGTCTGTGAAAGCGGTGTCAAGGGAAGGTGAGGACCAGCAACAGCTCTAAGCCCTTAGGCCTATCGTATGGGAGAAATGGCTTGGGTGTTTGCACTTTGGGAGGTGGTCTGTGCCGGGAGTGAGAGTGAGAGTGAGCCTGAGAATGTGTGTTGGGAGTGCTGGGAGGCAAGGTAAAGGCAGATGGCCAGAGTGTGTTTGGCTGTGAAAGCGGTGTCAAGGGAAGGTGAGGACCAGCAACAGCTCTGAGCCCTTAGATGTAGCGTGCGTCAGAACTCGCTTGGTTGTTGGCACTTTGGGAGGTGGTGTGTGCCGAGAGTGAGAGTGTGTTGGGATTGCCGGGAGGCAAGGCAAAGGCAGATGGGCAGAGTGTGTTTGTCTGTGAAAGCGGTGTCAAGGGAAGGTGAGGACCAGCAACAGCTCTAATCCCTTAGGCCTATCGTATGGGAGAAATGGCTTGGACGTTTGCACTTTGGGAAGTGGTCTGTTCCGGGAGTGAGAGTGAGATTGAGTCTGAGAATGTGTGTTGGGAGTGCTGGTTGGCAAGGCAAAGGCAGATGGGCAGAGTGTGTTTGGCTGTGAAAGCGGTGTCAAGGGAAGGTGAGGACCAGCATCAGCTCTAAGCCCTTAGGCCTATCGTATAGGAGAAATGGCTTCGGTGTTTGCACTTTGGGAGGTGGTCTGTGCCAGGAGTGAGAGTGAGATTGAACCTGAGAATGTGTGTTGGGAGTGCTGGGTGGCAAAGCCAGGGTAGATGGCCAGAGTGTGTTTGGCTGTGAAAGCGGTGTCAAGGGAAGGTGAGGACCAGCAACAGCTCTAAGCCCTTACATGTAGCGTGCCTCCGAAATAGCTTGGGTGTTGGCACTTTGGGAGGTGGTCTGTGCCAAGAGTGAGACTGTGTGTTGGGAGTGCTGGGAGGCAAGGCAAAGGCAGATGGGCAGAATGTGTTTGTCTGTGAAAGCGGTGTCAAGGGAAGGTGAGGACCAGCAACAGCTCTAAGCCCATTAGGCCTGTCGCCTGGGAGAAATGGCTTGCGTGTTGTCACTATGGGAGGTGGTCTGTGCCGGGAGTGACAGTGAGATTGCACCTGAGAATGTGTGTTGGGAGTGCTGGGAGGCAAAGCCAGGGCAGATTCCCAGAGTGTGTTTGGCTGTGAAAGCGGTGTCAAGGGAAGGTAAGGACCAGCCACAGCTCTAAGCCCTTAGGCCTATCGTATGGGAGAAATGGCTTGCACGTCTCCACTTTGGGAGGTGGTCTGTGCCAGGAGTGAGAGTTAGATTGCGCCTGAGAATGTGTGTTGGGAGTGCTGGGAGGCCAAGCCAGGGTAGATGGCCAGAGTGTGTTTGGCTGTGAAAGCGCTGTGAAGGGAAGGTGATGAGCAGCAACAGCTCTGAGCCCTTAGATGTAGCGTGTGTCAGAAACCGCTTGGGTGCTGGCACTTTGGGAGGTGGTGTGTGCCGAGAGTGAGAGTGTTTTGGGAGTGGTGGGAGTTGAGGCAAAGGCAGATGGCCAGAGTGTGTTTGGCTGTGAAAGCGGTGTCAAGGGAAGGTGAGGACCAGCCACATCTCTAAGCCCTTAGATGTAGCGTGCGTCAGAAATCGCTTGGACGTTTGCACTTTGGGAGTTGGTCTGTGCTGGGAGTGAGAGTGAGAGCCTGAGTGAGCCTGAGAATGTGTGTTGGCAGTGCCGGGAGGCAAGGTAGAGGCAGATGGCCAGAGTGTGTTTGTCTGTGAAAGCGCTGTGAAGGGAAGGTGATGACCAGCAACAGCTCTAAGCCCTTAGATGTAGCGTGCGTCAGAAATCGCTTGGTTGTTGGCACTTTGGAAGGTAGTGTGTTCCGAGAGTGAGAGTGTGTTGGGATTGCCGGGAGGCAAGGCAAAGGCAGATGGGCAGAGTGTGTTTGGCTGTGAAAGCGGTGTCAAGGGAAGGTGAGGACCAGCAACAGCTCTAAGCCCTTAGGCCTATCGTATGGGAGAAATGGCTCGGACGTTTGCACTTTGGGAGGTGGTCTGTGCCGGTAGTGAGAGTGAGAGTGAGCCTGAGAATGTGTGTTGGGAGTGCTGGGAGGCAAGGCAAAGGCCGATGGGCAGAGTGTGTTTGGCTGTGAAAGCGGTGTCAAGGGAAGGTGAGGACCAGCAACAGCTCTAAGCCCATTAGGCCTGTCGCCTGGGAGAAATGGCTTGCGTGTTGTCACTATGGGAGGTGGTCTGTGCCGGGAGTGACAGTGAGATTGCACCTGAGAATGTGTGTTGGGAGTGCTGGGAGGCAAAGCCAGGGCAGATTCCCAGAGTGTGTTTGGCTGTGAAAGCGGTGTCAAGGGAAGGTAAGGACCAGCCACAGCTCTAAGCCCTTAGGCCTATCGTATGGGAGAAATGGCTTGCACGTCTGCACTTTGGGAGGTGGTCTGTGCCAGGAGTGAGAGTTAGATTGCGCCTGAGAATGTGTGTTGGGAGTGCTGGGAGGCAAAGCCAGGGCAGATTCCCAGAGTGTGTTTGGCTGTGAAAGCGCTGTGAAGGGAAGGTGATGACCAGCAACAGCTCTGAGCCCTTAGATGTAGCGTGTGTCAGAAACCGCTTGGGTGCTGGCACTTTGGGAGGTGGTGTGTGCCGAGAGTGAGAGTGTGTTGGGATTGCCGGGAGGCAAGGCAAAGGCAGATGGCCAGAGTGTGTTTGGCTGTGAAAGCGGTGTCAAGGGAAGGTGAGGACCAGCATCTGCTCTAAGCCCTTAGATGTAGCGTGCGTCAGAAATCGCTTGGTTGTTGGCACTTTGGGAGGTGGTTTGTGCCGAGAGTGAGAGTGTGTTGGGATTGCCGGGAGGCAAGGCAAAGGCAGATGGGCAGAGTGTGTTTGTCTGTGAAAGCGGTGTCAAGGGAAGGTGAGGACCAGCAACAGCTCTAATCCCTTAGGCCTATCGTATGGGAGAAATGGCTTGGACGTTTGCACTTTGGGAAGTGGTCTGTTCCGTTAGTGAGAGTGAGAGTGAGCCTGAGAATGTGTGTTGGGAGTGCTGGGAGGCAAGGCAAAGGCAGATGGCCAGAGTGTGTTTGGCTGTGAAAGCGGTGTCAAGGGAAGGTGAGGACCAGCATCAGCTCTAAGCCCTTAGGCCTATCGTATAGGAGAAATGGCTTCGGTGTTTGCACTTTGGGAGGTGGTCTGTGCCAGGAGTGAGAGTGAGATTGAACCTGAGAATGTGTGTTGGGAGTGCTGGGTGGCAAAGCCAGGGTAGATGGCCAGAGTGTGTTTGGCTGTGAAAGCGGTGTCAAGGGAAGGTGAGGACCAGCAACAGCTCTAAGCCCTTACATGTAGCGTGCCTCCGAAATAGCTTGGGTGTTGGCACTTTGGGAGGTGGTCTGTGCCAAGAGTGAGACTGTGTGTTGGGAGTGCTGGGAGGCAAGGCAAAGGCAGATGGGCAGAATGTGTTTGTCTGTGAAAGCGGTGTCAAGGGAAGGTGAGGACCAGCAACAGCTCTAAGCCCATTAGGCCTGTCGCCTGGGAGAAATGGCTTGCGTGTTGTCACTATGGGAGGTGGTCTGTGCCGGGAGTGACAGTGAGATTGCACCTGAGAATGTGTGTTGGGAGTGCTGGGAGGCAAAGCCAGGGCAGATTCCCAGAGTGTGTTTGGCTGTGAAAGCGGTGTCAAGGGAAGGTAAGGACCAGCCACAGCTCTAAGCCCTTAGGCCTATCGTATGGGAGAAATGGCTTGCACGTCTGCACTTTGGGAGGTGGTCTGTGCCAGGAGTGAGAGTTAGATTGCGCCTGAGAATGTGTGTTGGGAGTGCTGGGAGGCAAAGCCAGGCTAGATGGGCAGAGTGTGTTTGGCTGTGAAAGCGCTGTGAAGGGAAGGTGAGGACCAGCAACAGCTCTGAGCCCTTAGATGTAGCGTGTGTCAGAAACCGCTTGGGTGCTGGCACTTTGGGAGGTGGTGTGTGCCGAGAGTGAGAGTGTGTTGGGATTGCCGGGAGGCAAGGCAAAGGCAGATGGGCAGAGTGTGTTTGGCTGTGAAAGCGGTGTCAAGGGAAGGTGAGGACCAGCATCTGCTCTAAGCCCTTAGATGTAGCGTGCGTCAGAAATCGCTTGGTTGTTGGCACTTTGGGAGGTGGTGTGTGCCGAGAGTGAGAGTGTGTTGGGATTGCCGGGAGGCAAGGCAAAGGCAGATGGCCAGAGTGTGTTTGTCTGTGAAAGCGCTGTGAAGGGAAGGTGAGGACCAGCAACAGCTCTAAGCCCTTAGGCCTATCGTATGGGAGAAATGGCTTGGGTGTTTGCACTTTGGGAGGTGGTCTGTGCCGGGAGTGAGAGTGAGAGTGAGCCTGAGAATGTGTGTTGGGAGTGCTGGGAGGCAAGGTAAAGGCAGATGGCCAGAGTGTGTTTGGCTGTGAAAGCGGTGTCAAGGGAAGGTGAGGACCAGCAACAGCTCTAAGACCTTAGATGTAGCGTGCGTCAGAAATCGCTTGGACGTTTGCACTTTGGGAGTTGGTCTGTGCTGGGAGTGAGAGTGAGAGCCTGAGTGAGCCTGAGAATGTGTGTTGGCAGTGCCGGGAAGCAAGGTAAAGGCAGATGGCCAGAGTGTGTTTGGCTGTGAAAGCGCTGTGAAGGGAAGGTGAGGACCAGCAACAGCTCTGAGCCCTTAGATGTAGCGTGCGTCAGAACTCGCTTGGTTGTTGGCACTTTGGGAGGTGGTGTGTGCCGAGAGTGAGAGTGTGTTGGGATTGCCGGGAGGCAAGGCAAAGGCAGATGGGCAGAGTGTGTTTGGCTGTGAAAGCGGTGTCAAGGGAAGGTGAGGACCAGCAACAGCTCTAATGCCTTAGGCCTATCGTATGGGAGAAATGGCTTGGACGTTTGCACTTTGGGAAGTGGTCTGTTCCGGGAGTGAGAGTGAGATTGAGTCTGAGAATGTGTGTTGGGAGTGCTGGGAGGCAAGGCAAAGGCCGATGGGCAGAGTGTGTTTGGCTGTGAAAGCGGTGTGAAGGGAAGGTGAGGATCAGCAACAGCTCTAATCCCTTAGGCCTATCGTATGGGAGAAATGGCTTGGACGTTTGCACTTTGGGAAGTGGTCTGTTCCGTTAGTGAGAGTGAGAGTGAGCCTGAGAATGTGTGTTGGGAGTGCTGGGAGGCAAGGCAAAGGCAGATGGGCAGAGTGTGTTTGGCTGTGAAAGCGGTGTCAAGGGAAGGTGAGGACCAGCATCAGCTCTAAGCCCTTAGGCCTATCGTATAGGAGAAATGGCTTCGGTGTTTGCACTTTGGGAGGTGGTCTGTGCCAGGAGTGAGAGTGAGATTGAACCTGAGAATGTGTGTTGGGAGTGCTGGGTGGCAAAGCCAGGGTAGATGGCCAGAGTGTGTTTGGCTGTGAAAGCGGTGTCAAGGGAAGGTGAGGACCAGCAACAGCTCTAAGCCCTTACATGTAGCGTGCCTCCGAAATAGCTTGGGTGTTGGCACTTTGGGAGGTGGTCTGTGCCAAGAGTGAGACTGTGTGTTGGGAGTGCTGGGAGGCAAGGCAAAGGCAGATGGGCAGAATGTGTTTGTCTGTGAAAGCGGTGTCAAGGGAAGGTGAGGACCAGCAACAGCTCTAAGCCCATTAGGCCTGTCGCCTGGGAGAAATGGCTTGCGTGTTGTCACTATGGGAGGTGGTCTGTGCCGGGAGTGACAGTGAGATTGCACCTGAGAATGTGTGTTGGGAGTGCTGGGAGGCAAAGCCAGGGCAGATTCCCAGAGTGTGTTTGGCTGTGAAAGCGGTGTCAAGGGAAGGTAAGGACCAGCCACAGCTCTAAGCCCTTAGGCCTATCGTATGGGAGAAATGGCTTGCACGTCTGCACTTTGGGAGGTGGTCTGTGCCAGGAGTGAGAGTTTGATTGCGCCTGAGAATGTGTGTTGGGAGTGCTGGGAGGCAAAGCCAGGGCAGATTCCCAGAGTGTGTTTGGCTGTGAAAGCGGTGTCAAGGCAAGGTAAGGACCAGCCACAGCTCTAAGCCCTTAGGCCTATCGTATGGGAGAAATGGCTTGCACGTCTGCACTTTGGGAGGTGGTCTGTGCCAGGAGAGAGAGTTAGATTGCGCCTGAGAATGTGTGTTGGGAGTGCTGGGAGGCAAAGCCAGGCTAGATGGGCAGAGTGTGTTTGGCTGTGAAAGCGCTGTGAAGGGAAGGTGAGGACCAGCAACAGCTCTGAGCCCTTAGATGTAGCGTGTGTCAGAAACCGCTTGGGTGCTGGCACTTTGGAGGTGGTGTGTGCCGAGAGTGAGAGTGTGTTGGGATTGCCGGGAGGCAAGGCAAAGGCAGATGGGCAGAGTGTGTTTGGCTGTGAAAGCGGTGTCAAGGGAAGGTAAGGACCAGCATCAGCTCTAAGCCCTTAGGCCTATCGTATGGGAGAAATGGCTTCGGTGTTTGCACTTTGGGAGGTGGTCTGTGCCAGGAGTGAGAGTGAGATTGAACCTGAGAATGTGTGTTGGGAGTGCTGGGAGGCAAGGTAAAGGCAGATGGGCAGAGTGTGTTTGGCTGTGAAAGCGGTGTCAAGGGAAGGTGAGGACCAGCAACTGCTCTAAGCCCTTAGATGTAGCGTGCGTCAGAAATCGCTTGGACGTTTGCACTTTGGGAGTTGGTCTGTGCTGGGAGTGAGAGTGAGAGCCTGAGTGAGCCTGAGAATGTGTGTTGGCAGTGCCGGGAGGCAAGGTAAAGGCAGATGGCCAGAGTGTGTTTATCTGTGAAAGCACTGTGAAGGGAAGGTGAGGACCAGCAACAGCTCTGAGCCCTTAGATGTAGCGTGCGTCAGAACTCGCTTGGTTGTTGGCACTTTGGGAGGTGGTGTGTGCCGAGAGTGAGAGTGTGTTGGGATTGCCGGGAGGCAAGGCAAAGGCAGATGGGCAGAGTGTGTTTGTCTGTGAAAGCGGTGTCAAGGGAAGGTGAGGACCAGCAACAGCTCTAATCCCTTAGGCCTATCGTATGGGAGAAATGGCTTGGACGTTTGCACTTTGGGAAGTGGTCTGTTCCGTTAGTGAGAGTGAGAGTGAGCCTGAGAATGTGTGTTGGGAGTGCTGGGAGGCAAGGCAAAGGCAGATGGCCAGAGTGTGTTTGGCTGTGAAAGCGGTGTCAAGGGAAGGTGAGGACCAGCAACAGCTCTAAGCCCTTAGGCCTATCGTATGGGAGAAATGGCTTGGGTGTTTGCACTTTGGGAGGTGGTCTGTGCCAGGAGTGAGAGTGAGATTGAACCTGAGAATGTGTGTTGGGAGTGCTGGGAGGCAAAGCCAGGGTAGATGGGCAGAGTGTGTTTGGCTGTGAAAGCGGTGTCAAGGGAAGGTGAGGACCAGCAACAGCTCTAAGCCCTTACATGTAGCGTGCCTCCGAAATAGCTTGGGTGTTGGCACTTTGGGAGGTGGTCTGTGCCAAGAGTGAGACTGTGTGTTGGGAGTGCTGGGAGGCAAGGCAAAGGCAGATGGGCAGAATGTGTTTGTCTGTGAAAGCGGTGTCAAGGGAAGGTGAGGACCAGCAACAGCTCTAAGCCCATTAGGCCTGTCGCCTGGGAGAAATGGCTTGCGTGTTGTCACTATGGGAGGTGGTCTGTGCCGGGAGTGACAGTGAGATTGCACCTGAGAATGTGTGTTGGGAGTGCTGGGAGGCAAAGCCAGGGCAGATTCCCAGAGTGTGTTTGGCTGTGAAAGCGGTGTCAAGGGAAGGTAAGGACCAGCCACAGCTCTAAGCCCTTAGGCCTATCGTATGGGAGAAATGGCTTGCACGTCTGCACTTTGGGAGGTGGTCTGTGCCAGGAGTGAGAGTTAGATTGCGCCTGAGAATGTGTGTTGGGAGTGCTGGGAGGCAAAGCCAGGCTAGATGGGCAGAGTGTGTTTGGCTGTGAAAGCGCTGTGAAGGGAAGGTGAGGACCAGCAACAGCTCTGAGCCCTTAGATGTAGCGTGTGTCAGAAACCGCTTGGGTGCTGGCACTTTGGGAGGTGGTGTGTGCCGAGAGTGAGAGTGTGTTGGGATTGCCGGGAGGCAAGGCAAAGGCAGATGGGCAGAGTGTGTTTGGCTGTGAAAGCGGTGTCAAGGGAAGGTGAGGACCAGCATCTGCTCTAAGCCCTTAGATGTAGCGTGCGTCAGAAATCGCTTGGTTGTTGGCACTTTGGGAGGTGGTGTGTGCCGAGAGTGAGAGTGTGTTGGGATTGCCGGGAGGCAAGGCAAAGGCAGATGGCCAGAGTGTGTTTGTCTGTGAAAGCGCTGTGAAGGGAAGGTGAGGACCAGCAACAGCTCTAAGCCCTTAGGCCTATCGTATGGGAGAAATGGCTTGGGTGTTTGCACTTTGGGAGGTGGTCTGTGCCGGGAGTGAGAGTGAGAGTGAGCCTGAGAATGTGTGTTGGGAGTGCTGGGAGGCAAGGTAAAGGCAGATGGCCAGAGTGTGTTTGGCTGTGAAAGCGGTGTCAAGGGAAGGTGAGGACCAGCAACAGCTCTAAGACCTTAGATGTAGCGTGCGTCAGAAATCGCTTGGACGTTTGCACTTTGGGAGTTGGTCTGTGCTGGGAGTGAGAGTGAGAGCCTGAGTGAGCCTGAGAATGTGTGTTGGCAGTGCCGGGAAGCAAGGTAAAGGCAGATGGCCAGAGTGTGTTTGGCTGTGAAAGCGCTGTGAAGGGAAGGTGAGGACCAGCAACAGCTCTGAGCCCTTAGATGTAGCGTGCGTCAGAACTCGCTTGGTTGTTGGCACTTTGGGAGGTGGTGTGTGCCGAGAGTGAGAGTGTGTTGGGATTGCCGGGAGGCAAGGCAAAGGCAGATGGGCAGAGTGTGTTTGGCTGTGAAAGCGGTGTCAAGGGAAGGTGAGGACCAGCAACAGCTCTAATGCCTTAGGCCTATCGTATGGGAGAAATGGCTTGGACGTTTGCACTTTGGGAAGTGGTCTGTTCCGGGAGTGAGAGTGAGATTGAGTCTGAGAATGTGTGTTGGGAGTGCTGGGAGGCAAGGCAAAGGCCGATGGGCAGAGTGTGTTTGGCTGTGAAAGCGGTGTGAAGGGAAGGTGAGGATCAGCAACAGCTCTAATCCCTTAGGCCTATCGTATGGGAGAAATGGCTTGGACGTTTGCACTTTGGGAAGTCGTCTGTTCCGTTAGTGAGAGTGAGAGTGAGCCTGAGAATGTGTGTTGGGAGTGCTGGGAGGCAAGGCAAAGGCAGATGGGCAGAGTGTGTTTGGCTGTGAAAGCGGTGTCAAGGGAAGGTGAGGACCAGCATCAGCTCTAAGCCCTTAGGCCTATCGTATAGGAGAAATGGCTTCGGTGTTTGCACTTTGGGAGGTGGTCTGTGCCAGGAGTGAGAGTGAGATTGAACCTGAGAATGTGTGTTGGGAGTGCTGGGTGGCAAAGCCAGGGTAGATGGGCAGAGTGTGTTTGGCTGTGAAAGCGGTGTCAAGGGAAGGTGAGGACCAGCAACAGCTCTAAGCCCTTACATGTAGCGTGCCTCCGAAATAGCTTGGGTGTTGGCACTTTGGGAGGTGGTCTGTGCCAAGAGTGAGACTGTGTGTTGGGAGTGCTGGGAGGCAAGGCAAAGGCAGATGGGCAGAATGTGTTTGTCTGTGAAAGCGGTGTCAAGGGAAGGTGAGGACCAGCAACAGCTCTAAGCCCATTAGGCCTGTCGCCTGGGAGAAATGGCTTGCGTGTTGTCACTATGGGAGGTGGTCTGTGCCGGGAGTGACAGTGAGATTGCACCTGAGAATGTGTGTTGGGAGTGCTGGGAGGCAAAGCCAGGGCAGATTCCCAGAGTGTGTTTGGCTGTGAAAGCGGTGTCAAGGGAAGGTAAGGACCAGCCACAGCTCTAAGCCCTTAGGCCTATCGTATGGGAGAAATGGCTTGCACGTCTGCACTTTGGGAGGTGGTCTGTGCCAGGAGTGAGAGTTTGATTGCGCCTGAGAATGTGTGTTGGGAGTGCTGGGAGGCAAAGCCAGGGCAGATTCCCAGAGTGTGTTTGGCTGTGAAAGCGGTGTCAAGGCAAGGTAAGGACCAGCCACAGCTCTAAGCCCTTAGGCCTATCGTATGGGAGAAATGGCTTGCACGTCTGCACTTTGGGAGGTGGTCTGTGCCAGGAGAGAGAGTTAGATTGCGCCTGAGAATGTGTGTTGGGAGTGCTGGGAGGCAAAGCCAGGCTAGATGGGCAGAGTGTGTTTGGCTGTGAAAGCGCTGTGAAGGGAAGGTGAGGACCAGCAACAGCTCTGAGCCCTTAGATGTAGCGTGTGTCAGAAACCGCTTGGGTGCTGGCACTTTGGAGGTGGTGTGTGCCGAGAGTGAGAGTGTGTTGGGATTGCCGGGAGGCAAGGCAAAGGCAGATGGGCAGAGTGTGTTTGGCTGTGAAAGCGGTGTCAAGGGAAGGTAAGGACCAGCATCAGCTCTAAGCCCTTAGGCCTATCGTATGGGAGAAATGGCTTCGGTGTTTGCACTTTGGGAGGTGGTCTGTGCCAGGAGTGAGAGTGAGATTGAACCTGAGAATGTGTGTTGGGAGTGCTGGGAGGCAAGGTAAAGGCAGATGGCCAGAGTGTGTTTGGCTGTGAAAGCGGTGTCAAGGGAAGGTGAGGACCAGCAACTGCTCTAAGCCCTTAGATGTAGCGTGCGTCAGAAATCGCTTGGACGTTTGCACTTTGGGAGTTGGTCTGTGCTGGGAGTGAGAGTGAGAGCCTGAGTGAGCCTGAGAATGTGTGTTGGCAGTGCCGGGAGGCAAGGTAAAGGCAGATGGCCAGAGTGTGTTTATCTGTGAAAGCACTGTGAAGGGAAGGTGAGGACCAGCAACAGCTCTGAGCCCTTAGATGTAGCGTGCGTCAGAACTCGCTTGGTTGTTGGCACTTTGGGAGGTGGTGTGTGCCGAGAGTGAGAGTGTGTTGGGATTGCCGGGAGGCAAGGCAAAGGCAGATGGGCAGAGTGTGTTTGTCTGTGAAAGCGGTGTCAAGGGAAGGTGAGGACCAGCAACAGCTCTAATCCCTTAGGCCTATCGTATGGGAGAAATGGCTTGGACGTTTGCACTTTGGGAAGTGGTCTGTTCCGTTAGTGAGAGTGAGAGTGAGCCTGAGAATGTGTGTTGGGAGTGCTGGGAGGCAAGGCAAAGGCAGATGGCCAGAGTGTGTTTGGCTGTGAAAGCGGTGTCAAGGGAAGGTGAGGACCAGCAACAGCTCTAAGCCCTTAGGCCTATCGTATGGGAGAAATGGCTTGGGTGTTTGCACTTTGGGAGGTGGTCTGTGCCAGGAGTGAGAGTGAGATTGAACCTGAGAATGTGTGTTGGGAGTGCTGGGAGGCAAAGCCAGGGTAGATGGGCAGAGTGTGTTTGGCTGTGAAAGCGGTGTCAAGGGAAGGTGAGGACCAGCAACAGCTCTAAGCCCTTACATGTAGCGTGCCTCCGAAATAGCTTGGGTGTTGGCACTTTGGGAGGTGGTCTGTGCCAAGAGTGAGACTGTGTGTTGGGAGTGCTGGGAGGCAAGGCAAAGGCAGATGGGCAGAATGTGTTTGTCTGTGAAAGCGGTGTCAAGGGAAGGTGAGGACCAGCAACAGCTCTAAGCCCATTAGGCCTGTCGCCTGGGAGAAATGGCTTGCGTGTTGTCACTATGGGAGGTGGTCTGTGCCGGGAGTGACAGTGAGATTGCACCTGAGAATGTGTGTTGGGAGTGCTGGGAGGCAAAGCCAGGGCAGATTCCCAGAGTGTGTTTGGCTGTGAAAGCGGTGTCAAGGCAAGGTAAGGACCAGCCACAGCTCTAAGCCCTTAGGCCTATCGTATGGGAGAAATGGCTTGCACGTCTGCACTTTGGGAGGTGGTCTGTGCCAGGAGTGAGAGTTAGATTGCGCCTGAGAATGTGTGTTGGGAGTGCTGGGAGGCAAAGCCAGGCTAGATGGGCAGAGTGTGTTTGGCTGTGAAAGCGCTGTGAAGGGAAGGTGAGGACCAGCAACAGCTCTGAGCCCTTAGATGTAGCGTGTGTCAGAAACCGCTTGGGTGCTGGCACTTTGGGAGGTGGTGTGTGCCGAGAGTGAGAGTGTGTTGGGATTGCCGGGAGGCAAGGCAAAGGCAGATGGCCAGAGTGTGTTTGGCTGTGAAAGCGGTGTCAAGGGAAGGTGAGGACCAGCATCTGCTCTAAGCCCTTAGATGTAGCGTGCGTCAGAAATCGCTTGGTTGTTGGCACTTTGGGAGGTGGTGTGTGCCGAGAGTGAGAGTGTGTTGGGATTGCCGGGAGGCAAGGCAAAGGCAGATGGCCAGAGTGTGTTTGTCTGTGAAAGCGCTGTGAAGGGAAGGTGAGGACCAGCAACAGCTCTAAGCCCTTAGGCCTATCGTATGGGAGAAATGGCTTGGGTGTTTGCACTTTGGGAGGTGGTCTGTGCCGGGAGTGAGAGTGAGAGTGAGCCTGAGAATGTGTGTTGGGAGTGCTGGGAGGCAAGGTAAAGGCAGATGGCCAGAGTGTGTTTGGCTGTGAAAGCGGTGTCAAGGGAAGGTGAGGACCAGCAACAGCTCTAAGACCTTAGATGTAGCGTGCGTCAGAAATCGCTTGGACGTTTGCACTTTGGGAGTTGGTCTGTGCTGGGAGTGAGAGTGAGAGCCTGAGTGAGCCTGAGAATGTGTGTTGGCAGTGCCGGGAAGCAAGGTAAAGGCAGATGGCCAGAGTGTGTTTGGCTGTGAAAGCGCTGTGAAGGGAAGGTGAGGACCAGCAACAGCTCTGAGCCCTTAGATGTAGCGTGCGTCAGAACTCGCTTGGTTGTTGGCACTTTGGGAGGTGGTGTGTGCCGAGAGTGAGAGTGTGTTGGGATTGCCGGGAGGCAAGGCAAAGGCAGATGGGCAGAGTGTGTTTGGCTGTGAAAGCGGTGTCAAGGGAAGGTGAGGACCAGCAACAGCTCTAATGCCTTAGGCCTATCGTATGGGAGAAATGGCTTGGACGTTTGCACTTTGGGAAGTGGTCTGTTCCGGGAGTGAGAGTGAGATTGAGTCTGAGAATGTGTGTTGGGAGTGCTGGGAGGCAAGGCAAAGGCCGATGGGCAGAGTGTGTTTGGCTGTGAAAGCGGTGTGAAGGGAAGGTGAGGATCAGCAACAGCTCTAATCCCTTAGGCCTATCGTATGGGAGAAATGGCTTGGACGTTTGCACTTTGGGAAGTCGTCTGTTCCGTTAGTGAGAGTGAGAGTGAGCCTGAGAATGTGTGTTGGGAGTGCTGGGAGGCAAGGCAAAGGCAGATGGGCAGAGTGTGTTTGGCTGTGAAAGCGGTGTCAAGGGAAGGTGAGGACCAGCATCAGCTCTAAGCCCTTAGGCCTATCGTATAGGAGAAATGGCTTCGGTGTTTGCACTTTGGGAGGTGGTCTGTGCCAGGAGTGAGAGTGAGATTGAACCTGAGAATGTGTGTTGGGAGTGCTGGGTGGCAAAGCCAGGGTAGATGGCCAGAGTGTGTTTGGCTGTGAAAGCGGTGTCAAGGGAAGGTGAGGACCAGCAACAGCTCTAAGCCCTTACATGTAGCGTGCCTCCGAAATAGCTTGGGTGTTGGCACTTTGGGAGGTGGTCTGTGCCAAGAGTGAGACTGTGTGTTGGGAGTGCTGGGAGGCAAGGCAAAGGCAGATGGGCAGAATGTGTTTGTCTGTGAAAGCGGTGTCAAGGGAAGGTGAGGACCAGCAACAGCTCTAAGCCCATTAGGCCTGTCGCCTGGGAGAAATGGCTTGCGTGTTGTCACTATGGGAGGTGGTCTGTGCCGGGAGTGACAGTGAGATTGCACCTGAGAATGTGTGTTGGGAGTGCTGGGAGGCAAAGCCAGGGCAGATTCCCAGAGTGTGTTTGGCTGTGAAAGCGGTGTCAAGGGAAGGTAAGGACCAGCCACAGCTCTAAGCCCTTAGGCCTATCGTATGGGAGAAATGGCTTGCACGTCTGCACTTTGGGAGGTGGTCTGTGCCAGGAGTGAGAGTTTGATTGCGCCTGAGAATGTGTGTTGGGAGTGCTGGGAGGCAAAGCCAGGGCAGATTCCCAGAGTGTGTTTGGCTGTGAAAGCGGTGTCAAGGCAAGGTAAGGACCAGCCACAGCTCTAAGCCCTTAGGCCTATCGTATGGGAGAAATGGCTTGCACGTCTGCACTTTGGGAGGTGGTCTGTGCCAGGAGAGAGAGTTAGATTGCGCCTGAGAATGTGTGTTGGGAGTGCTGGGAGGCAAAGCCAGGCTAGATGGGCAGAGTGTGTTTGGCTGTGAAAGCGCTGTGAAGGGAAGGTGAGGACCAGCAACAGCTCTGAGCCCTTAGATGTAGCGTGTGTCAGAAACCGCTTGGGTGCTGGCACTTTGGAGGTGGTGTGTGCCGAGAGTGAGAGTGTGTTGGGATTGCCGGGAGGCAAGGCAAAGGCAGATGGGCAGAGTGTGTTTGGCTGTGAAAGCGGTGTCAAGGGAAGGTAAGGACCAGCATCAGCTCTAAGCCCTTAGGCCTATCGTATGGGAGAAATGGCTTCGGTGTTTGCACTTTGGGAGGTGGTCTGTGCCAGGAGTGAGAGTGAGATTGAACCTGAGAATGTGTGTTGGGAGTGCTGGGAGGCAAGGTAAAGGCAGATGGCCAGAGTGTGTTTGGCTGTGAAAGCGGTGTCAAGGGAAGGTGAGGACCAGCAACTGCTCTAAGCCCTTAGATGTAGCGTGCGTCAGAAATCGCTTGGACGTTTGCACTTTGGGAGTTGGTCTGTGCTGGGAGTGAGAGTGAGAGCCTGAGTGAGCCTGAGAATGTGTGTTGGCAGTGCCGGGAGGCAAGGTAAAGGCAGATGGCCAGAGTGTGTTTATCTGTGAAAGCACTGTGAAGGGAAGGTGAGGACCAGCAACAGCTCTGAGCCCTTAGATGTAGCGTGCGTCAGAACTCGCTTGGTTGTTGGCACTTTGGGAGGTGGTGTGTGCCGAGAGTGAGAGTGTGTTGGGATTGCCGGGAGGCAAGGCAAAGGCAGATGGGCAGAGTGTGTTTGTCTGTGAAAGCGGTGTCAAGGGAAGGTGAGGACCAGCAACAGCTCTAATCCCTTAGGCCTATCGTATGGGAGAAATGGCTTGGACGTTTGCACTTTGGGAAGTGGTCTGTTCCGTTAGTGAGAGTGAGAGTGAGCCTGAGAATGTGTGTTGGGAGTGCTGGGAGGCAAGGCAAAGGCAGATGGCCAGAGTGTGTTTGGCTGTGAAAGCGGTGTCAAGGGAAGGTGAGGACCAGCAACAGCTCTAAGCCCTTAGGCCTATCGTATGGGAGAAATGGCTTGGGTGTTTGCACTTTGGGAGGTGGTCTGTGCCAGGAGTGAGAGTGAGATTGAACCTGAGAATGTGTGTTTGGGAGTGCTGGGAGGCAAAGCCAGGGTAGATGGGCAGAGTGTGTTTGGCTGTGAAAGCGGTGTCAAGGGAAGGTGAGGACCAGCAACAGCTCTAAGCCCTTACATGTAGCGTGCCTCCGAAATAGCTTGGGTGTTGGCACTTTGGGAGGTGGTCTGTGCCAAGAGTGAGACTGTGTGTTGGGAGTGCTGGGAGGCAAGGCAAAGGCAGATGGGCAGAATGTGTTTGTCTGTGAAAGCGGTGGGTCAAGGGAAGGTGAGGACCAGCAACAGCTCTAAGCCCATTAGGCCTGTCGCCTGGGAGAAATGGCTTGCGTGTTGTCACTATGGGAGGTGGTCTGTGCCGGGAGTGACAGTGAGATTGCACCTGAGAATGTGTGTTGGGAGTGCTGGGAGGCAAAGCCAGGGCAGATTCCCAGAGTGTGTTTGGCTGTGAAAGCGGTGTCAAGGCAAGGTAAGGACCAGCCACAGCTCTAAGCCCTTAGGCCTATCGTATGGGAGAAATGGCTTGCACGTCTGCACTTTGGGAGGTGGTCTGTGCCAGGAGTGAGAGTTAGATTGCGCCTGAGAATGTGTGTTGGGAGTGCTGGGAGGCAAAGCCAGGCTAGATGGGCAGAGTGTGTTTGGCTGTGAAAGCGCTGTGAAGGGAAGGTGAGGACCAGCAACAGCTCTGAGCCCTTAGATGTAGCGTGTGTCAGAAACCGCTTGGGTGCTGGCACTTTGGGAGGTGGTGTGTGCCGAGAGTGAGAGTGTGTTGGGATTGCCGGGAGGCAAGGCAAAGGCAGATGGGCAGAGTGTGTTTGGCTGTGAAAGCGGTGTCAAGGGAAGGTGAGGACCAGCATCTGCTCTAAGCCCTTAGATGTAGCGTGCGTCAGAAATCGCTTGGTTGTTGGCACTTTGGGAGGTGGTGTGTGCCGAGAGTGAGAGTGTGTTGGGATTGCCGGGAGGCAAGGCAAAGGCAGATGGCCAGAGTGTGTTTGTCTGTGAAAGCGCTGTGAAGGGAAGGTGAGGACCAGCAACAGCTCTAAGCCCTTAGGCCTATCGTATGGGAGAAATGGCTTGGGTGTTTGCACTTTGGGAGGTGGTCTGTGCCGGGAGTGAGAGTGAGAGTGAGCCTGAGAATGTGTGTTGGGAGTGCTGGGAGGCAAGGTAAAGGCAGATGGCAGAGTGTGTTTGGCTGTGAAAGCGGTGTCAAGGGAAGGTGAGGACCAGCAACAGCTCTAAGACCTTAGATGTAGCGTGCGTCAGAAATCGCTTGGACGTTTGCACTTTGGGAGTTGGTCTGTGCTGGAGTGAGAGTGAGAGCCTGAGTGAGCCTGAGAATGTGTGTTGGCAGTGCCGGGAAGCAAGGTAAAGGCAGATGGCCAGAGTGTGTTTGGCTGTGAAAGCGCTGTGAAGGGAAGGTGAGGACCAGCAACAGCTCTGAGCCCTTAGATGTAGCGTGCGTCAGAACTCGCTTGGTTGTTGGCACTTTGGGAGGTGGTGTGTGCCGAGAGTGAGAGTGTGTTGGGATTGCCGGGAGGCAAGGCAAAGGCAGATGGGCAGAGTGTGTTTGGCTGTGAAAGCGGTGTCAAGGGAAGGTGAGGACCAGCAACAGCTCTAATGCCTTAGGCCTATCGTATGGGAGAAATGGCTTGGACGTTTGCACTTTGGAAGTGGTCTGTTCCGGGAGTGAGAGTGAGATTGAGTCTGAGAATGTGTGTTGGGAGTGCTGGGGAGGCAAGGCAAAGGCCGATGGGCAGAGTGTGTTTGGCTGTGAACGCGGTGTGAAGGGAAGGTGAGGATCAGCAACAGCTCTAATCCCTTAGGCCTATCGTATGGGAGAAATGGCTTGGACGTTTGCACTTTGGGAAGTCGTCTGTTCCGTTAGTGAGAGTGAGAGTGAGCCTGAGAATGTGTGTTGGGAGTGCTGGGAGGCAAGGCAAAGGCAGATGGGCAGAGTGTGTTTGGCTGTGAAAGCGGTGTCAAGGGAAGGTGAGGACCAGCATCAGCTCTAAGCCCTTAGGCCTATCGTATAGGAGAAATGGCTTCGGGTGTTTGCACTTTGGGAGGTGGTCTGTGCCAGGAGTGAGAGTGAGATTGAACCTGAGAATGTGTGTTGGGAGTGCTGGGTGGCAAAGCCAGGGTAGATGGGCCAGAGTGTGTTTGGCTGTGAAAGCGGTGTCAAGGGAAGGTGAGGACCAGCAACAGCTCTAAGCCCTTACATGTAGCGTGCCTCCGAAATAGCTTGGGTGTTGGCACTTTGGGAGGTGGTCTGTGCCAAGAGTGAGACTGTGTGTTGGGAGTGCTGGGAGGCAAGGCAAAGGCAGATGGGCAGAATGTGTTTGTCTGTGAAAGCGGTGTCAAGGGAAGGTGAGGACCAGCAACAGCTCTAAGCCCATTAGGCCTGTCGCCTGGGAGAAATGGCTTGCGTGTTGTCACTATGGGAGGTGGTCTGTGCCGGGAGTGACAGTGAGATTGCACCTGAGAATGTGTGTTGGGAGTGCTGGGAGGCAAAGCCAGGGCAGATTCCCAGAGTGTGTTTGGCTGTGAAAGCGGTGTCAAGGGAAGGTAAGGACCAGCCACAGCTCTAAGCCCTTAGGCCTATCGTATGGGAGAAATGGCTTGCACGTCTGCACTTTGGGAGGTGGTCTGTGCCAGGAGTGAGAGTTTGATTGCGCCTGAGAATGTGTGTTGGGAGTGCTGGGAGGCAAAGCCAGGGCAGATTCCCAGAGTGTGTTTGGCTGTGAAAGCGGTGTCAAGGCAAGGTAAGGACCAGCCACAGCTCTAAGCCCTTAGGCCTATCGTATGGGAGAAATGGCTTGCACGTCTGCACTTTGGGAGGTGGTCTGTGCCAGGAGAGAGAGTTAGATTGCGCCTGAGAATGTGTGTTGGGAGTGCTGGGAGGCAAAGCCAGGCTAGATGGGCAGAGTGTGTTTGGCTGTGAAAGCGCTGTGAAGGGAAGGTGAGGACCAGCAACAGCTCTGAGCCCTTAGATGTAGCGTGTGTCAGAAACCGCTTGGGTGCTGGCACTTTGGAGGTGGTGTGTGCCGAGAGTGAGAGTGTGTTGGGATTGCCGGGAGGCAAGGCAAAGGCAGATGGGCAGAGTGTGTTTGGCTGTGAAAGCGGTGTCAAGGGAAGGTAAGGACCAGCATCAGCTCTAAGCCCTTAGGCCTATCGTATGGGAGAAATGGCTTCGGTGTTTGCACTTTGGGAGGTGGTCTGTGCCAGGAGTGAGAGTGAGATTGAACCTGAGAATGTGTGTTGGGAGTGCTGGGAGGCAAGGTAAAGGCAGATGGCCAGAGTGTGTTTGGCTGTGAAAGCGGTGTCAAGGGAAGGTGAGGACCAGCAACTGCTCTAAGCCCTTAGATGTAGCGTGCGTCAGAAATCGCTTGGACGTTTGCACTTTGGGAGTTGGTCTGTGCTGGGAGTGAGAGTGAGAGCCTGAGTGAGCCTGAGAATGTGTGTTGGCAGTGCCGGGAGGCAAGGTAAAGGCAGATGGCCAGAGTGTGTTTATCTGTGAAAGCACTGTGAAGGGAAGGTGAGGACCAGCAACAGCTCTGAGCCCTTAGATGTAGCGTGCGTCAGAACTCGCTTGGTTGTTGGCACTTTGGGAGGTGGTGTGTGCCGAGAGTGAGAGTGTGTTGGGATTGCCGGGAGGCAAGGCAAAGGCAGATGGGCAGAGTGTGTTTGTCTGTGAAAGCGGTGTCAAGGGAAGGTGAGGACCAGCAACAGCTCTAATCCTTAGGCCTATCGTATGGGAGAAATGGCTTGGACGTTTGCACTTTGGGAAGTGGTCTGTTCCGTTAGTGAGAGTGAGAGTGAGCCTGAGAATGTGTGTTGGGAGTGCTGGGAGGCAAGGCAAAGGCAGATGGCCAGAGTGTGTTTGGCTGTGAAAGCGGTGTCAAGGGAAGGTGAGGACCAGCAACAGCTCTAAGCCCTTAGGCCTATCGTATGGGAGAAATGGCTTGGGTGTTTGCACTTTGGGAGGTGGTCTGTGCCAGGAGTGAGAGTGAGATTGAACCTGAGAATGTGTGTTGGGAGTGCTGGGAGGCAAAGCAGGGTAGATGGGCAGAGTGTGTTTGGCTGTGAAAGCGGTGTCAAGGGAAGGTGAGGACCAGCAACAGCTCTAGCCCTTACATGTAGCGTGCCTCCGAAATAGCTTGGGTGTTGGCACTTTGGGAGGTGGTCTGTGCCAAGAGTGAGACTGTGTGTTGGGAGTGCTGGGAGGCAAGGCAAAGGCAGATGGGCAGAATGTGTTTGTCTGTGAAAGCGGTGTCAAGGGAAGGTGAGGACCAGCAACAGCTCTAAGCCCATTAGGCCTGTCGCCTGGGAGAAATGGCTTGCGTGTTGTCACTATGGGAGGTGGTCTGTGCCGGGAGTGACAGTGAGATTGCACCTGAGAATGTGTGTTGGGAGTGCTGGGAGGCAAAGCCAGGGCAGATTCCCAGAGTGTGTTTGGCTGTGAAAGCGGTGTCAAGGCAAGGTAAGGACCAGCCACAGCTCTAAGCCCTTAGGCCTATCGTATGGAGAAATGGCTTGCACGTCTGCACTTTGGGAGGTGGTCTGTGCCAGGAGTGAGAGTTAGATTGCGCCTGAGAATGTGTGTTGGGAGTGCTGGGAGGCAAAGCCAGGCTAGATGGGCAGAGGTGTGTTTGGCTGTGAAAGCGCTGTGAAGGGAAGGTGAGGACCAGCAACAGCTCTGAGCCCTTAGATGTAGCGTGTGTCAGAAACCGCTTGGGTGCTGGCACTTTGGGAGGTGGTGTGTGCCGAGAGTGAGAGTGTGTTGGGATTGCCGGGAGGCAAGGCAAAGGCAGATGGCCAGAGTGTGTTTGGCTGTGAAAGCGGTGTCAAGGGAAGGTGAGGACCAGCATCTGCTCTAAGCCCTTAGATGTAGCGGTGCGTCAGAAATCGCTTGGTTGTTGGCACTTTGGGAGGTGGTGTGTGCCGAGAGTGAGAGTGTGTTGGGATTGCCGGGAGGCAAGGCAAAGGCAGATGGCCAGAGTGGTGTTTGTCTGTGAAAGCGCTGTGAAGGGAAGGTAGGACCAGCAACAGCTCTAAGCCCTTAGGCCTATCGTATGGGAGAAATGGCTTGGGTGTTTGCACTTTGGGAGGTGGTCTGTGCCGGGAGTGAGAGTGAGAGTGAGCCTGAGAATGTGTGTTGGGAGTGCTGGGAGGCAAGGTAAAGGCAGATGGCCAGAGTGTGTTTGGCTGT